>NC_140210.1:42242467-42584967 GCF_951802725.1 Rutilus rutilus | reverse complement strand
CTTCACTGGACTTCCTGTGGTGGGAAAAACATGCAACTGCAGGATACTGTTGGACAGAAATCTGAAATGCTGTTCCTAGTCAAACTTTGATTTATAATAACACTAAAATCAGTGGATTAGGAGTAGGCAATATTGAATATTTATGACACATTTATGAGGATTTTTCTTATGAAATAAAAATAAATCACATTGCAAATAAAGAAATCATCATATGAAGTGATCAAGTTTTCTAGTGGCCGTGCATGAGAATGAGACAGATGTTTTAATAGCATTTCAGATTTAAACTTCAGAAAAATGGCATTAGTATGGAAGCTAGTGTCCGCCATGAAATAAAAAATAAAAAAAGTTAATTGTGACTTTTTATCTCCCAATTCTGAATTTTTTTCTCCGAATTTCATGATATAAAGTCACAATTTATATTTGAATTTGAAAGTTTCACCGTTCAGACTTTATAACACGCAATTGTGGGTTATAGTCAGAATTGCGAGATATAAACTCACAATTGAGAAAAAAAGTTAGCCTTTTTTCCCTCCGAATTTGACTTTATAACTTTATATCTCACAATTCTGGGAAAAGAAGTCATTATTGTGAGATATAAACTTGCAATTGCGAGAAATAAAGTCAGAATTGTGTTTTTTTTTTTTTTTTTACGTAACAGAAACAAGCTTCCTTACGAGTTGGATTCATTTCACTGAATCAGTGAATTTCTGAATCAGATTTTTTTTGCATCAGCAAATATATTTTCATGCACTAAAGTAACAATACAAATAAATAGATTAAATCATATATATACAAATATATATAAAAAAAATTATATATATATATATATGTGTGTTAGAGTTAGGTGTAAGCATTTTTCTTTTTTGAATTGTGCTGCAAACAAATACACCAAATAATTTTTCTTTTTTTATGAATTTTATATATATATATAATTATTTATTTTCTTTTTTTTCACATTTTAGTTCTGTCTTTAAACATTTTGAATGTTCCTCACTGGAACAGAAACTTAACTATCGAGTCGAATATATCTAAAAATATACATACACTGAAGCTCCTGCGATCGACTCCCTGAAAAGCCGCCCACCCCAGCCCTTGGCTTGTTTGTGTTGACGAACCTGCGGTTCCCAGGAAGAGGAGCACGGTGATCCAGTAAACCCAGAAGAGCATGAGCGTGAGGAAGGTCCAGAAAGGCTGCAGGGCCAGCAGGGGCAGATGGGTGAAGACTTTACCGGCCACATGAAACAGAGCGATGGTGAGCGCCACACGCTTCCTCATGAAGAACATCAGCAGGAGCAGAATCACCTGAGGCGTACAGTTATAACATGCATGGTAAATATTTGACAGTCCATACAGTAGCGATTCCAGACGTAGCCCCGGTTCATACCGTGAACACAGTGGCGGCGATGGCGTAGACGAGCAGGGCTTTCTGGTTGTCTTTGGCCACCTCCAGTTCATGAGCCAGGAGAGTGTCGTTCCCTGCTTTCCCTTGATCCACGTACAGCCACCACAGGATCCCAGTTCCACCTGCCACAAACACAGCGCTGTCTCTCAGATCATGGGCTCTTTGTGACTTTCAGCTAGTGACAGTCAGTGCTGGACGCTTCATTTATTTCAATGTGAAACTAAGACCTCACCAACTGAGCCGACCACCACAACAGCTGTAAGAATCCAGACCAGAAGCATGGAGATGTAGCGGATCACAATCATCATAATCAGAGACAGAACTGCAGAGGAAAGCAAAGACATAAAGGTGCTTTAATTCTCACACTTTTGACCACTGACGCTTCATTTTAGGTATTTTAGTTAGCTTTAAATTAAAATGGTAAAATTTTACAATAAGGTCTTACTAGTTAACATTAATGAATTAACTAACAATGAGTAACTGTATTTATTAATATTTGTTAATGTTAGTTCAACTGTTCATTGTTAGTTCATGTTAACCCAGGTCCTCAGATTAAATTTAATTAATAAATATTTAGAAGCATTTTTCATTGTTAGTTCATGTTAACTAACGAATTAACTAATGTAAACAAAAGTCATTGCAAAGTGTTATCACTAAAACCATAAAAGAATGTAATTGCTTGAAATTAAATATAAAAAAGTACGTATTTTTATTTCAGCTGGTTGCCAAGGAAGCATTTCTCCTTTTTATTTAGTTTAACTTTAACATACTAAAAAAACTAAAACTGAAATAAAAATGTATAAAAACTATACAGACATTTAATTAAAAAAATATTAAAATTAAAAAGGCAAAAATACAACAAAATTACTAAAATTAAAATAACTAATTCAAAATATCAATAAAAACTATAATAGTATCTCATCCAGTGTTAGGGAAAATTACTTTTAAAAGTAATGCGTTACAATATTGCCTTATTCCCTAAAAAAGTAACTAATTGCATTACTTAGTTACTTTTTATGTAAAGTAATCCATAACATAACATTAGCGTTACTTTTCCTCAACTGGGCTGGGATTACTTGTTTGTTTGTTTGTTTGTTTGTAACAAAAAAAGGTTTTTGTAACTTTTTCAAGTTACTTGAAAAAAAGTAATCTGATTATGTAACTCCCGTTACTTGTAACGCGTTACCCCCAAACACTGATCGCAATGATACTAACATAACACTGACTGATGCAAACCAGGTTTTATATTTATGAAAATACGTTATTTGAAGTATTCAAACATAAAATTTGTATTCAAGTTAGTTTCAGGAGTGGTTTGAGAGTCGGCTTTGTTACAGTCCCATGTAATGCGCTCACCGAGAGCTAGCAGACACAGGCCCATGATGATGTCTTTGGAGGTCATCACCCCGGCGATGACCCGGTGCACCACGCTGTTGTCGCTGACGAAAGTGATGAACGCCTCCGCAAACCTGGCGTAGCAGGAAATGTCGACGGGCATACAGCGGTGAAACACTGGTAAAGATGCACTGCACCAAGAAATGACAAACAATTAGGTTCCTTCAAATATCAACCTGATGTTTTCTGTACATACAAGCAGTAAAAAATACAGAGAAGTTTTCTTTGCTGTGTTGACATAATATGTATGGGTGTAAATATTGATGGGTCTATTATTGTTTTAAATTCCCAATAGTTTTTATTTTAGCCATGAATCATAATTTGCAACTTGCTATCTTTAGTCAGTGGCTTTTTAGTAAAATACAGGAAAAAATTATATTTAAAAAAAAAAAAAAATCTGACACTACTTTTCAAACTTGGGTTCAGTCAGATTTTTAAAAATAAATACATTATTTTATTCAGCAATGATGCATTAAATTGATCAAAAGTGACAGTAAAGACATTTATAATGTTACAAAAGATTTCCATTTCAAATAAATGCTGTTCTTTTGAACTTTATGTTCTGTTTATGTTCAAAGAATCAACATTGATAATAATCAGAAATGTTTCTTGAGCATCAAATCATCATATTAGCATGATTTCTGAAGGATCATGTGACACTGAAGACTGGAGTAATGATGCTGAAAATTCAGCTTTGATCACAGGAATAAATTATATTTTCACATATTCAAATAGAAAGTTCTTTTAAATTATAATAATATTTCACAATATTGCTGTTTTTACTGTGTTTTTGATCAAATAAATGCAGATTTGGTGAGCAGAAGAGACTTTACAAAAACATTTACAAATCTTTTGAATGGTAGTGTATATCTACTAAAACATAATTTAGCCTTTTTTTTTGGAGCAGACTAGCATAAAAATGAGCTCAAATCTAACACACATGGACTAAAAGGAACAAAACTTCTGGGGTTTATAAACTATACTAAGTTTCTACCTTGGATGGACAGGAAGTGTTGGACATTTTGTAGCTCTATCAGGGTGAGAGGAGTATGTGTCTGGTTTTAAGTCATAGGTGCATAAATCAGATCCTAGAGACAATCATATGGAAAAACAAAACATTAGTTAAAAAATTACATTTAGATTTCATGATATTCAACGACGTTCGACAGCACTGAGCTCACCATTAGCGCTTGAGAACTTCGTGAGATCCTTGTAAGACTTCAGCTCAGTCTTTGGACACTTTGAGACGCACAAAGCCACAGATTTAATCTTTCTTCTTAGATAATCGATGTTGCAGGGGTCCAGGAAAAACACATACCTGTGACAACACCATGGAAAGAAATGGTCATTCAGTGATTGTTTGCACATGGAATCAGGTGATCTGCTGTTTCAGCTTCACTCAATGCTTGGTTTCACACACTTTCTGGAGGTGTGGTCCAGGCCGCTGAGCTCGATGTCGGGGATTTTGGCATTCTTCTGACCGCAGGTGTTCCCGTAGCTGTCGTACCCTGATATGAGCCTTGAGGCGGCCCCTGATGCTATCGCGAAGCCACAGATGCAGAGCTGCCATAGAAACACAAGATGATGATGATGATGATGATGATGGGACGCAACCTACTGGTAGTAGCAAATGAAAATTAAATATTTTATTAGGGGGCAATATTTGCCCCGCCGGAACTGATTTTCAGGTGTGGTCAAATGTGAACATGTATTTGCTCATCCCACTTGCGCAAACACAGATTCAGTATTCCACAAAATGAATAAAAACAGTGAAAAGCAAACTCAGAATATTATGCAAACCTGCATTATTAAATATCTTAAATTACACAAATATACTTTATGTATTTAATCTCACTTTATTAAACAATGTCTTAGAGCTGAAAGGTTTGCTTGAGCTGCGCCCTCTAGCGTACAGATGTGATGTAATGCAAAAGTTTCCATAAAATGTATTGTAATAGATTATTTTCTGCAAAAGTATTGTAATAGATTACTTTCCATAAAAAGTATCGTAATGGATTATTATCTATAAAAAGTAACGTAATGGATTACTTTCCATAAAAAGTAACGTAATGGATTACTTTCCATGTAATGGATTACTTTCCGCAAAAGTATCGTAATGGATTACTTTCTATAAAAAGTAACGTAATGGATTACTTTCCATGTAATGGATTACTTTCCACAAAAGTATTGTAATGGATTACTTTCTGCAAAAGAACTGTAGTGGATTACTTTCCATAATAAGCAACTAAGTAATGCCATTAGTTATTTTTTTTAGGGGGTAACGCCCTTTTACAAGAGACTTTCCCCAACACTGCTATTATCTATATTATCAAAATAACAACAACAACAACAATTGATACTTTTAATAATAACATTAATAATAATTTCATGCTTAACTATTTTCTTTTATTTGTAATTGTGAGCATTATTAATTAATTTATTTTAAATTATGTGAATTATATTTCTTTTTATTCATTTCACAACACCTATCGATCATGTCTGTTCTCTTACCATGCCGATATTGAAGAGGATGAAGAGGAGCAGCCATGGGACATCTGTGCACTTCCTCTGCTCTAAGGGTTTCCAGTCGCGTGTCTTCTGTAAAGGGGAAGTTGGGGAGGGTTTAGGTCATATTTTAGAATTACTGTAGAGTTTACACATGCAGATGGTTCCTTTGTCACACAAAAAGACTATTTAAGTAAACTACAAAACAGCATATAATAAAAATAATACGTTTTATTTAACAATAACAACACTGGTGACCAGAAGAAGGTTCCAAAATATCCAAAAATATTCATCTTGGGGGGAGAAAAAATAAAGTTAAACTATAAAATACATTTTTCTCCAAGACGTAGATTTTTTGGCAAATATAGCATGGATAAAACAAGATGAAGGCATAGTAGTGAATGAATGGGACATGTATGAACAGATTGCCTGTTCTCGCAGTCAAACCCGGAAATGAGCTTTACACTGTTGACAAACAATTGCTCTGACCTTTGATTTATCAATTGCGATGCGATGAAGGCGATTCGGTGCTAATTGTCTTTATAAAGTGCACAGACCTTCAATGTTAACCCTTCAATTTGTAAACTCCATTACCAAGATATTTGCATAGAAGTGATCGTAATGTTTACACTCATAACTTCTTGCTATGCGTTCTGTCGTCAAACTCCCAAAAGTTCCCAGATGTGAATCTGCATGCATTTACACGATGATCTCTTACCTGTGTGCTACCGCAGCATCCCATAATTCCTGAGTCGATGAGAACCACAAACAGAAACACACGTGAAACCGTGTAAATCAGGGAGTCGCCAGCGCGAGAGCAGCGTGTCCTGCAGCGCTAGTTTCAGGAGAACGGGGTGTAAAAGTTGCACATTGGTAATAAATACATATAAATAAATGAATGCCCTTGGAAACAAAAACACGTCCAATAGAGCAATCACGCATGCGGCATCAATATAAAACACACTCAAGTCGCTGATAGTAAATGGATTAGGATGTGTGTTTTTCAGGATCTCTGACGTCCTGTAGCCTAATTCTCCCTTGTGAATTCCGTGACAATGAAGGTGAAGGCGGAGCTGTCCTGTCCTCTTCCTCCTTCTCCTTTTCTTCTGTCACACTGGAAAACATTGAACTAAGATCAGATATTTCACACTGGAGTCTGGCTGTCCTTGATCGAATCTAGATCAATATTAAGACAGGCACGCTTGTTTTACGTTTGAAAATGCAAGTTATGTCATTGGTCTAGCGATGTTTGATTCGCGAAACGAATCGTTCTTTTGAACAGATTCTTTTGAAATGATTCGGTTGATGATTCACAAAGAATCACTCGGTAGCGAGACCCGAGCGTAATGCATTAGTAGGCTAATTAATAACTGTAATTTAATTACTTTTCCAGTTGAAAAAGTAAAGTAAGGGATTACTCTTAATTTTTCTGTAATTTAATCACCGTTAATCACTGATGTAATTGTATTGAGTACGAGTAGACTAGTATGTCTATCCTATTGTTCAAATGTTCGAGGTTGACATGGGATTTAGAAAGTAATAGTAACAAGTAATCCAATACTTTTTAGAGACAGTATAGTACAGTAATCTTACACCGTTGAAGATAATTAGTAGCTACAAGCTAGTAGCCTAATTAATTACTTTTTTAGAGTAACTTACCCAACATATATTTTCTATTCAGTATAGACCAGTAAGTGATCGTTTGATATGTTTTTTTTTTTTTTTTTTTTTTTTACATATATACAAATACAATATTTGACAGTATGTTGTTAACGACATTGGGAGTAATTATAAAGGCCTAATAATGTGATTTTATATAATTTACTTATATAATTTACATTACGCAATGCATTGCAAATAATATTGGAAACAGTAACAACTTGACGTGATCTATAATAAGCTATCCGACAACATAAAAATATGAAAAATTAAAATGGTGCGGAGAAAGAATACTTTTTTGAGTACTACCTGGAACAATTTTGAGTCAAGAGATTCATTAAAACGAACCGCCCAAAAGAATCGATTCACTACATTGAATCGAACATCTAGCTCGTTTACTGTTACTTTAGCACCATCTAGCGGAGAGAACGAAGTAGTGCGAAAAGTTTTTAGTGTCCGCGACCATTTTATGGTCTCATTGTTGAAGTCCAGTACGTGCTTTTTAGGCGCAGAGATTGCGTCACATCAGAAGACTGTGGTGATATTTGCAATAAATGAAGCTGTAAATCTTGTTTTTCCTTCATGGTGGGAGTTAGAATCCAAACAATTGTACAAGACAAACCAAACGTCAAACAGATACGCTAAAGTGGAGATGCCGGGGATTGAACCCGGGGCCTCATACATGCAAAGCATGCGCTCTACCACTGAGCTACATCCCCGTTAGATCAAACATCGTGAATTGGCCTACTACACACGCACGCACACGCACGCGCACGCACTAGTCTACATCCCACGCTGATTTCAGTCTTTACCTGTCAATCACAGTGTATTTGGCGTTACTAACATTTGATTGGCTGACGTGACTTTAAAGGGCGGGATTTTTGAAAGAGGGAATGTGGATGAATGAAATAAGTCTGACTGAAAAAAAGACTGAAATAAATATGATTTTTTTTTCTTCGTCAATCAGTTAACCATCAATCAATCTATTTGTATTTGATAAACTATTAATAACAATAATGTTTCTCAACCCTGCTATTATTTTTCTCAGTTGTTAAAATAGTATTACCTCCATCCTCTCCTCGGGTCATTTTGGCCCGATTATTCATTTTCTTTTCTTTTTCTTTTATTTTTTAAATTCAGTGTTCATTGGAGTGGTCCAAGACCTTGGGACTTTTGTCACACTTGAACATGGAATACAGACAGACAGACACACACACACACACACACACACACACACACACTTCCCATTAAAGTGATAACTCATGTAACAGGGGAAATGTTTTTTTTTTGTTGTTTTTTTTTTTAAATAAATGGTGAAATTATAACAGCATTTTTAAAAACTGCAACAGGACTTTTTTATTCTGAATAAATAATCTTAAAGGTTTCTACTTTATTACAATATCTGACTCTTCAGTATATATAAATATATATATATAAAACGTTACAATGATTAAAATTATTGTATAATGTCTAAATACATACCTGAATGCATACTGGGTGAAAAACTGACTTTAGGACCGAGATGAACAGTCCACTTGCTCCATATATAGAGCTAGAAGGACATCTAGTGGCAAGAGTCATGAAATATCATATTATATTATTTTTTTCCACAAAGAATGTGTTATATAATTTAATTTATATTAAAATTATTGTCGAATAATTGCTTTAAACATAAATAAATAATACAAATGAAATGATATCAGCTTTCTGGACAAAAAAAAAAAAAAAAATGAACAAGTATAATTAGTACATATACAAGTACAGGCAAACTTTAAGGCAAGCTAGCAAACAAACTGTTCTGACTTAATTTCCTTTACTATTATTTATTAATTTATTCCAGAACAGTAAAAAAGGGACACATAAGTGACTGAAATAGCTTTTTAATATTTAAAATGTAAACACATACATTGTAACACAGAAAATAATGGCCATGGTGGGACATCTGAAATCGTCTATTAATCTGTTGTTAAACACAAAACATCCTGTTTGTGAATTATGAATATCACGACCAGATTAACATCGACTGTTATAAAGTGCTTCAGTTTTGGACCAAAGACGAAACTCTTTCTTTTTTTTTTTTCTTCTTCCTCCACGTCATCCAATGTGCAGCAGGGGTTGTTGCTTAATTTCTGAGGGTGTTTGTCTAAAGAGCACCGCATGGATTTGGATATTAGACTCAAACGGTAGCACCTCATTGCTTTTGGTCACTTCACGCTGTAGGCGAACAACAAGAGAGCATTGGTCGAGATCGTGAACGTGGCAAACTAACTAAAGTTAAACTAAGGATTAACACAGAATAAAGAGGCACATCCTGAGTTATTAACTATGGCCAATGAATGTCATTTCTAGGAAAAGATGTAGCCATTGTTTTCTTTTTTTTTAAGGCTCTATTGTACAATGAAACTTGTTTCAAATCATACGGTGTAGACAACAACAACAACAACAACAACAGAAAATGTAACATTTAGTCGCCCTGTTGAGGGCCACTAGCATAATATCCAACACCGACAACTGGGTTGCTTGATAATACGTTCATCGGAAAGAGTTTAAAACCACTTCACCAGTTTTGGCACAGACATGATTTGATTCTGTACAGTTTCACGATATGAACTCGCCTCAGTTTCGAACCTCCCAGTGAAGTCCAGCCGAAACCCTCCTGGAGATCAGCGACCGTCCGTTTGATACCCACACAGAAACACTTCAGGATAACGAAAGCTAGAACATGCTTGAGCTTACAATGGCGTCCTAAACACGGCATCCATGTAAAGCATGCGGGAAACTTCCAAAGTCATCGGCAAAAAAAAAGTGTGCTCGACGCTTCTGGTGTCCTTTCTAGTCCATTAGCGGAGTGTTGTTTCAAGACCCCACACTTGCAAACACTTGACAACAATAGTGAAACATTGCACATCATTGCATCAAAATATCATTTGAGTATAGCTTTAAAATGCATATCTAAAAAATAAAGTACGAGGACCAAGAGTTGCTGAAATGCAAAGTTTTGAAGCCTGTACTAAATGAGGAGATGAAGTCGGCCCTGAATTAGACATCTCGTTGGCAGTGTCCGATTGAGATTTTTCGATAGAAACCCCGCAGACTTCTCGTCAATCAAACATTCACGAACAGCTTCAAGTTTTTTTTCCTCGCGTTCACCGTGACGGAGCAACAAGCACCAGGCTCAGCCTCGCCGTCATCGGCCTTTCACTCCAATTTCTTCTTCTTCTTCTTTTTTGCATTGATTTGCATTGATTTGCTTCAGTAGTGTGTTTCAGGTCCAGTGCCCGCTTGTGAGCACACACACACACAGCTGAAATAGGACAAAAAAACTAAAAAGTAGTACAAAAACAAATGACACACTAGTCCCGCAGAGGTGTGTTTTGTGGATCACACCACTGACTCCTTGGTCTTCTGGTCTACGAGGAAGGCGTTCAGTTGAGAAATGTCCACAACGGCATCGTGTTTGTTCATGGAAATGTCTTTTAAGTGGTCCTCGTCCGTTTGGTCCTTGGCAAAATTCACAAATACCTGAAATGAGCACAAAAATATATAATAAATTATTGCGGAATATTTGTTATTATTATTTTGAGGCGGTTTGTTCTTTTGCGAACTTCCGTTTTTTTTACACAACCATTTTAAAGTTTGGGGTTGGAAAGATTTTTTTGAAATGTTCTTGAAAGAAGTCTCTTCTGCTCACCAAGGCTGCACTGATTTTGATCAAAGATACAGTAAATTTTTTTTATATTATTACCATTTAAAATAACTGTTTTCTATTTGAATATATTGTAAAATGTAATTTATTCCTGTGATCAAAGCTGCATTTTCAGCATCATTACTCCAGTCTTCAGTGTCACATGATCCTTCAGAAATCACTCTAATATGAGGATTTGAGGATCCATTTTTTTTTTAAAACAGTCATGATGCTTCATATTTTTGGGGAAACTGTGATTTTTCAGGATTCTATGATGAACATAAAGTTCTGAACATCATTTTCTGATCTTTCTAACATTATAAATGTCTTTACTGTCACTTCTGATCAATTGAATGCATCCTTGCTGACTAAAAGTATTAAAGGGATAGTTCGCCCAAAAATGAAAGTTCTGTCATCATTTACTCGCCCTCATGTCGTTCCAAACCCGTAAGGCTTCAGAAGATGAACGAAAGTCTTACGGGTTTGGAACGACATGAGGGCGAGAAATGAATGATGACAGAATTTTCATTTCTTTTAAATACATTTTTTTCATGGTAGTATAGTCAACAAATAATTGTGCAATATTTTCTGTGAATTTCAACAATTCATGTAATGCAAAATGCTCAAAAAAGTGCACTTTTAAATCGATATGGCATTGAATATCCCATAAAACAATAGGGGTGTAACAATATATCGTGTCACAATACAAAAATGCAACGATATGTATCATGGATTGTGACGATCTGTATTGTGTATAGTACACCCAAAATGAAAACTACTGTGTGAGAAAAAAATACAGTTTACAGAGTTTTGGTGTCAATACTTCATTAAACTACTATATATAATGTTGAATATAATGTATAATAATGCAATGGGGGAATATTTGTGTGTCCTGATAATGCCAGATGTCTGATGTTACCAGTATAAAGTGGCCTACATTATTTTAAATATATCTAGTCAGTGACCGAGTTCAAGCATATTCGTCTAAAATAATTCTGTATTTTCAGCTTCAGAATCATGAATATTTTTACTCTGGTGTCTCTATTGTCCTGTGCATTGGGTTTCCAGCACCAAGTCCAAGATATTCATTTACACCCACAATGTAAAACCAAATTTAGCATTTTAATCAACAGAACATTTTTTGTTAACCTTTTACCATATGACTTGGAGTATCGCAGTAATATCGAATCGTGAGTTCAGTATCGTGATATCTATCGATCATCGTGACATGAGGGTATCGTCACACCCCTATAAAACAATCTTGAAGCGTTCTTACTTGGTCTAAAGTGGTCTGTGTGACGGAGTAGTCCTCGATGTGGAGCTGCTCTTTGTTCTTGGAGAGGATGTTGAAGATGCGTGCGAGGGAGGTGAGCGAGGAGGGCAGCTGGTACTGCAGCATGTTCCTGTGCTTCTCCTTCAGGGTGCTGCCCGGCAGCTCCCGCTCGATGAACTCCATCACCGGCTCCAGACGCGGATCGGCTCCCGCCACCCGCAGGATGATGGTGTACCCGTCACCAAACCTGGAGCAGGAGCAAAGGGCTCAGTAAACACATTCAAAACTATACATTCTCTGGGATGAATCAGAAAAACTTCTAACCTGTTCTTTAAGTGCTGCACACTGCCCAGACAGCGAAACCTGCCGTTCACCATGATGGCCATCCGAGTGCAGAGAGCTTCACACTCCTCCATGCTGCAGGAGAAACAGCAAAGTCACGCAAAGAAGCCAAGGATGTACAGCATTATGCTTTTTAGGGCTGGGTGGTATAACGATATCGTGGCGAGGATATAAAGTGTCTATTGTTAGAGATTTTGCTAAATTTTTATACAGTGGTGTAAATATATCCGCACTGCTACGTTATTGATAAAGAAATGTTATTTTCTCTATGTACGTTATTTTCTCATGAAAGAGAAAATAAAGAGCGGTACATACATGATGTTAAAAAGAGTTAAGCGCGATAAGCCGCGAATTAACAGCGTGTTAATTAGTTACGTTTTTGAAAACTATAGCATTATCGTGTCCGTGTAAACTACAAAAACGCGAATTTGTGTAAACGGTGCCGTGTTCAGTCTAACGGCACGTAGTGTTTCTTTACAAAGTGACATCGCCATCTACTGGCCTGGCAGCAGAATACAGCATTTTTAGTCATTTTCATGGATCCATGTGAACAGGGATAGTTTTGACAATGTTGTCACCGGTACGCGAAAAACGCAAAGCTAAAACGTTTCGTTGTTTATTACATTGTTGTTGTGTAAACAACCTAAGACAGCACGCGGCTTATTGTGCCTGAATGGTCAAATGCACATACAATTATGTCAAAATGCCCATCGTGTGGAGTATTCACGTAAACACAGTCGGTTATGTCTTAAGTGAACGTACACAGTTGGGTGAAAACCGCATGTATGTCAGTATATTAGATCTGTGTGTTCGGTCTTAAAGCGACAGTAGCCTAATATTCCTGCTGCTGTCCGTATCATTAATGTGAATCAAACAACAAAAGAGAAAAATCACTCACTGCTCTTGACTGAATAACTTTTGTAGCTTTAATAAGAATCAATTTAATGTTTTATACATATAGTGAAGACTATGCAGCATATACATTTGATTATTAGTATTTCTTACTGCATAAAAATACTGTGCCTGAAAAACTTTACATTATACTTCATATTATTTGTATCGTTGTTCTAATAACAAAAATTAAATAATAACACTAACTATATCGTGATTTATACCGTTATCGTGAAATAAAATTTCTCATACGGTGAACTAAGATTTTGGTCGCCTCGCTTCTCTTCCTTTCTCACCTGTGTGAGGTCAGAACGACCGAGCGTCCCTCTTTAATGATGCTGAGGATGCAGTTCCACAGGGCTCGCCGGGCTTTGGGGTCCATCCCAGTGGTGGGTTCGTCCTGTAACAACAGCGACAGCCAGGTTAACCATCGCCCACAAGTTCAGCAGAAAACACAAGCAGAACACCATAAAGAGAGGGAAGAGCGCGAGCATGTTTCCTGATTCTGACTGACGGCACCAGAAAAGTGGAGCGCTGCGCTGACTCGCTAGAACTGCTAAGTGTAGCCCGGTTTCATGGGAATTAAACACTTCACAGCGTATTAAAAATGTGGCAAGAGCTGGGTATCGCTTTTGTTCTGGGAAAAAGAGGCTAATCGGCCAATCTGAGGACTGTTACACAACAGCACTGATCTAAACTGGAATGAATGTCACAAGATCTTTTCTTGAAATGCAGATGACCTATATACACCCTTACGCATGTTTTTTTGAAAATGCATGGTATATTAACCGTGCACAGGGTTTGCTCTGGTTTTGCTCCAAGTTTCATGCTCTTGACAGCCAAAAATTCACCTCACAAAGCACATTGTGATTGGTATAAAACATGTTAATTTGCTATACCTTGGCATTTTATTCACATTTTGCTCTTTCATTTAAATGCTGCTAATATAATTTTGATGTAATTTAGCTTTTATTTGTTATGCTATACTTTCTATGCACAATTGCATAGTTGCATTTGCATTTTATTATTCACATGAAGCCTTGTTTTTCCCTGTTCTCCATGATCAGAACAGACCTATTACAAATTTTCGGTGTATCATGCACTAGTAGAAAACCACTGGTTTATTCAAATACAAAGTTGGATATATCTGCACACTCACCAAGAACACCACTGGCGGTCCTCCAATGAGCGCCATAGCGGTGGAAAGCTTCCTCATGTTTCCCCCGCTGTAGCTTCCTGCAGCTTTGTCTACATACTTCATCAGGCCCAGTTTACGAATGCCCCAATCCGCCACCTGCGACGAACAAACAACCAATCAGGTCCCTCGATAATCAGCAGCAACACAAGACTTTCCCTCTCAAGGACAGCTAAAGACTGACCTCGCACACTTCTTTCTCAGGGACGCCCCGCAGGATGGCGTAAAACTCCAGATGTTCTCGGCCAGTCAGCAGGTCGTTGATGGCGTCAAACTGCGGGCAATAGCCCATTTTCTGATGCACTTCATCAATCTCTGTCAGCACGCTGCAGAAAACAAGCCAAAAGTTGCTATTGTTATAAAAAAGGTCACTTAAAAACACGTCATGTACATACTATGCATGATGGAAAACAATGTCGGAATACTAGCATATCGACAACTTCAAAGTAAAAAAAAAGGGGGTCTTATTTACAGTATTAGGAAAGCAGTAACATGATGTTTTAATTAATTTACCTTTTTCCTGCCAAGTAGGCCTCTCCACTAGAGACAACTGAATCTCCTGTGAGCATCTTGAAGGTGCTTGTCTTTCCAGCTCCGTTCACACCGAGCAACCCGAAACACTGGTGAAAGAACATAATATCATCTAAACCATAATTCTAATCATACAAGACTGGCCCAACTAAACTAAAAACAGTTCTTCATTAACTAAGAAGACAGATATATGATCTCACCTCTCCTGGTGGGATTCCCACACACAGTCTGTCGACAGCTGGCTTCTGCTTCCTCTTATACACCTGCAGAATCAGCAATATTATTATTATTTTAACTGAACAACAATACTGATGCTATAATTATTATGTGACATAAGCTTGCTTGAGCCACTAATATAAATATATATATATATATATATATATATATATATATATATATATATATATATATATATATATATATATATATATAATGTGTATGTAGAAGGTGTGAGATGTTGCTCACCTTGGTGAGTTGTTTGAGCTCCAGAATATCAGTCTGTCCTCCTCCACCCAGAATCCTCTGTCTTTCTCTGGCCACATCCTCATCCTCCTCTCCGATGGGCTTCAGCTTAGTGCTAATCGGCCTATTAATACCACAACAGAACATGTATTAGATACATTAAAAACAGATTTTACATATATTTAAAATTGCTTGGCACAGTGAGGGTATTAAAGTATTGTCACCTAGCCTTGATGCAGAAACGGTACTGGATCAGGACGGTAATGCAGAAGAAAATCAATCCCTCTAAGGCCATGGCAAAGAGATTTTTGCCCACCATGTCCCACGCCAGAGGAGAGCGGAATCGATTCTCACCTGGAAACATTCAGAAACATCATGTCAGAAGAAGCAGACCCAGAAAAACACCGCTATAGGCAGCTTACTAGGTTTTGGAAATGAGCCAAGGTCTATAAACTAAATTTTGTTACATTCGACCCTGATGCTTATTTTAGAATGAGGAAAACACATTTGAGCAGCTGCGATCCTAATGATTTTCCATGGAAATGATCCAGGACATGTTATGTCCACAAAAAGATGTCACTTTGACCTGGGCCCCAAATTAAACCAACACCAGCAATTCAAACCAAAAAACACTTTCAACTCCACTAAATTCCAAGCTAAAAATATATATATATGTTTTTCTAACATTCCCATTACGTTATGAAAATGTTGTGAACATTGAACATTCAAAAAAAAAAAGTTTTATGTGAATGTTCCATTTGGTCATTTTGCAAACATTATGGAAACGTTACTTTTGAATGTTCTCTGAACATTCTGTAACAAGTAGTAACATTTAAAAAACATAAAATGAACATACAACTAAAATATTTCAGAAAAAAAAAAACATTCCATGAACGATTTTAACGATTTTTAAGAAGTCTTTTTTATGCTCAACAAGGCTGCATTTGATCAATAATACAGTAACATTATTACAATTTATAATAACTGTTTTATATTTTAATATATTTTATAATGTAATTTATTCCTGTGATCAAAGCTGAATTTTCAGCAGTCTTCAGTCTTCAGTGTCACATGATCCTTCAGAAATCATTCTAATATGATGATTTGCTGCTCAAAAAACATTTCTGATTATTATCAGTTAGAAACGGTTGTGCTGCTTCATATTTTTGTGTAAAGAAACCCTAATTTTTTAAGGATTATTTGATGAATAGAAAGTTCAAAAGAACAGCATGCATTTAAAACAGATTTTTTTAACACTATAAATGTAATTTTTGATCAGTTGAACGCATCCTTGCTGAATAAAAGTATTACAATCTTTGTAAAAACACACCAAACTTTTCAAAAGGAGTGTATACTAGATCAGTAGACGAACATCCAACCAAAATGTTTCTGAAAAACGATTTTTAAATTATGTTTGTGCTAAACATTGATAAAGACCAGATAACTTTGAACAAACGTTCTAATAGCGTTAATGAAAGAACTTTGGCTCAGAACTTTGAGAGAACCTTGCCAGAACGTCAGCCAAAGTTCTGAGAACGTTCGTTAAAAAAATAATTAGGATTTGATTGGCTAAACTGAATCATGTGTTTGTGGGAATGGTACACACCAAATCTCTCCAGTGCGTCAGACATGGCTTGGTTCTTCACCATGTCAATGAGACCCCTGCCCAAACAGAAGTGAGGGAAGATCAGGAACACGTTCTTCAAGATGTCGTTGATGCCTCCAATCTCCTGAAATAAAAATGACAAGAAACATCCACAGTTAGTTTAGGGTTTCTTTTGTGAAGAGCTGAACTATTGTCATCACAAATTAGATCATATTAGTTAGAAGATATATAAATCAAGCACAGCTGAGAAATATGAACTTACATTGCTGCCAAAAAGCTCCAGGACAAATGTGGATACGCTGCCATTTATCCCGATGAGGATGTTAACGCTGGTCAAAACCACATATGCTGTACTGGGAATCTTAAAGAAGAATGATGCTGGGTACATCAGGGGTGTTATGGACCACCTAGATGGACACAAAGAAATGCACATGGCCAAAGCTTACATATTAGTGACATATTTTTGGAAATATTTCAATTTAAAATATCTGTTTTCTATTTAAATGTTTTCTATAGTAGGGGTGTAACGGTATGCGTATTCATCCTGAACCGTCACGGTTCGGTGCATAGAGTCAGATGACGAATACAGTCAGTCACTGGCGATACACACTCCAATCCAGAAGAGGGTGCGCGCGGCAATGCAACACTGTTTGCTAACCACCAAAACAGGGAAAAGAACTGAAGAGAGAGACGATATATGCACCAACCCAAAACGAGTTCAGATGCCTCGCAAGAGCTTGCTAGTAGCCTATATACACTGAGTTTTGATTAATTTTTGTGACGTGCTCCACAAAATTCACAGATAGGAAACTGGGACGGCAGGAAGCGGCATCTCGTTTGCTTTCTTTATTTTAAAAGAGCACAATTTAAAATAGACTCTTTATAGTTTAGAATTATGTCTTACGCTTATCTGTTGGTTTTCCTTTTGTACCGAACTCGTATCAAACCATGATCTCAAAACTGAGGTACGTGCCGAACTGTGACCTGTGACACCCCTACTAGATAGTAAGGCAATTTGTAGCCCATCTTACCCATAGAGCAACAGCAGGAGAGCAAGAACAGGAAGATTGGTGGAGGACACATAGGCCTCTTGTTGGAAACAGAGGAAGATTATGATGACCAGGGTCGCCGGGACAATGTAGTTGCACTAAAGAACAAAGATGTAGTCAGTCAAAAGCCATTTGAGCTCATTTTGAGTAAGATTATACCATTTTACAACATGCTCACCATGTCCCAAACAAAGTTGGCTAGCCAGTAGAGGAAGGGCTGTACTCCGCTGATGAACTGCATGTGTTTGGCTTTATTCACTCGCTCCTGGATGAGGAACACCACAAAGCTAGCCGGGACGAAGGACATGGCGAATATGACGCAGATGGACACCAGCACGTCAACTGAGGTTGTCATTCTGGGATGGGATGGGATCAAAGGTCAGAGATCGAGACTGTGCATGTACATGGGTTTGAGTGTGTGATCAGGGTGCTTTCAGATTTACTTACAGCGCCACCTGAGAGAGCTGCTCTTTGGTGAGGTTGAGCGGATGGTTGAAAGCTTTGATGCCGAACTTGGAGCGCTCCGGGCCGGGGGGCAGATTAGCACGCAGGACGGCATTGTTCATGACATTGAGGAACGCTCCGATACTGTGCCAGCCCTTATTATTGAACCAGATCTGGAAGAGCACACAATCACGTCAGTCTTCTTGCTCTTACAGAGCAGCAAAAGCCCTTAAAGCTCCTTGACATTGTGCAATCATCAGTGTTTATGAGTTCTGGCATAATAATAGACTGTTCCATCTACAAAAAATAGATAACTTTGGCCTCAACGTTAACAAAGCCTACAACGTGTCAGTTCACCTCTTGGATTTATACTCATAAGATATACATTTTTATTTTAAGTTATTTATGTACTTGTAGTTCTTTACTTTATTTATATAATGTAAATGTAAATATAATCATTTTATATAATTAGGTCTAAGGTTCAATATTAGTAATTAAAAAACTATATATATATATTGTTAATTAAAATATAATAAAGACCTACAAGTCTTAAACTTAACAACTTAAAATAATAACAATTATATATATACATACAACATATACAACAATACATATATTGGCATTATTTATATATAAAAAATCCTTAATATTAATATTAGTCATTAAAAATCTTAAAGTAAAGACATAAATACCTTACAATAACAATTCTATAATGACATCTTAAGTTTAGCCGATTTTCTCTTGGACAATAACTTAAGCTGTGCAGAAATAGCATTGCCAAAACACTCGTGCCAAGATACGTTTACACAATCAAGCACTTGTAAGTCTTTTAACGTCTTTGTTTCCCAGCTCGTATAAAGAGTGCAAGCTTTCATCATGACTAGGACATCTACGCATGTCTGTATGGTCAGAGAAACACATCCAGCGCAGAATGCAGTGTACACACCTTTACATTGTTCTTGGTATCAAGCCCTTGGATAAAAATCGACAGGCTTCCCAGAAAGCGGTCAGCTGCGGTACCCTATGGGTTGCAAAACAAAGACAGGGTTAAGGCAAGTAAATCCCAAACATTGGGCAACAACTGACTCCAATATGGGCCATAGTTTATGTTGAAACATCGTAAACATGAGCGTGGGCCGACAAAGTTAGACATACCGCTTGAAGACTGAAGCGTTTACGAATGTGAGAGATGGCATCGCTGATCTCGTCGCCAGGGGGGAGGGCCTGTGAGCTTCTGGCACCCAATGAGAATCCACCATACCTGTAGGACAGCCAATGAGAAAGAGATTTGAGGTTCAAATCTAACCCTGCATTATTATTATTTTCCTCATCAATTTCAAATCTGAAGTGATAAGCATACCTGAATTCGTTGACCCAGAGCTTGTTCTTCAAGCTGAACAGACAAAACAAGACTGAGTTAAAGCGCTGCCATGAGAATGAAAGCCAGGAACTCTTTATTTCTGGATTTGCTTAACCCACCTTTTCCCAATAATCTGTGCGTATGTTTTCACCAAGTAGTCTGACATATTTCTGCCAGTCAGATTCTGCAAGGTTTCATCAGCGGTGACTTTAATCTAAGGAATATCAGAAGAAAAAGCCAATGAACACATTGTTGTGCTGTCACTGAAACATAATGATACAAATCAAAAATAATAGAGCAATATTTGGTGAATATGTCTACCTGAGGGGGCGGCAGACCTCCTGCTCCTGGCGGACACTCGGGAAGCATCTTTTTCCTTCCTTCGCAACTGCACTCGCACAGAGGCGATGGGTTTTCCATACTCCAGTTCCCGTTTAGGAAAATGTCCTGAACGGTCTCGGGAATCTCTGGAACCTCCCACTCTCCATCTTTAATCGGACATGATTTGCTACTGTTTCACACACAAAAAAATACATAAATAAATATTTAATGATTAATAAATAATAGTTTTCAAATTGCACACTACATTAAATTATAAAAATAAAATTTAAATTCACAAATGTAAAACTTTTTCAACTTATTGGATAATCAAATGTACAGTATATATGATCTCCCTATAGAGACGAGGATTTTAATTATAGGAATTTTCAAAGTCGATTGTCAATAAAATTAAATAGTTGATGTTCTAAACTGTAAAAAGTGGTAACCTTTTTAGTTGATTTAAACCCATAAAAATAAATGTTGTTGTTATAAATTAATGTATTTAGGTTGATTCAATGATGCTAAATTATATTTTTGGCTTGAATAAAACCAGTTAATTTAGATGTTATCATTTTTTGGGTTACCGTTCCAGTGTAAACTGTGAATGTAATCATTAATATCTCTATCTGAGAATGCCAGCTGCTCTTTTTAATTTGCACTACAGCAAAGCGATATGAGGAAAGGGTTTGAAGACTCACACATCGTTCTGCTGATCTGTGCATTGTTCGTTGTAAGCCGGACTGTCCATCAGAGCTTCAAGTAAGCTGTTTGTATGCCTGTCCTCTGGTGCATCATTGCTGTAGCGAGAAACCAATCATTAGACTCTCAAAGACTCATGGGAATCAAACCGCAGACTCAAGTGTGTGGATGGTAGCGTGTACCTGAAGAAGGCGAACTGCTCCTCATACATGCTGGGCTCCAGAGCGAGACTGGGATACTTTCCAAACGGTGGGACAATGAGACTGAAGACCAGGGCGATGCACACGAACACAGCCGGAAGAACGATCTGGAATGATACGTTTTTTTTTAAGGACATAATTAGAAATTGCAAACAGACAACACAGGAAAATCTTAAAATGGAATATTACATGAACAACATACCTGAGCAAAGAAACCTTTCCGGGAACGTCGGGCGTACAGGAAGCGTTTCCAGAGCAAAGCCACGAACTGCTGTCTCTTCAGACTCCAGCCCTTCACCTGGTACGAGCCTTTCCCATCAGCGCCGCCCAACCAGTCCGTCTCACGTGATTCTGCAGGTGCACCAAAAGAAAAAAGGTTTTTCATTTGACATTGTCTTCCAGTAAATAAGCACAAACAATATGGGTAACACTTTAGTTCAGGGTCCAATTTTCACTATTAACTAGTTGCTTATTAGCATGCATATTACTAGGATATTGCCTGTTTATTAGTACTTATAAAGCACATATTAATAACTTATTCTGCATGACCACATTCCACATCCCTAATTCTACCCAATACCTAAACTTAACAACTACTTTACTGACTATTAATAAGCAGTAATCAGGAGTTTGAGGCAAAAGTTGTAGTTAATAGAGAGAATTGGATCCTAATCTAAAGTGTCATCAGAATATGTGTAAGAGTATTGTCGTGGAAATTTTAAACTGTATATTAAACTAACCATGTTTCTAACATCTAACCTTATTTAACATCTAACAATGGAACAGGATGTACTGTACGAAACCAATGGAAACCTTGTGTCTTTGACTATGTGCGTATGTATGTAAAAATAACATCGTTTTGGGAAATGAAACTAGACAGTCTGTTAGAATCTTATGATTATCAGATGAAGTTATCACAAGATCAGAATTTGCTTTACCTAGTAACAGAGGGGTTTGCATATGAAGAACCAATCAAATAGTGGGGAAATTATGTAATGCAGCCTGACATTTATGTCATACCTCTATACTATAAAAACTGTTGTATATGTGTTTTACGGTGGGATGTCTCAATGGAATTTGTCTGAGATCCTCCAGCCTTGATTCTTCTTGGGAGAGTTTCTCTGAGACCTGCTCAAAGACTCTCCCGGCCGTTATTAAAGCATTTAAAGGACATTTGCTGAAAGCCTGTCTGTTCATTTCTGCTGCGCAGCAGGTCAGTTTAGGGAAGCAAGTAAGTTAGGGTAAGAGACTCGGCCAGTTGTCGACTGAAGACGCAAAGAGCTGGAGTATAAAGGTTATTAAGTGTCGATTTGTAGACGCTCTGTGTCGATGAGTAGACGCAACAGTTTTATTTATTAAGTGTCGATTTGTAGACGCTAGATAGTCGGGTTTTAGGGGAAAATCCACTACAGTATATAGCAATAAACAGAAATATAATATTTATCTATTTATACCATAGTTCAAAAGTTTGGGGTCATTTAAAAAAAGAAAGAAATTTATAATATATTTTATACTGAATATTATTTTAAGATTTCTAATACAAATAAAAGCTGCTTTTTTCCTTCATATTCATAAAAAAAAAATCCTAAAAAATTTATTATGGTTTCCACAAAAATATGAAGCTGAACAATTATTTTCAACATTGATAATTTGATCAAATCATCATATTAGAATGATTTCTGAAGGATCATGTGACACTGAAGACTGGAGTAATGATGCTGAAAATTCAGCTTTGATCAGAGGAATACATTTCATTTTACTTTAACATTTATTCATATGAACTGTAATAATATCTCACAATAGTACTGTTTTTACTGCATTTTTTAACAATAAATGCAGCCTTGGTGAGCAGGACACTTAAACATTTAAAAAAAAATCTTAATTATTCCAAACTTTTGAACTTTTGTACTCCAAATTAATCACTGAAAATATTTACCATGATACTAAGATATTTATAATATTTCAGTATTAAGTCAAAATAGAGTAAATATTCAATACATTGCCAAGCTACATTTTCTTCACATGAACTGATTTATCTAAAGACATGAGATGATGGTTCAGAGCTCAAAATAAGTGTGATGGATGAAGGATGGGTAAAGTAACTACCTGGATCACCTTCTGAGTCATTGAGATCAAAGTCGTCTTCAGTAAAAGGCTTCAGGCAGCTCTGATGGTCCCCAAAAGCGTGTCTGCGGTTCCTGCGTGCTGGTAGAGTTCCATCTGATCGACAACATAATGGGAAAAACATAGTAACTCTACGTGTTTCCAAAGACACCTCATCCAAGTGGATGCTGCACACTGGTGGGGGTTGAGGAGAGATTCCCTGATATGACTGTAAAGCGCTTTGGGTGTACAGTAGTACATATGAAAGCGCTATATAAATGCCTCATTCATTCATTCATTCATAAAAAGAGAAATGTGTTCGGTTGTACCTGAGATTTCAACATCGACACCGCTGTCTTCTGCCACTTTGAGGAAAATCTGCTCAAAATAATCACAAACACAAACCAATTATATTCACATTCTTGCATGGAATGAACGGAATCAATAGAACGGGTGGATATTCAGTGATGGTACCTCTTCCAGTGTGGTGTCGGAGATGCCATAGCTGGAAATGCCGAGGTCGGTGAGCCGGTCGTCGATCTCATGGAAGAGCTCCACGAACTCTCCAGCTTTGGCAGACTCGTAAGGCAGAACGTACATGATCTCATGACCCATATCTTCTACTAGTCTGGCTGAAGGGACGTGCTTGAAAATCACATTGGAGATCAGGGAGACATCTGGAATATGGAAAGAGTTGAGAAAGCATTAAAAACCATGTATGACTAGAAACAAATGAGTTTGGAATAACATGAGGGTAAATAATGAAAGGACTTTCATTTATTTTTGGGTGAACTATCCCTTTAAAAGTGTATTAACTCTACATACAAGTGTTATTTACTATTATCTTTTTTAAATGGCCATTTTTTTTAGTATCCTTCTAAGCACAGTCTTAAATATCTGTAAAGAGTTTTGTGGACATTGGATGCGTCAACTGTCTGGTTACCAACATCTTCTTTTGTGTTCAACAGAAGAAAGAAACTCATACAGGTTTGGAACAATTTGAGGGTAAGTAAGTGATGACAGATTTTTTATTTTTGGGTGAACTTTACTATCACTATAACAATAATAACCCTGATAAATACCTATGGTGGTGGTTTCGCTTTCATGGTCGCTGCCAAGCCCAGCATCAGAACTGCTCTCAGATACACTGTCCTCCTACAGAGACAAAGAAAATCATAAAAATATGAAGTTTTCAGATGGAGAGAGCAATATAATTATGAAGATTATCCACTCCTTTATAGCCAAAATGTACATTAAAAACCATTCCTACCTTCTTGAGACTTGCTTTGGAATAGGAGACGGTGCTGTTGGAGGTGCGGCAGGAGCTTGCGGAGAGATCGAAGTCTTTCTTCACCAGCGTCAGGTAGTATCCCGTTCCCAGATGGGTCTTGAGGAACAGAGAGGAACCCACACAGCACAGCTTCCCATGGGAGATGATGGCGATACGATCCCCCAGGATATCAGCTTCGTCCATGTGGTGGGTGGACAGGATGATCGTGCGACCTGAAGGAAAAACGACAGGGGTTAAAGGAACGTTTCGGGAAGAACATCACGACAACGTTGGGTTGGACAGAATCGGCATGTACCTGGACGATACTTCAGCAGCAGGTCCCAGATCCCACGGCGAGCGTAAGGATCGACTCCAGCGGTCGGTTCATCCAGGATCACAACCTTTGAGCCTCCAACAAACGCCAGCGCAACTGATAACTTCCTCTGCATTCCTCCTGTAAGGACCATAGCGGTTAGTCTTGTTACTGTTTCATCCTAGTATTTTCATATCATAATACAGCTGTTTTTGATGGAAATGCATAACTTGGTTGATACATTATCAAGGAGGCATTAAATTGAGCAAAAATGACAGTAAAGACATTTATAATGTTACAAAATTTCTATTTCAAACAAATTATGTTCTTTTGAAATTTCTGTTCATCAAAAAATAATTTCCACAAAAATATGAAGCAACACAACTGATAATAATCAGAAATGTTTCTTGAGCATCAAATCCGCATATTATACTGATTTCTGAAGGATCATGTGACACTGAAGACTGGAGTAATGATGCTGAAAATTCAGCTTTGATCACAGGAATAAATTACATTTTAACATATATTCAAATTAAAAACAGTTATTTTAAATTGTAATAATATTTCACAATATTAAATTTTTTACTTGTATTTTTCATTAAATAAATGGAGCCTTGGTGAGCATAAATGGAAACACTAAAGATTGTATAAATGGTACAGCAAAATCTCATAATTTCCGCACCTGAGAGCTGGTTTGTGCGAGATTTGCTTTTATGAGGCAGGCCGAGGTCCATCAAGATCTGCTCCATCTCCGATTTCACCTTCTCCTCAGGCAAACCCTTCAGACGTGCATAAAACCAGATGTGTTCCTCCACGGTGAGCCTAAAACACATAGACGAGAACACAGTCTAAATCTAGAGCTAGTAAGCTTTTATTTTGTCACATGCACAGAACAACTGAGCTTCTAAAATGTGTTTTTGGTGGCATCGTACATGCTAAAGAGGACGTTATGCTGCGGACACACGCCCAGGTTTTGACGTATAGCGTTCAGATCGGTGCGGATGTCTTTGCCCTGGATATAAGCAGTGCCCGAGGTGGGTGGGAACAGGCCAGTGAGGATAGACCTAAGAGAGCAAGAAATATTGAGCTTATCTTATTACATTAAACACATTATTAGCATCAGATGTTGTTAAGATCTTGCGTTGAGTTGTCTTACATGGTTGTGGTTTTTCCAGCGCCATTGTGGCCCAGGAAGGAGGTGATCTGACCCTCGTAAAAACCTAGAGTCAAACCATCCACTGCCAGTTTGCCGTTGCTGTAGACCTTCACCAGGTTCTCGATGTAAACACCTGGATCCAGGTGGGCTGGTTCCTCTTCAATGCACACAGCTAGAAGATAAATCAAACCGCATATGTCAGCGTTTACACTCAATATTTAGATTTTACAGTGCGCACATCCAATAGCTTTTGGTTAAACATATTTTTCTGAACCAAGTTCAGTACTGTCAAAAATAATGAACACAACCAAGATTTTTAATACCTTCAGCATTTTCTTTATTGTTGGTCGGCGCTGCTGCAATCCAACCACATTTCTCTCCACACCAGTAGGACTTGGTGAAAGGGAAGTACCAGGGACGTGGGATGCCAAATTGGCCTGTGAGATTGACATTTTTTACACCATTAGAAACCTCACAAAGCCATCCAATATCTTGCAAGCATGAATTATATATTAACCAAATGCCACTAACCTGGAAACACCGCTTCAATGTACCAGGTCATGATGGCGTAGAGCACAGCGTCGAAGAGCATGAGTGAGATGGAGGTGGTGAGGCTGTAGCTGTCCTCCTGCATGGGGCTGGAGAGAAGGTTACTCCACTGTATTCCCACTCCCTGCTCCTCGAACAGAGCGAAGTACTCGCAGCCGAAGCCGAACGCCACCGGAGACAAGAGGCTCTGAGGAGAGACAGGCAGAGGCCTTCAGTGCGTCGGGTCAAACACACACACACACAGCACAGGGCACGGGTTTATTTAAAAAAAAAAAAAAAATTATAATAATAATCAAGATGAAAATAAATAAATATTACATTAAAATAATTAAGTAAATAAATAATACATCTAACAGGGCAGTAATGTAATGAGTAGAAAATACTTCAACTTAATTTAACTGCATAGAAAATAAATCTTTTGATAAAAAAATAGATTAAAATAATTATGTAAATAATACTTAGATTCAAATTAATTAATAAAATATAGATTAAATAAGTATAAATAAGTAAAGAAATATTAGGTTATATAAGTATATAAATAAATAAATAATAAATAAAATATGTACTATAATAAATAAATAAATAACAGATTTAAATGAATACATAAGAATTTGATTAAAATAAAATAAGTAAATAAATAATACATAAATAGAGTACTATAATGAGTAGAAAATTTACTTAATTGAACAGAATAGAAACAATTAAACAATTAAAATAAATAGACTAAAATAAATAAATAAATAAATAAATAAGAAAAATTTGGTTAAAATAAGTAATCAAATAAATAATATTATTACAATAAATAAGTAAATAATAAATAATAGAATATAATTAATAAACAAATGCTATTAAAAAAAAGTAAGATTAGCTTAAAATAAACAAGTAAATAAATAAAAACTACATTAAAATAAACAAATACAAATTACATTATAATGAAAAAAGTAAATAAATATTTTCCAAATCTAGACATTTTTATAATATTAATTTTTCAAACTATATATTGGGTCTTCATACAAGAAACTATATAGACGCCTCACATGAGGATGTATAATGTATAACATTCATATTCACATGTATAACATTCACATAATTCACACTCACCGCTACTACTTTGGCGCCAAAACCCACGTAATCCTGCCAGGCCACGCACAGCACATAGGGAAGGTAGAGGGTGAAGTATATGATGCCTCCGCAGGCCGCGGCGAGGTTAGCGCGCGAGAAAAGCGTGCTGATCAAGAAACACTGCATGATGGTCACAACGGCAAAGGAAGCCAGGAACAAGTAGACTACGCCAGGGTCGCTGTACGGCAGGAGATTCCCCATCTGAGCACAATACGAGAAACAAAACCATCTTGAGTTGTTGTTGTTAGGGTTATATTTTTACTATAGGAACGGAGCAATGCACACCTTCAGGATGAGCACCAGTAGGGCGGCGCTGATGAGCAGTGGTATCAGACTACTGATGAACCAGCTCAGCCACAAGATCCCATTATCCAAACCCATAATCCTCATGGTCTCCTTGAGCCGTGCTTCCTTCTCGTACACCACACCCTTGATGATGATGGCCACCGAGTACATCCAGGCCAGGGTCATGAACAGAGGCATGGAGCGGCTCATTATCCGCAGGAAACTAGGGAAGAGGAGACAGGGTGGGTTACGCCTTCAGCACGAACGATAGCCAAAAGATATCTGCTAAGATACCTCGTTTAGGGCAAACGAGCTCAAAGTAGTGAATAATTTAGCATTCTTGTGACAATATTTGTAATTTTATGATTATAGTATCACATTCTTCGGTTAGCAACATCACTTATTTCAGTTGGTATGACAACTTAGTAGTTAGCTGCCTTTGAATGAATTAATACAAATAAAATATTGAATATAAAAATATTACAAATATATAATTAAATGTTTAAATAAATAAATAAATAATACAAAATATAAATAAATACATACAGTTAACAATACTATAGTGAGTAGAAAAAAACTGATTTAATGTAAAAGGAAATATTAATAAAATATATTTTACACAAAATATGAGTTTTTCCACAGTATAAATTGGGTCTTTATGCATGGAAACATATAGTTGCCTTTTAAATTTTACGGATGGGGTCCCTCACTTGTTTTTTTTTCTGAACCTGATCATGAATGTACAGAGTATTAAATTAATGTAAAGGCTGCATTATGATATTTCTTACACGTCGTCCACATAGCAGGGATAAGGCATCTGCTGGATGTAAACTCCAGTTTTCTCCTTGCTTCCCGTCAGAGCTCGTATGATCCCGTGTTCAATCACATCCTGCAGGTAAGAGAAGCCGCCCCAGATGTACCGCATATCCTCAAACGGGTCCGCTCGAGGACCGGGATCCCAATATCTACGGCAAACACAATCACATCATTCATTTTCTCCATACGGAAGCTGTACGGACGAATTCGTAGCGTGATTAGAAAAAACGTAGCCTATCATACCCATCCTTGATCTTGTTAGTGCGCTCCACATTATCAATGTCCATGCGTATCTTGTAGTTGATGTGGGGCGGCAGATCAGACGTGTTGGACTGCATGTCAGGAAACACTATTCCAGCCCAGAACTTGCGGTCGTCCAGCAGATGCATGGACTTGTTTACCAAGCGTTCTTCATTAGCCACCGGCTCCAACTTGTCCAAGTTCACACACTTCAGGGGAGGAAATTGAAAAGTTTATCAGAAAGAAGTCGGAGTCAGGTTAAATCAGTGATCCTCAATTCTGGCAATCAAATAATCTGGACCAATTCCCCCCCTACTAAATCCCATAAAAGTGCAGATGGGAGTGGAAATCGGCACGCATATTAAAAAAACAGACGCAGTCGGATAATTTCCATAATGCATCTGGTTTAAAACAGGCTTTTTTCGGCGTTAAATAATGGCGCAAATACCAGTAAATTGCCTAGCGCAAACCTTAGTAAATCACCTTGCATGATTCATTTAAATACTCTAAAACTTGTCCACGCCTTTTCAGCGCTAATTTGCACTGCGTGTCTTTAGTAAATCCTGACAGTAGTTTTTTAATGCCAAAAGCTGTTAGTAAATGTGGTCCTACATCACAAAATAATCAGTCAATCCATCTGACTTTAGACTGGAATGACTTGCTTTGGTGGTTTTCTGTTGGAGTGCGGCATAATTGATTTGTAACTGTAATTCAGTGGGGAACTGAGAACCGTTTCTTTCTGACAGGGCGACACACTGACCCAGAAAAATAAGACAGGCACTTAAAGCGTGGATTCGGTTTTCTTAGAAACGTTAAATTGATTAGCAAAGATCACAAGATGCCCACATAATCCTGCTGATCCAGTTTTAAAGGACTAGATGTAATCCATGCTCACATATAATGAGATCAAACCCTAGTGTTCAACAGAAAAAATTCCTAGATGCATGAATGGAGTTCGGTTTGTGCATATGTGTACCTCCATGAACCGAGAGATGGTTTGGATGGCCTGATCCGTCTCGTTGAACGCCTCTCTCCAGGTGTACGCCGTCCCATGAGGACGCTTGTCCTCTGAAGCCTTGGACAAGAAGCTGGACACATCCTCCACGCGCCAGTCTGTCCCGCTCAGCTTGGCATTGAAGAAGCGAGCGCTAGCGTTGTTCTGGAGGAGCGTCTGTTTAGGAAAATTGTATTCACTTAATCGATACATACAAAAATATTACGTAGCTACTGTAGCTGTAAAAGACACTGCTTCTGCTATTATAAATTAGTGAATCAATAAATGTAACAAAAAGACCAAATGTAAACAAAACTATGATATAATAATATTTGTATACATTTTAATACACACTTCATACTGCGAAAAATTTATAACAAAGATGTCTAAAATATTTGGAAAATATTAGTTTTTTTCTACTCATTGTACTTTTATATGTATTATTTACGTGTTTATTTTATTCTAATGTTTATTTATTTTATTTTAATCTAGTGCATCAATAAATGTAAACAAAAACAAAATGTCAACAAAACTGTGAAATCAAATATATTTTTTAATTGTATCATTTCACACTTATACCTGAATACTATATATACTGTTAAAAAATTAATATTATAATAAATGTCATAATGTCCAAAATATTATTTGGAAAATATTTATTTTTTGTTAAGTTAGATTTTTTATACTCATTATTATATTGTACTGTTAGATGTATTATGCATTCACTTTATTTATTTTAACCTACATTTGTATTCATTTATTTATTTATGTAATTTTTTTGCACAACCTCGCATTATTGCACAATTGTGCATTTTGTGCCTACGACAACAAAACTCCCAACCTAACACACTTTTTCATTCGATTAGGCACAAATAGGTCCTTCGAATACTCCAAGGGTTTGAAGATCTCCACTAATAAGTATGCATCCCGCAGAGCGCCACACGTTGTGTGCCATGTGAGTTCAGTAGGGAGGTTAAAGCGCAGTACCGCTTACCTCCAAAAGGTGGCAGTGTGAAGTTCACAATTTGAGCTACTTTCACAAAATCATGTGCTCAGAGGTGACTAACAGACTAACAGGAACAGTGTCTTTTGTGTGTGTGTGTGTGTGTGTGTATGACTCACCCGCACAAGGTCCATTTCCTCACTGTTTTCCATAAAGCTCCAGAGTTTGGGTCTCATCTCTTCCCACATGCCCCCGAGGTCCCTGAGCACGCCGAACTCTTGAAACGTCTTATTGACCTGAGAGAAATAGAGAGACACAGTTAAACCGGGCTCAGACCTAAGGAGTTTTGAATCTTAACCGACTGTGAAATCTGGTTGCATCACGCACATCTGCACCGATTTTCTTCTTTCAAATCTCAAACCTGCACACACTACAAGATTTGAAAATCGTGGCGCATCACACACTACAAGATACTCGTAGATCATCATGCCAGATTTAGCACCTCACGTGATCGAACAAAATGGATACTGTGTCGCGGCAATTTGCTGTAGACATTATGAGGAGACGTTATAAAGGCAGTCGTGTTGTTGATACATTTCGACCAGCCGTTCCTCAATCTCCATCTCGGACCCTTGTTGTTTCGCGGTCGCCATTTCAAAAGTTCGTCACTTCCGTCTCCTTGTAGACTCCTTGTAGTCTCTCATTGTCTATTATGTAAGCACTGACATAATCACAGTCGTAATCATCCCGATTTAAAATCGTAAATATCAAACATGTTTGATATTGTCGGGGCGACCCCGATGTGTCCGCGAGCAGATCGGGAGGTTTAAGATCTGTTGATCTGTAACCGCATCACTTTACCAGGTAATCTGGGCCAAACATCTGAACCGATTGATGCCCTGGACGCGATTTTTCGGGCATAAATCGACCTGAAACTCCTGTAGTCTGAGCCCGGCTTTAGGATGGTCTTCTAGACCCAGGCCTTCCAGACGTTAAGGTACTGCTGGGGATTGCTGGAATATGGATATATATATATTGTATGGATATCATACAAAATATATATAAAAAAATATTGTATATATATACTTCAGATATTTGCTCAAATATGGACATACTATTTCTCATGATATTCAAAATCTTGATCTACAGGTTTCTGCTTGAATACTCGAAATTATTTTGGTGGATGAATATAAATTGTGCTTACATATCTTTCAATGAAATGAATTGAAATGAAGTTTATTTGATAATTTTATCAATAATTTAAAAGGTTATTTTAAAATATTGTGCAGTGAAAAGCATCAACAAGTGTCCACAATACAGTACACAATACACAACTTTTTCAGGAAATATATAAATATTCTTGCATTTTGTTATATTTTCATTCATTTAAATAAAGTCAAAATAAAATATTTAAATGTTAGATGAAAAACCTTGAAAAAAATTCTATATGTTGCCTTGGCAGCTAATTTAACTCAAATAAAGTTTAAGTACTAAACTTACTAACAAAACTTACTAACTTACTAGCAAAAAAATAAATATAACAAAACTAAAGCACATAACAAAATTACTAAAACTTAAAATAAAATAAAATATATATAAAGATGTAATTCAACACATTAATAAATACTATAATAGTATATAATGGGGCTGTCAAATCGATTAATCGCGATTAATCACATCTAACATAAAAGTTTGTAATTCTATAATATATATATACTGTGTTTATATATAAATATATAAACACACACATGCATTCACACATATAAATATATATTTACAAACTGTTAGATGCGATTAATCGCAATTATTCGATTTGACAGCACTAGTATATAAATAATAATCATAAAATAACACTAGTTCTGATGACTGGTGTCATCATGACATGATCTGATGATTAGAATAAAATATTGAAAATAGAAAATAATACAGAATGAGTATGTGAGTTCAAATCTTTGACTCACAGAAACCTGGTCAACACTAGTTTAACATACAGTAATAAGCACATGTAACACTGAGCCTGACCTCTTGTATGATCCTCTGGGTGGCAGGAGTGTCGGGGGTGTACAAGATCTTTCCCATGAGCAGCGGCTTCAGAGCTCTCCAAATCATGCGCGATATGGGACTCGACTCCAGGCCCTTCATCACGTTGTTGCAGTAGGGCGCTAATGGAGAGATGACAAGTTTTTTAAAACAATTTAGCAGGGGACGTGACACATTTTGCATTCACAAGTGAAGGAAAAGAGAGAATTAGAACTTGGCTCACTGGAGGAGTTGTCGTAAGCGGAAGCCGGCTCGCTGTCGTTGTCATTGCCGTAGCTGCCGAACAAGGCCTTGTAGTTGTTATCCTCGTACCAGTTGAGGGACTTGATCTTCAGGCCTCCGCCCTCCGGGTGCCCGCAGACGATGCGGGACACGGCCTGGTACATGTGGTTTGGGGACTGCGTGCTGTTGCCCGTCAGGTACATGATCTCGTTGCGCATGTCCCGCCAGCTCTTCATACTGATAAACTGGGAAACAATGAGACAAGTTTTATCACTTAAAGGTGCAGTGTGTACATTTTAGCGGCATCTAGTGGTGAGGTTGTGAATTGCAACCAACAGAAGTTACGGTGGCCGACAGGAAAAGATGTCGTCGTCTGAGACAGCAGAGAGTAGCCAGTTAAGCAACGAGGTTTCTTTACAAAGATAAATAAAAAATATATATTTACTTAATTATTCAGTAAAACGATATGTTATTGCAAATATTATTGTTACTTGTTCATCATTGTGCCAGTGTTTTATTCGCTGACTTTAACTAGCTTCTTTGCATTAAGTACAACATTGTGACGAAACGCGTTTGTCCGTTTAGGGCTACCGTAGAAACATGTCGACGCATTTCAATGTAAGGGGACCCGCGGTGTATGTAGATAGAAATGGCTCATTCTAAGGTAATAAAAACACAACGGTTCATTATGTAAGGTCTTTATACACCACTGAAAACATAGTTGTGTATATTATATTGCATTTCTAACAAAAGATCCTCCTAAATATTCAACAATGCACCTTTAAGAGAATCAAAAAAAGTCCTTCATTTTCAGTATAAAATCTATATTTGTATACACCAGGGTTCAAAAGTTTGGAGTCTGAAAATCTCTTATTCTCACCAAGGCAGAAGTTATTTGATCAAAAATACTGTGAAAACAGTCATATTGTGAAATATTATTACAGTGTCAAACAATACACAAACTTTGATGTTTGCTTGAGAGCCTAGCCAGTCAGTAGTTTTGAAGCTTGAAGTGGTTCGAAGGCAATACAGTCTATCAGAAAAACAGACTGATGTTATTAATCTCATCGAAAACGCACATTTCCTTGAATATCAAGTAAGTGAAGAGCTTGTCGAACATCACAAAATGTTTGCTTATGCTAAAGAATAGCTTGGAACAGTTTGTCTGATGACAGGAAACCAAATGCAAACATCTAGGCACACCGCATGACATAATGACTGTGTTTATTCAGTTCTTTCAAAGTACGTCATTCACTGTTACAGCTGCTTTAGGAAAGGGTAAGACTAATATTAATTGCTAACACTTGCTGTCCCGTTAAATGATCTTGTTCGTCCAGTCCAAACGAATACAAGCTCAATGTCTTGTTTTTGAGTCCTGAAGTGTGTAGTCCACGTGCTGGCCTGCATTTTATATCTCTATGCGTCACCAGGTGTAATTGTTATGAAGTGTTGTCACCGTCAGCTGAAGGGTGTTATGATGCTGACTAAACCCAAACATAATAATACATGCTTATTTCTTCTGGATGTCTGAATTGCGCAATCGTTATTCTTTATTTTTATTCTGTCATTATTTCCTCACCCATATGTCATGATATATGTTGTTTTTTAACGTGAAACACAAAAAGAGAAATTTGCGTGAGACTTCCAGTCTTGTAAAGCCATACAAAAGCTTTGTGTGAGGAACAAACTAAATGTAAGTTGTTATTCGTTTATAATGTTCTTATTTGCATTCACTTTCAGTGAATAATGACTTATATTAAAGTCTGTTCCACTGGGATATTGTACATGAACCACTTTAATGAAAATGTTATGGTATTTTTGAGTCACTATACAGAGACTATGGCAGATTGTAAAAAAGTTGCATGAATATTTATTAAAAATTCTCATTTTGTTTTCCACAAACATAGCGGCCTATACAGGTTTTTAGCGTATTGAAGCTAAGAAAATAATGACAGTTAAATATGTTTACGTACTGAGAGAAAAACTGAACAAAAGCGTAAAAATAGAGGATAAATGTAAGTGTTTTTTGGGTCATCAAGTGCTTGGAGAGGAATGCAAGGGAGTATTGTGACAAGCTGAACAGAGACGCTGCTGTAACACGCTCACGCATGCCTGCCTGCCGAGGACGAGGTTACTATCGGTCATCCTCCTGATGAAACCGAAAGACAACTCAAGAGGACAAAAGACCATAATAAACTGCTTTCTGACATTTCCATCACATTAATGGATGCATGTGGGAAACATGGGTTATGAGAATGATGGTATGATGCTGATGAGAGTGTTTTCATACTGAAATAAATGGATGGTTTCACGCAGTGTTACATAAGTGCTTGTTTGAACGTTTGTGTAGAAGGGTTGTAGTCAGTCAGGTTTGTAAATGATGAGTTAATATGATTCACAGGGCTGTAAACACCTTTGTCATGTGCAATTCCCAAAATCACCATCATCAACCCATCTGAGAAGTGAACACACAAAGAGCTTTACTGCCGGCTTCATTTACTTATCTTCAGTTTTCCATTTATTACAACAGGGAATGAACTCAGCCAATATGAATCACAAACCAAAGTTATTTTAGACATCGATATCCGGTAACAGGGTTATTGTCGGCATAAAACAGAAGTTGCAATGGTCTTTTCTTCCCTATTGTGTCGTATATCCGAGTGAAACGGCTTCTCAAACAAGAACAAATGTAGGCAGGACTTGATTTTGTCCGTGAGGAATTGATTGGAAGGTTGTGGTTTGCTATTGGTCGATCTCATGTGAGTGACAGGTTGCTCCGCCCTCACACCAGTAAAAACCAGTTGTTCTCATTGTCCTTTAGTTTAACTTGAAATACTAAAGAAGTAAAACTAAAACTGAAATCAAATTAATAAAAACTATAGAAAGAAAATAAAAAAATTTGGGATGCATAGATATGAAAATGTTGACCGATACCGATAACTCTTTATTGGCCGATAAATCTAAATTTTTATTTAATTTTTGAGAGCCTGATTACAAAAACAAAAGTCTAACCATTAAAATCCATGTCCCAAGCACACAATTATAATGTTCTCATTATAATTTTATGTAGCCTATATGACATATTTGTGCTGCACATGTTGCACTTTACTGTATGTTACTTTTTTGAAGTAATTCAAATCATATTTCAAGCAATTCAAAACCATCATGGCAAACAGTGAGCATCTGAAGTGTCTCAGCTGAAGGACATAATCCATTATTTGATTAAAAATGAACATATATCGTCCAATACCGATATGGTGGCCGATATATCGTGCATCCCTACCGAAAATGTATATATAAAAAAATTAAAAATAAAGAATTATTATTTTTTTTTACTAAAAGGATGAGCTCACAGTCTCTTTTCCCACATCATCCAGGGGTCTCATTAGGGAAGGATTCATCCCTCTCTTCCGTATGCGACTGTTAGCCATAAAAGAGCCCTATTGTTATCTGTCACCTGTAAGCTATCACGAGGTGTCTGAGGAAGCCCTGGAGGCCAGACAGACATGCAAACAAGGCAGGGTAACTGGAGAAATAAAGCACGACCTGAAGTAACCTCTCGCTGCTGGCTTAAGTGAGGGTTACTGGAGTTCAGCTCTTGTGTGAGAACAAAGAGGAACTAATGACGGCCAGCGCAGCGTTGGTGTCAATTCAATTTCTGTTTAAAACGCTAAAACTATGACTAACTGGAAAGAGATTGCTTGTAAGACACATTCCCTGTGAACAAATGCCCCGTGTGATGATGTGGAAGTAGAAGAGAAGGAAAAAACCCCGTCCCTGTTTTGTTCTAAAGACAAGTTAGTTAACATTTGTCGAGCTCTGCACTTTAGCCCAGTGCTGGCAGGAACTGGAAGTCTTGTGATGGGCCAAACTACTGCTGCTAACGCACTTAACACTCAGGTTTGGTTTCTAAATTCTCATCACCAAATACATGAGAGCAGAAACACAGAGTTGGCCGTGTACAGCTGAAATGTCAAGCGTCAGCTCCTTGGTTTCCAGGGCACAGAGAGGTTTGGGATGCTAACCGAACTAGCTATTTATTAACTTTTTGTCCTTTTAAGCAAAAGTCTTGTTATAAACTGATTTAGGGCAAAGCAAAAAGCTTAATGATTATCATTTGTCTCGATGCAAAGCACAATATTTTTGCATGTTGCATTTCCATGACTAGCAGTTTGGAATATTAGACTGGTAATATAATCATAATTGCCATTTAAACATTATTTGATTCCTATTGCTTTACAGCAAAATACTTTTAATCGGTACATGTTTTTAATTTGTGCTTTGCGACTAATCCAGATCCACTGGTCTAATACGGGATAAGATCATTTGGGAAGCTGGGGTGGGAATTAAAGACTTCACTCTGGTGTCTAGTTCGGTCTCCAAAAGTGGGGTGAGGGATATTTCAGAGGGAACGTACCTCGACCGCTAATGCTCCCAAACTCTCCAGCAGGCTGTCTGTTGCTATGGACACATCCTGGATAATCTTTGGGTCGGACTTGACATCTTTCTGCATGACCAAAACATGAGCAAAAAAGACATTATTAGCTCATCAAGGGAATCATATTGTACACATTTTACTATGACAATGATCCTGTGAAATTTATGGTAACAACCCCCCAACATTTTAAGTTTTAACGATTTAGAGGGTGAACAGCGTTAATACTAAACACCATCATGGTAACTACAATAATGCAATAAACATTAATTTAACAACATAAAATCCAGCATAAAACCCTAATGTACACGACTGATAAGAAAAAAAAAACTAGAAGAAACAAATGGTTTCACTTTATTTTAAGGTGTCCTTGTTACAGCACAATTATATGTACTGAGTAATATTAATTAACAACATGTACTTAGGGTTTGGTTTAGGGTTAAATGCATTAAGTGATTATGCATAATTAATTGTTATTACTATAGCAAGTACATGTAACATGTGTAACAAAGACACTGTAAAATAAAGTGTTACCAAACTTATTTATTTCAATGAAAAACGACTACTTTTTTAACCGTAAATGATAGGATAAGTTACTGTAAACTGTACATTTAAGTAGTATTTTACTGTAAAATGACATGAAATGACACTGTTTAGAGTAAGGGAAGTTACTGTAAACCAATTAACAGGTTTTTACCGTAGCATAACCACATTACCGGGTTCACATTTTTTTTACCGTTAAAATTACGATAATTTTTCAGCGTAATTATCGGCTGCCAGAAATTCACAGTAAAAAAATACTGACAATGTTTCTGTTATAATGGAATGCCTGTTATTTATATATTTAATTAAGTGATATAATGTTAAAATACCAACTACCAAAATGAACTTAAAACCATCATAATAATATAGATGGTGAAATAGAAAGCAACGTGACATTTCTTTGTGTTTTTCGCTGTGGTTTTTACTGTAGCAGTGTATTTTGCTTTCAGTGTATGTTTACGGAAACAGTAAAATACACGTGAAGACATTTGCATTAAGCATCTTTCATGTGTTAAGCTGTTACTAGGGCTATACTGTCGCGATTTAGAGGAAACATGTCAAAGATCTCATTGTCCACTTGCTTGCATAACTAAATTGCTGTGCAAAGATAGTAGTGACCTGGCATCTTGAAATCTCATTACTCAAAAACAAAGAAAACATTCAGTCTAAAGCGAACATACACAAAGACATCAATAGGTGAATATTCTTGGCTGATGGTCACTGTGGCTCCCTTTTCATGCACAAATATGCTGAAATAATTATTCTGATTTACAAAAACAAATTATGTAAAAGTGGCCATTATGTGACCACAATGTTATTCTGTTGAGCTTACAGACCTGACAAAGTTCACTGGGTCCATATTACAAAAATATACACTTGCCCTAGTTTGTACGTAATTGGTTTATTGAACTGGCGAATTCCTGTGCTTTTATTGTAGTCCAGTAAGCAACTTTTATGTGAAACATATGGGACATAAAAGCTCATTATCAACTCAGCAATCATTAACATTTGAACATTCATCTATTCCCATATTCTAGTTCTTGTAACGTCAATGAATTAACTAAATAAGACTTAGGCCTATGAATATGTTATTACTTAACAATTGTATTTCCTTACCCGTATTGGCTTCAGGAAGTCCAAGTTGGACAGGAAGTTGTTCTCTGCGTCGTTCAGCCATTCAGCAGATGATTGACAGATGATGTTTTGCGTCAGCTGAGACACGTCCTTGTCGGCAATGGTCACGAAATCCTCCAGAGATGTGGAATTGCACAGGTCTCTAAGATGAACTCCGAACCCTTTAATAAGCACCTGTAGATCACAAGTAGCAGTTAAAACTGAATAAACAGACTCTGTCAGTAAAACACAGATCCTAAATTACAATCCTTCACCTTGAACAGTTGTTTGAGGATAATATTTTCTACAAGAGCTTTACAAAAATGTCAAATGGCTAAATAAAGCTATATTATGAATGTAAATGCTCGTATTTGCGAGGTCTTGAAGTGGAAGTGCGCAACCAAGATGCCATATGAATATGAATACATAGCATGAATGAAAGTGTATTTTTAAGTAGAATTGAAGATGCTTCATGTCTCCATTTTGGTGTTACAGAATTAACTGATGATGCTCACACTAGTAACCAGGCAAATCCCTATCGCTCAACCAATGGTGTGAATTTGAGGCGGGACTACCTGTTTCTTTGACCAATGGCAGATGGGGAAAACTGTGTTTGGGAAATCTGTTTAAAAAAAGATTGTTTGCCATCCTGTCTAGTTCAGCTCTATGGTCATGAAGAGATCTGGTATTAAACAGTGCAAATGATTGTAAGAAACAACATTCTTTGATCACACAAGCTCTTTCTTTTGTGAAAGAGGCAAAGGACAGCCTTGTTCTTTTCTTTTCTGTAAGATCGTGACTTCCCGTCAGCTCTCTCACTCTCTCAGAGCCTCTTTACGGTACACACACAATAATTCGATAAGGATGTGCTTAGAAGATGACTAATTTGGGAAGCTCTTAAGGTATGACCTCAGACAGCTATCTCAGTTTCTTATGTACTGATGTGTTTGAAATAAGTTTCTTATGCTGATGTTTCTTATGCACACCAAGGCTGTATTTATTTGATAAAAAAAATGCATTAAAAACAGTAATATTGTGAAATAACTGTTTTCTATTTGAATATATTGAAAAAAGTAATTTATTCCTGTGATCAAAGCTGAATTTTCAGCATCATTACTCCAGTCTTCAGTGTCACATGATCCTTCAGAAATCAGTCTAATATGATGATTTGATACTCAAGAATTATAAATTAATATTTTTGTGGAAATGTATTTTATTTATTATTTCTGAAAGCTCAAAAGAACAGCATTTATTTGAAATAGAAATCTTTTTTAACATTATGTCTTTACTTCTAATCAATTTAATACATCATAGCTGAATAAAAGTATTTTTTTTTCTCTCAAAACCTGGTCCCATAAACTATTTCACTTAAACAAACTTAAAAAATGCATGAATATTATTAATGTGAAATCATGTGGTGCATATACATATTGTAAGTATTATAAGTAATATTTATTACTAGTAGTATTTAAAGAACGATAGCACAAATAAGCTAAAGCTAAATAAGCTTTTAGTTTGTTTTAAATTATATAGAAAACATATTTGATGTTCATTATGAAGATCAGAAGTATTTCAGCACTTTTTGGTTGTTAAATGTTAGAATGTTTTGAATGCAATGAATTTTATACAGTTTAAATGCAGCTCCAAATGTCTTTTTGGGGCCATTGTTTTAAAGAATCCATAAACAATGAATCTACTTTTTTGACGTATGATAGGTGTAGAATGAAACGCTGGGAATATTTTAAGAAAGCGGAGGTACAGTGTTGTCAAAGTGGCCTCTATCTTGCAGCACATCTGTCAGAGGTGCTGAGAATAGCTCGTCCTGTCTCAGTTTTCCAGGAATTGCTCTCTGGCCGTAGCTCTGCAGGGGAACAGTCATGTGTCTCCACCCCTTCTCACCCCCCCCCAAACGCACGTGCACGGCTCTCTCAGTACAACTGTGCAAAGGAGATCCATTATGAGTAACATCTGCCCGATCGAGTCCTGTCCCAATACACCAAGGTCATCCGCATGGGAGAGCGTATGAACGCATGCACGGGGCTTTGAAAAGCACATCGCATCATATCTGTACGAGCAAGCATACGTGTTACGCAATGGTCTCAGGATACATGCCATATAATGACTACGCAAGCATTGTTTATATGCGTGAAGGTAACTAAAGACAACACCAGAAGGACAAACAAAAAAAAGTACTTGATGTCTGTTGATTCAATACTCTTTTTTTATGTTTATTTTTATTTTTAAGCGGCTCATGAATGTTGGCGAGTTCATTTACCTTCTCCAAGTTGACGTTAGCCTCCACTATCTGTCTCACAGCATGCTTGGGCAGGGTAGCATTTTTCTCGAGAAACTCAGACAACGTTTCATTATCATGGAGGAAGTCCTTCAGTTTGAAACCTAGGAGAAAAAGAAAACCCTTTGAGACTAAAAATATGAACAAGTAGATACCATATAAAATGAATGTAATCAAATACAAAATTAAGCAAAATACTTTGAAATATATATTAGTCAGCATGATATATATAAATATACTAAGCTTATATATATAATTTATATACTTGAGTTTGATAACGTCATCTCAATCATGATGACTAACACTGGTTAATTGCTGTTTTTAATTAACCAGTGATTCACAATTGCACCATGAATATTATCATTTCTAACAAAGGGTGTCATTCAGAACATTGTGTTAAGTATGACTCTACTGCACTTCCTAACTCAATGATAAAGCGAGTGAGGTAATGCCATTGCGTTACAGTCACGAGAGAATCGTCCATTTAGCTCTCAACTCCGAGTTCATCATGCAAGATATCCACAGCAAAGGACGGAGGGAAAACAAAAGGCAGAAAGTGACTAGAGCAGTGTTCTCCACAGAGCTCATTGTGCTGCGTGTCAGAACATTCCCGAATGTTCATCTTCAGTATGAACTGGTTTGAGTCAGTCTCTCTCCTCTGGGGTTACAACATGTCATTCTTTCCCCAGTCAGATCTCTGAAATCACCACAGTGCACTTTTCACATTTTCTTATTGTTGCTTTACTATTCTGGAAGGTTCTTGGGAAATGAGCTGTAAACGTTTCAGGGGGTGCAGAATTTATGCAAAAATGATTTTTAATGTGAAGAGCATTAAACATTTTATCAGCATTAAACTTTGCTTCTACTTTACAAGGACAAGTAAAAGCAGCCACAGAAGTGATAATTACTGACATAGAGTAAAAGTATAAAACAAATATAGTTCAGATTATTTGAGATCTGGCTAAAGCTGAGAAGCAGTTTTGAAACTCATTTGCTGAATAAAAATTGATGTGTGATTTACTTTGAAAGAATTTTCACTAAGAAATTGCTAGTAAATTTCAGATATAATTACAAAGAAACGACCATTGAATTAAACATGACATATTTAGGAAGAAAGGCTGAAACTAAAATGCCAATTTTAGTGTGTTTACATGTCTTTGGTCCGTGTTGCGTTCATATTTAATGCGTTTAAAAAAATGTCAGCGTCTCTCTCGCTCCAAACGTGCACCGGGGTTCAGATGGCAGCGTTCACACTTATTCAAATGAACCGCACTAACAGAGCAATCGCACCAGAGTTCGTTTTAATCCAACCAAACATACAAAGAGTGAACAATCCTTTTTAAAGGATTGAAAAATCCTTCTTCTTTTTTACAGTGTTGAGACACATTCACTACAACATTTTTCCTCAGAGGAAAAATCTGAGAATTAGGAGATCTTATCAAAAGTCTCCATTTAATGTATTACTCATCTAGAAGAAACAACTGCCATATCAAAGATATCTAATCTGCGATTTTTTCTTTGCTATAGCGTCACCTCAAACAGTTTAACCCTCCTTTACAAAACCTGGTAATGAGTTACCATACCTCACTCTTCCCTAGCGAAATGTCCTAGAACCTCAAAAAGAGCACACTTATGAAACATGAGTGTCTCTGTGGCATAAAATGATCATCTTAAACCACTGACTCTTGAGGCTTGCTAATCCACGGTGGGCAAAGCAAGCTTCCTGTTCCTCAAGCCCCAGATGCAAACAGCAGCCCCTCCGGGAACATTAATTAAATGCTGTCAACTGTGAGTATCAACTCCCACAAGCCTCTCTCATCAACCATTACAGTGAGTTATCAGTCTAAGTATCACTTCTGCAAGTGTCTATCGAAACACCTCGAAAAATAGGAAAAAAATCCCATAGGATCGGAACAGAGCATAATACTTGTACAGGGCAACAAAGCAACCACCTAAAACACCCTTGCAACCGCATAGCAACCACATAGCAAAACACTTTTGCAATCACATAGGACTTAAAGGTGCAGTAAGCAATTTATGAGAATCAATCATTGTTGTCTTGCCTGAACATAACCCTTCTTTTTCCCATGATATTCCTCTGAGGTTTTCTCTTTTGTAATGTCTCTCAGCCATTTCTCTATCTACAGTCTTTCTTCAAATCTCCCTCTTGCTCATTTTCTCTCCTCCCCCATCATGAGTTGACACGTCCCTACTGCTGATTGGCTCACTCTTTCTAATCCCGCATCATGAGTGGACATGCCCCTTACTGCTGATTGGCTCACTCTCTCCTTCCCCATCATGAGTGGACACGCCCCTACTGCTGATTGGCTACAAGTGTGTTGTGGCGCTCGATCCGATCCACTTACAACAGCGTTTCTCAAAAATCGCTTACTGCACCTTTAATGCTATTATGAACATCACTATCTTTTAGGGGCTGACACCTGGCCACTTCATGCGTTTTCTGTGATCGGATACCTATCCAGGTCTAATAAAGACCAGGTATAAATGCCTTCCGAAACGCATTCGAGGTGGATTTAAATCCGATCGCTCAAACCACTTCAGGAGGTGGTCTGGGCCGCATTCCAGACGAAACTAGACAAGTGTAAATGCATCTGGTTGTTGAAACCACATATGTCAATTTTCCTCCTCCCAACAATGCTAAAAAATAAAGTGTGAGAGCGTGTTATAGGCTATATGTCATGTTATAGCCAAATATGACGGCGCTACTGCAGAACGCATCACCGCAGATGAGCATCTATTCATCAAGCCAACGTGCAAATTATCTCAAATCAAAGTGAAAGTAAGTCGCAGACGCTTAACGCACAATCATCTTAATTAAAAGTAAAGAAACAAAATGATCTTATCAGTGTTGTTGCCGTACTCTCCTATTGCGGAGATAGTTGCGGAGTACTCTCCTTTGATTTTGAAATTAGCTAAGGACCAATAAATTGCAGCTCATATCTGTTGCTTTCGGTGACGTGAACTCCATTAAATCTGCATATAGCGCGGGAATCGAAGATCGTATTTATATCCGTTTTGCAAAAACACATTTATGTGACCAGGTGTAAATGGAATCTTTTCGATAAATCAGATAGCTGTCTGATCAGTAAAAAAGCATGAAGTGACCAGGTGTAAACAGGCCCTTAAGCAAGAGAAAAAAAACAAGCACATTGTGCCCCCGTTTTAACACTTCAATAATCAAACATATCTAAAACAGAACATGTTTCTTATTTGAAGAGCTATGTAAAGGTTCAACCCTGAACCTAAATTGAGAAGCCGCACCTAAGCCGGATGTGTGATAGGAAACAGACACACGAATCCCTATGGTGTTTCCATTTCATTGGGTACACCGATGTTCAACTTCACTGGCCCAGTTAGTTATCAACCAATACTGAGGCATATATAAGAGTAAATAATGCTAAAAAGTGGCAGAGTGACTTTAGAAACTGTGAAACTTGATACCAAGAGAGGAACTGACACAGATCTTTTGCAACAGACTTGTTTCCAACAGTAGTGGAGGAAACCCTAAAGATTCGGAATCTGATTCCATTTATCGATTCTGATAATGATTCCATTCTTTCACTACAATACTTAGTACTAACAACAAACTGAACCAATAACAATGCTGTTTTTGGTAACATACGCTAGTGTTCGAAAGTTTGGGGTCAGTAAATTTTTTTTAAAGAAACTAATACTTTGTTCAGCAAGGACACATTAAATTGATCCAAAGTGACAGTAAAGACTTTCAAATATATCAGGTTTACACAAAAATATGAAACAGCTCAACTGCTTAAAACACTGATAATAATAAGAAAGGTTTCAAATCATCATATTAGAATGATTTCTGAAGGATCATGTGACACTGAAGACTGGAGTAATGATGCTCCAGTATAAAGTAATGAAATTACATTTTACAATATTACTGTTTTTTTTTTTTTTTTACTGCATTTCTGATCAAACAAATGCAGCCTTGATGAGCACCGACCCCAAACTTTTGAATGATAGTGTACATATTTTAAAGTACAACATTTAAATGACTACAAAACCAAATGTTGTGAAAGAAGCACAAAGGTGCCAGACCTTCAGTGTTCCTCTGCAGTTTTCTCAAGGCCCGGACGAGTCCTTTGAAACCTTCGAAGCTCTTGTCTTGTTGGCTGTAGAGGAGAATTTTCTTGGCATCGGTGAACAGTCGGGAGATGCTGTAAATGATGACAGTGACATTCACATGATTAAAAACTTGTTGTAAAGTGTGTGTTTTTATTTTATAGTACATAAAAAGTACTGTAAAATCCAATGCAGGCCAAAATCTTGATTCACTTACATGGAGTCATTGAAGTTTCCCACCACTCCGGGCGTCTCTCCAGGGGTAGGGTAGCGAAAACAAGGGTTGTTGGCATTGCAGATGATGCCCTGCACCCATGGTAAAGTCCCCGCAGAGGGCATGGCCTTATTGGGAAAGTGGCCTGGAATAATAGGACAAAGCAATCAGATTTACAACAAATGAAATGCCCTTTGCAACCATATTTCCACCATAAGTGTTTAATGGAATAAAATGTAGTTTATTTCATTTGGAGTAACGTGCACAGACTAATCATGCACAATGAGATCACAAATGCGCGATAATATTTCAATCATGACAACTCTTGGAATAGTTTTAGCATGTTATTGATGATATGTTGATGTATTTGGTCTTGACGAACTAGATCTGCTACGCTGCTGCTGTTGATTATTGCAAGTATGGACTTTGCTAATGCATAAATAGACAGATACAAATATATATCCCACAGGAGATCTAGGCAGGTGGAGCTGGGGAGGTGGAGGGTTTCAGAGTAACTCTGATTGCGTACTGTATGGCTTACAGCAAACACTGAACCAGACTATTTAAATAATTGAGCAAGCAATCTCATTGGCTGCAGGATCAGCAGAGGCCAATCAGCTTGTGCCATGCGGTAATGATGTGATTGAAGGACCGATCAGCCTGTGCCATCTAGAGTTTCATGACTGAACTAGATATGTCATTTTTTGGATATCATCAAGATGGCTTTAAACTGATTCCTTTCAAAAGTAGTGTTATGTTAGTTCTATAAAGAGTTCATTGGATGAAAAGGTTATGTATTTTACACTATCTATGCACATGGACAAGATTACACTTTGCACTTCATAACATAATTCCAGGAAACATCCCTGCAGAAATGATTTCCCTTTTGTTTGAAAGGTCTGTTTTCTATCTAACTAACTAACTAACTCAAAAAAGGCTAACATTTAGTTATTTTAGCTCAAAGTACAGGGACTGACACTGCAAGAAAACTGTGTTTTGGAGATCTTGTGATCAAAATGCATGTGGTTCTTGGAGCTGTTTTGCTGTCCTTGACCTCTCATGGGAACAGTGTGATTTCCAAAGAGGAGCAAATATTGACACATGAATGAAGTAAGACACAGTGACACGGGACATTAAATAAAATATATTTAGGATAATTTTAAATAGACAGTGCAAACATTCTGCATTTTAAAGTAGTTATTACAAAGAGGCTTTAGAACAATATAATGAAAGTGAAATAAGATTCACAGCTGGTTTTTATCTTCTTTGCAATTTGGTTTATTTAAACTAGATTCATATAGTTTGCTGTTTTGGGCAAGAAAAACACTTTCTAATCTCATTCGATCCATTTGCATTCATTCTGTGATTGTAAAAACATTTTCGAAGCAAAATAAATGTTTGTTTGTGTGTTTGTTGGCCCATCTTAGGCCACTTACATTCATGTTGCTCGTAGGGAGGATAATACATTCTGACAGATATCAAGATGAAAAAGATGAAGAGCGGCCATATTATCTCAATCAGAAGCTGAATCTGGAAAAGAAAGGACCCAAAAGTGTGATATTTACTCATTTGTTCAAACTTTACATCCTGGATTGCTTTGGTTCCTCCCTAATGAACTTTACACAACTTCTTCTCTGCTGTTCACCGATCCTGAATAAACTATTATAGCGAAGTCAAGAAAATCCTGTTTATCATGAGGGTTGTTGGGCTTCCTGCTGACAAGGCAACTGAACCTCCTGTTCGTACATTCAGTGCCAAGTGCATGTATGTGCTGTCGTGTCCGTACCAACATCATGATCATTTAATCAGTTTTTGAGGTACATTCTCATTCTGGACTTCTTTAAGGAAAAGTTGATTAGTCAAGTACAACTACTTCACAGTTTCTTCAACAGAAACTTTAAAAATGCTACACAATAAAGTGTTTATACACAAATTGTCTTTTTATTTATGTATTTATTCAATCCTTTCAATACGGGGGTTGGTGACCTCCAGAACCTCACAGATGTCACCACACAGAAAAATGTGAGCCTAGGGACTCCATATGCTACAAAAGGCATTTGTTTTGCTGCATATGAAATGCATTTTGATTGTTGCATTCATTGGTACTTTTGATAACTGATTCATTAGTGGTAAGTGATGCGTTAAAATCTCAACGCATTTGGTATGTACTTACAGTCTGTCTCCGTCGGAAAGTGAAGTTCTTCCACAACAGTAAGCCCAACTGAGTGGAGAATGCCATCTTGCCACGGCTCCACACTGTCCGCGCCGCCTCAGGCAACTGTCAGGAAAAGAGGTGTAAAGATAATGATGCCAAGCTCAACTCGTTCAACTGTGGTCATCTATCTGTGGAACGCTCAAATACAGGTCAAGTATCTCATGACAGCTTTATCTAAGGCTAAGGTGGACTTTAAAATATGGGCGCCGTGACATCATCACCACCGACTAAGAGTTGCATTAAAAAGTAAACATAGACATTAGGACGAGTAAACATTCAACAGATTGTGAGAATTTACTGACAAAATGCATTCATTTTTAATCAGCGATTAAAGTCACCATGAAATCAATTTGGTTTTTTTATGGAATATCACAGTGTTTATTGTAAATGATCTATTTGTGGACACTATTGATTTTAATTCATGTGACTCATAATCTTTAAACAAAATAACATCCCCTCCGTCATGTAGCAACATCTCTGATGATGCGTTTACTGGCGTGAGGGCAGAGCAACCTGTCATAGGGCTGGGCGATATGGAGCAAAAAATATATCTCGATATATTTTGCTATATCTCGATATACGATATATATCTCGATATCTTTACAGGAAAAATAACCCCCCAAAAACTACTGCAAAAACAAATATGCCAAATACCACAAAGTCTTTTTTTTATTGACGTGCAAATAGGTAGGCTGTTCATGTAGGAACAAAGTGCTTCTGCGACATTTAAAAAAAAAAAATCCCTGTATACAAAAATAATAATTTAACTGTAAAATAAAGGAAGAAATAATACATATTGCACTATTTTTAATAAACCTGTATAGAAATATCATTACTAATTTTGGCAAAAAAAAAAGAAAAAAAAAGCCATATATCCCCCAAAAACTGCACAACTGTAGAGTAAAACATTAATTAAAAAATAAGTGATAAAAATGCATCTAAAAATTGACATGATTGTCACAAAATCACACTGTCTGGGGCCTCTGGGGAACTCAGAACAACTGCTAGCATAAAGTTTAAGGTAAAAATAACTGCCATTAAATTACAGTATCTTACTACTATACAATTAGATAAACTGTTCATTCATTACATAACTTTACCTCTGTCTGACTGTCTTTATCCACCTTTATCCTCTTCTCTTCTTTTTGGCACTGTATAGCAGAATAGGTAACTTAGGCTAATGCTAATTTATAATGTGTCATGTAAATTCAGCCATCCGTCACAATCAGGAAACTTTCACCGCGTCTAGACCTTGCGCGAGCTGCCAGGCCCGTTTCTACAGGGGAGCATGTTAAGTGTGAGTGCGCCCTCAAACAAAAGCAATGCGGCGAGAGGCGACGCTACACAAAAAATTACCAACAACAACTGATCGCGCGCGCGCTGTTTCTGACGCACTTCAAGCACTCGCTGGGCGGGGAAAAATGTATGTGCCACTGCCTGACCGGACTCGGGGCACTTGGTTGAATGAGACAACACGCGAGGGGAGGGGGAACAAAAGCAAGGAGGCGGAGGAGGGCGGGGGCGAGCGCGAGCACAGCACAGAGAAGGCAAACAAGCAAATTGCCGAAATCAGAATTAAATATAAACAATATATCGATATATACGATATGTCAAAATCCATATCGAGTTTAAAAAATATCTCGATATATCGTAAATATCGAGATATCGCCCACCCCTAACCTGTCACTCACATGAGATCAACCAATAGCAAACCACAACCATCCAATCAATTCCCAATGGACAAAATCGAGGGTGACCTTGCTCTGTTGCGGGACAGTAGATGTAATTTTGCGGGACAATGCAGGACACGGTGTAGAGAGATAAATTTACTACTATTGTACAATGTAAATATTGATATAAATTAGTTGGAAAGTCTGTTTGCCATCACGTTGGACGATAACGTTTTAAATCGTCAATAAGCTTGGACTCTTTTTGAATGAGTGCTACAATGTAATTTATGGGACCTATTTTGTCTACTAAATATAATGAACAAAAAATCCCATTTTATATTAAAATAAATGTCCTTAAGTAGGAACTAGGCCTAGTTTACTTTCCTTTATTAGACTATGCAAATTGCAAACAATAAATGTTACCGGATTCAGTGCATCTCGAACTTGTATTTTTGTGTTGTTGTTGGATCTGGCAGGTTTAATAAGGATGTTATCTAGTACGTGTCTAGAAGAAGATGATTTCTACACTGGTTAATTTGTTCCGTCCACACAGTCGTCATCAGTGGGGAAAAAATCTTTTTCTACGAATGCATTGGTTTAATTATTTCCCCAGTCTAGCTACAACATGATGTTCATGTTGCAAATGGATTTTTAAACGCCAATCGCATTGTTTAGCACTATTTTATTTTGAAATGCACGACATTGCTTACGTTTTGCGGGATGCGGGACAAAGCACCCTAGTTCTGCCCTACATTTGATCTTGTTTGAGAAGCCATTTCACTCAGATAGGGAAGAAAAGACTATCACAACTTCCATTTCATGCCTACTTTAAGTTAGCAAGGTAAAATGATAATTCAAACACAATGTTTTGGCATTGACATACAGTAGCTTTTCTTCAAGTCATTCATCTTATCTGTTCTTTTCACTTTCATTTGTTATCAGAAAACTTCAAGCAGTGAGAGGAAACAGAACAGTGCCAGTGTGTGGGTTGGTACGTTTCATAATGAACTAAATCATAAGTCCTGCTGGTGTTTTGATTAAATTGTCTAGTAATGCATTTTCAATATAAATTAAAAGGTTATCATTTCTGAGAAAATGTATGAGTCAAGGCTAACTCAGAGTGAATGGCATGACGTTTTTTTTTTTATCTATTAAGTTATTCAAAAATACTAAAATACTACTGCTACTACTAATAATATTGTAAATTTCTGATTTAAAAGTATTTTTGATATGTATACATTTGATTAATTTTTAAAACAATCCAAGACAGTGTGGCACTGGCATAACCAGCATACAAGAAGCCATTTTGTTGCATTTGGTAAGAAACCCATAAAACATGCATTTAAAAAAAAAAAAAAAGGATGAAAGCAACTTGAGTATACATTTCTTCTACATTTCTATTCATTTTCTCCTTGAATCATTTCCTATATTTGCCATCGTCTCTGTCTAAAGATCTGTATCATGGTAGCCTATGTGTTAAATCTTTCATTTTTATACTGTTTGTGCAGATACGGATCTGTCTGAGGTAATGTGTGATTCTTATGCTTGTGTTTTTCATACATAACATCATAAAGAGCGTCCCTAGTGGACGCGTTCTTTTTCAGCTTTTTCTCCTTGTTTACCATTTTCTTCATCAATCGCTTCTCTCGCCTCGTAGCTGCCAATCCTACCAATTGTGGCACATACACACCAAATATCATTTGTTTTATGCTCAGTTGGCACTTAAAACAAGATAAATCAATCCTGTCCATCACGACAGATTTAAAATATGTCCAAGAAAGATGATGTAAGAGCAACATACATATGTTTACTATACAATAATTACTTATGTGGGGCAAAATACGAAAATACACAGGACTATAGACCTTTTACTGCTGTTTTTACCACCAAATATGTTTATAATCATGATGGTTTAAAGATGCAGAAGAGTTGAAGAGCTCTTTTCATTGTTCCGCAGAGGAGAGGTTACTCTCGGTCATTTCGCGCAGACTCGGTTATACAAACAGATGCTGAAGCGACTGAGCACTTACAGTCTTCTTTGTTCAACTGTCTTTTCAAGTTGTCATTCCTTCAATAGCTTACGAGTGAAAATTGTAGTCAATCATACAGAACTTTTCAACATTAATAGCTGCCACGAAGCTTTTGATACATCACAACTCATCAAGTGTTTATGACAAAAGACACGACCGTGCAAGCGTTGACGAAAAACAACAACAGCGTTTCTGATTAAAGTAGCAGGTTAAAATATGCATATGTATACGTGTCGCGATAAGAAAACGATAAAACATGACAGTTGTCATCAGTTTTCAGCATAACTGCCACGAAGCTTTCAATGCATCACAACTCACCATGTTTACGATAAAACGCACGTCATTAGAGGGGAAACAACAACAACAGACTGAATTAGTAGCTAAGTTTAAGCAAAAAATGTGCATCTATGAATTAGTGAGAAATATAACTTGACACGAGATCACTGCTCAAAAAATAATGAAACACAACATTTTACTCACCGTTTTTTCTTGCTCCGAAATGATTATTCCTTATTTCATATAGCCCTAAACTGTAAATCCTTTAAGGCGAGAAGAGAAACAGCTGTTTTAACGCACTCACAGCGATATTGTACTGGTGGTGTTTTGTTCTCTATGGACGGACTTTTTTCCTCTCCTCCATCCTTTTATAGCGAGAGCGATGCGCGAGGTTACTGTCGGTCATGAAAGCTCGAGCCTCCATATATGGAACGCACGTGCGGACCCAAAACAGCTCTTAAAAGGGCAACGTGGATTTGCGCAAAATACGTTTTTTAACTTTATTTTATGCATCTTACGTTACGCGCTGTATAAGTCTATACAAAAAAATATTATTCATTTAATATTAATTATATTATCTGTCTGAAATAGGGATTGCACAGTGTTAGTAGCCTACAGGCTTTACTAATTCATAATTGGAGGCCAATCTCAACTATTTTATTAAGACATTTAACCTCAGTTTCACAGTCAAGGCTTAAGATAGTCTCAGACTAAAATGCATGTTGGAGCTGGTTTAACTGAAAGCAACATGCACTGACTTATTTTTTTAAGGTATGTTTATAAAAGCTACTTAAATGTCCTAATTAAACTAAGGCCTAATCCTGGCTTAATTTAAGCCCTGTCTGTGAAACTAGGCCTATGTTAGTGTCAAGTTATTGTCGAGCCTATTTTCAGCACATGGTACATTTCGTAATCTGACATCCCTTCTGAAAGAAAAAAACTTTAGGTGGTTTGCTGGTTTAAGTTGGTTCCACATTCTTGCCAAGTTTGTGTTCAGCATGTTCAATTGATTGCAAACTTGATTCGACTGGTGTAAGTTCACACATTAAATATAAAAAGTTTTTTTTTTTCTTTCTTGCACACATATCATCTCTAATAGGAATGAAAGAATTGGAGAGTAAAAATATCTACTCTCCAGGTCATCAGGACCTCAGAGAAATGAAGGCAGGCTGTAAAACACATAGACACAACTCAGGGCTGCATGGGCCTTGAATGAAGATACTGAGCAAGACGGATATACAGAGCTAGCTTAGCAATTTAATGGATTTATTGCCCTAGAAATCCATCTATCATGCAAAATAAAATGCATAGTATAGCATATAGGTGGGAGATGTATGCCCAACAGCGGTTTAAAGTTTACGTCAGCTTCTGTTTTTAATATAGAATCTTTGCAGACAATATCAAGTTGTGTCCGGTTCGCATATATTTTTAAACTTCAGAAGACAGAGGAAGAGCATTCTGTTGACTTGTTCCCTGGACTTTCTGCATCACTGGTCCGGATAACTGAAAAGTTACCCATTTATGACAATGGATTTGTGTAGTTAATGAACGCATCGTGTCTGGGGTTTTTACAATTTATATAAATACATACATGGAAGTGTGTAACCGAGGTCTTATTACCTTTTCACAATTTTTAACCGCTCTTCTTTTTTTAAATGCAATGTGATAATTATTCAATGTAGTCTTTTAATATGACGTCATAAAAGCTGCATGCATTATAAATATAAATAATTGCAAAATGCACTTTAAAATAGTGTAAAATGGAGTACAGCATGTCATGCAGCAGGATGTGTCAACTACGCAAAAGTATTTCATGTCAACTACCAGTTTACACTAGAAAAGCAATGATATTCAGTGAGATTGTGACTCAAACATTATTCAAAATAGCAGAATCTGACCTGTCTGTTTCTAACACAGTCAAAAACAACACAATGACTCTGATTTGAACTGAGGGAATGTAGCATTATGGCTTTTGTGTTTTTGGTCATGTGATCAGCACTTTCATCCTGTTTTTCAGGCCGATCATCTCTTTGTGTTTATGAAGGCCGTGAGGCTGCCAAGTGAATAACGCTGCCCTCCTGCCCCAGTATCCTCTGCCAGTATTGTGGAGTTGAGCCTCAGGGATGACACAGCGCTGTTGACACAGAGGTCGAGAGCGAGAGAGCGAGCAGAGATAAACAAAGCATCTGAAACATGGTATGTGACAACTCTTTGCAAAAGAAACCACAACCAAGTTTAAGCTGACAGAGGAAGTTACATTTTCAGACTGTGGTAAACTCAATAAACATGTGACTTCGGTGAGACTTAAAGGAATCGTTCCCCAAAAATGGAAAGTCTGTCATCATTTACTCACCCTCATGTCATTCCAAAACCATAAGACTTTCGTTCATCTTCAGAATGCAAATGAAGATCTTTTTGCTAACATTTTTTTTTTTTTTTTTTTTTTTTTGTTATCTTTTTGATGAGATTTCTGTCCCGCCATTGACAGCTTGACAGCTAACACTGCGTAGAGATCGTAAAATTAATCCATTTTAATTAAGCGGTTTAGTCCAAATTTTTTCACTTTATATAATGAACAGATTTAATTTAGGCTTTTACTCACATTTAAACATTGATCAACGAACATAAACAGAAGCTCAACTGAACCTGCTTGAGGCGTGGGAACAAACCTCATTGGTTCTTGCTGAAGCTCAAACGTGATGCGTAACACGAGAATGAACCTCATTGGTTCTTGCTGAAGCTCAAAGGTGATGCGTAACACGAAAATGAACCTCACTGGTTCTTGCTGAAGCTCAAACGTGATGCGTTACATGAGAATGAACCTCATTGGTTCTTGCTGAAGCTCAAACGTGATGCGTAAAATGAGAATGAACCTCATTGGTTCTTGCTGAAGCTCAAACGTGATGCGTAACACGAGAATGAACCTCATTGGTTCTTGCTGAAGCTCAAAGGTGATGCGTAACACGAAAATGAACCTCATTGGTTCTTGCTGAAGCTCAAACGTGATGCGTTACACGAGAATGAACCTCATTGGTTCTTGCTGAAGCTCAAACGTGATGCGTTACACGAGAATTAACCTCATTGGTACTTGCTGAAGCTCAAACGTGATGCGTTACACGAGAATTAACCTCATTGGTTCTTGCTGAAGCTCAAACGTGATGCGTAAAATGAGAATGAACCTCATTGGTTCTTGCTGAAGCTCAAACATGATGTGTAACACGAAAATGAACCTCATTGGTTCTTGCTGAAGCTAAAACGTGATGCGTTACATGAGAATGAACCTCATTGGTTCTTGCTGAAGCTCAAACGTGATGCGTAACACGAGAATGAACCTCATTGGTTCTGGCTGAAGCTCAAACGTGATGCGTAACATGAGAATGAACCTCATTGGTTCTTGCTGAAGCTCAAACATGCTGCGTAGCACAGAGGTTTGGAACGACATGAGGCTTAGTAATTAATGACAGAATTTAAATTGTTGGGTGAACTAACCCTTTAAATGAGTAGATCATCCTGAAAATGCTACCATGGTGCTTTTCTGAACATATCATATGTTAATAATTCCATACCATGGCATTACCATCCAACACCATAACTGTACCACTATAGTGTTTTATAAGATTTTATCGTCACCTGCTTTTGTCAGGCAATGCCACAGCACTTGGCACCAAGTCTTGAGGTGTAAATCACTTCATATAACGAGAGGCTGAACGGTTTAAAGCTCCAGCTATAGTTTATATGACACTGACACACATAACAGCAGCGTGAACTGCAACTGTTGCCCTTTTAAGAGCACGCGCCTCGGTTTTGATGAATTTAATATCCCACAGCAGCAAAACATTGCCTTTGCATTGTCTGATTCATTGCAACGTTAGACGTAAAAACGTGCTTTTCTGAGGACTTTTGCTAAGAAAAAAAGGCTTATTGTGGCGTTATTAATACCCCAGCAAACATTGGTACGACGGCAACGTCGTGTCCCTGGACAAAAATAGTCGCGGTAGCACGACATAAATCGGTAAAAAAATAAAATAAATTTAACACAGAACAGATAACGTCAAAGACGTTCGTTCAACTTTCATTTTGGAACAATTTGTCAACCATGACGGGACGTGTCGGAGAGACGTCTTTTCAACGGTCATTAAACGTCCAAATGTTTTGCTGGGACATGCCTGTTATTATGATACCCGAGACGAAAATGGGGGTCTAAATGCAGAAGCACTCTCAGTATATATTTGCTGCATCATAATAATCTCGGTTGAAAGGCGAGCGCAACAAAGTTGGTCATTAGATTTGTAAAATGTAGTAGACCTATATCGCGATCGCGATCTCCTCGCGCGTACTCGGGCGGAAAGCGTTTGCGCGGCTATTTTCCCCCAAAATTAGTCATCTGACATGATTTAAAATGAGGGAATTATGCGTAGTCGAACAATATTTTGCCAAGGAAGCAAATATTTCCTTATTTCCAGGCTCCTCTCAGCAGCTGAGCACAAAGAGTCGGTTTGTCCGAAAGTAACCCCGCGAAGGGGGATGGGGTGCTGGATAAATATAGTTCCGAATACGGGGGCAGCATCACATCTTACTTTTGAATAAACGTATTGACGTTTTATACATTCTCTTCGACGTTTCATTACCGAAATCATTTCATTGACTTGCCGTTGCGCGACAGCCTGCAGAACTCATTTCTTTAAACATAGGCTACGCCATTAGCCTACACATGTAAACAATGTTTACATATAGGCTAATGGTGTAGGCTAATGGTGTAGCCTATGTTTAAAGGAATGAGTAAATTGAGTGTATAAACCTTTTCTCCTTGGCCTTTGACACCTGACGTTGACATTTTGTTTAATTATTTTATTGTTTCTATTGAATATTTATTTTCCCTATGTTTCATGTCTCTTGATTTGTTTTATTTGTATTCTATGCGTATGCATTTTATGTCTTATTTATTTTTCTGTACAACACTTTGGTCCACTTCGGTTGTTTTAAAGTGCTTTATAAATAAAGTGTGATTGATTGATTGATAAAAACGACATTATGAGCCTAATACAGCGCAGAAAGATGCAGGTTTAGAGAGAGCAGAGCTTCTGCGCTGATATGACCGATAGTAACCTCAACTCAGCAGAAACTGGGTGAAAGGGAACGTGACGTCACTCGCGGTGAACCTTCTGCTGCTGCGTGTACATGGTCATTAGCCGTAATGTTTCTTCTCTTTAAAGCTATGCATTCATCATACAGGGCCTACAAGTGGCTAGTTTCTGTTATGCCACTGAATTGAAGCCAGGCCAGTTGATACAGCTAGTTGGAGGGAGAACTGTTGCAGGTAACGCTGAAAATATGATAGAGGATGCCAGACAGTTAAACAGAAAAACAACAAATGTCATTAAAAAATATTTTATTTTAATATATTGTATTTAATAAAAAAATTATTGTAATTTGTATTTATTGTATTGTATTGTATTTCTTGTATTTTAATGTGTTGCATTTTATTGTATTGTATTTTCTTTATTGTATTGTATTGTTGTTTTGTGTCCTATTTTATGAGTGGAAATTAGTGATTGTGGTGCAAAACATAATTTTTGTCGATGACCTGGTCAAAAAGGGAAGATTTCATGTTGATATTGTTCCACTAGATGTGTTTTTAACAGTTAAATTTCAGGATAACTCAAGGGAACATTAACCGATTCTGTGTAACATCGATCCGATGACTTTGCCATCTGTCATGCTACATTGCCATCAGCAGGTCAAGGCATATGTTACGAATACATACACATAGCATACATACGATAACAGGGGACCCTTTTAAAAAGATCCCTGGAGCTGTCATGTAGCTAAATGAATGAGTTTTCTGTTTTTTGTTGAAATAAGCAGGAGTGTGTGAGCATGGGCGAGCGAGAGACTGGCGAGGGCCACAATAATAAGTTTAGATAAAAAAGTAGCCTAAATCTATTATTTTATATATTTTAAGGGGCCGTTTACAAAACACTGTTTTCAACACAAAAAAAAGTAAAACGTTTTATTTGTTTTGGCCGTTCATTTACACGACAACGGCGTTTTGGGGGCCTGAATATGCAAACTTTTGAGAACCGGTTTCAAAGTGCAAGTTTTTGGAAACGATACCGTTATCGTCTCTATGTAAACTACAAAAACGTGAATTTGTGAGAACCGTGTTCAGTCTATAGGCGCATAGTGGTTTTTTTACAAAGTGACATCGCCATCTACTGGCATGAATAATACAGCGTTTTAAGTCGTTTTCGAAGATCTGTGTGAACGGGATCGTTTTGACAATGTTGTCGTCTGTACATGAAAAAAGCAAAGGGAAGACTTTTTAATTTTTAACACATCATTGTTGTGTAAATGTACCATTATGTGCTTGTGCTTTCTTAAAAAAAAAAAAAAAAAAAAAAAAAAAAACCTAATGTTAACATAAAGCCAAATAAATAATGAGAATGACCGATGACTTATTTCATGTTGAGATATGGTACCATACCTTATTGCTCAGGTTAGGTTGGTTTATTTGTATTCGTTTAATCTGGCCTGTATGTACCATATTTTTATCATGTGCATATTTTATACCAATACAAATTAATTAAGAGAATACTATTATGCACAAAGATCAATAATAACACGGTTTGATAAGTCTTGTGCAACCTGCCATGCAGTGATCATTTTAGCTCATAACTTAATTTCCCCTTATAACTTAACTTAATTTCCCCTCGGGATTAATAAAGGAAGTCTAAGTCTAAGTCTAACACCACATTATCACTTATACCTGCACCACATAGCCATATTTCATATAGGTTAAGATGATAACAGAAAGTGATTTCCAAACAATGACTTCAGCAAACTGCGACAGAAGTGAGTCTGATAGCCTGTTCATGACATGTGTGCCTGGTCTCTGTGCTGAAAGCCTAGCAGCTGGTGTCAGACAGAGGGGCACATTCATAGGGGAAACAGCTGTGGAGAACACCCTGTCATGCGCCGCTCACCACACGTGTGATTGTCCCGCTCGGCTTTTTGTGAAGATAATCAGTGCGGGTTTTGAAGCAGGACGTGCCGTTTAGGGCCCCTCGACAGGGGCGGAAAAAGTGCTGACCGCAAGCACAGACCAACTTATTGTTTAGAGAGAGATACAGTAAGGCAGTCGTCAGCATTGCTTTTGATTTATGAATAAGAATGTTATCTTGTATCTCAATAATGGGCTATTATTCGTGCAATTTTGTCTGAACTATATAGCATTCATTTATCAAGAATCTTGCGAAGTGTTGTTAAAATACTTTCTCTAAACCAAACCTAATATGCATTCGTAGATTGATTTTCACCAAAAAGTACTGTAAATATTGGATTCTAAAAGCCACAAAACTCCTGATTTTATGCCGTCTTTATGGGTTTAATTGGAAAATATAAGCAAACTAAATCTTTTATGTCCAATATACAGTATTGAAGTGGTTAAAAACCTTTCATCAAAGTTATACATGAATTTTGAACAATACCCGTTCTTGTCTTAGGACAACTTTGATGAACTTTTTTGATCCACTTCAAATGTTGACTACTGTATATCACCTGGCATTTTGGGAAACCAATGATTCATGTATGTGTGGTTCCCAAAATTCCACGTGAGATTTTTCGATGGAATCTATGTGTAAGCATCAATTCACGTGAATCTGATCACCTTCGTTTCGATCTGTGCGTTGCTCAAACCAGACAAACATCACTGAACATACATTCTCGCTTGAACCTTTGATTGCCTCGTGTACATGTTTTTTTTAACGCAGCAAAGTTCACCATCTGTTTTGTGGGTTTTCAAACATGTCAAACAAGTCAAACATGTAGTCATACTAACATTTAACATGTGGTAAATAGTCAAAGGTTGCAACTATGAAATAGGAATCCCAGGAGTGGGTACGACCTTTGGCAGTAGTTTAATTTTCCTCGCTCAAGTCTTTATCAGAATTGCACATCTTGACATTGGAATTTTTGCCCATTCCATTCCAGCATTTTCTTCCAGGACTGGGATCTGCAATTTTTATGTAATTCCACAGACTTGTTGAATTACGTCTGGAATTTGACTGAGTCACGCTTTAGGACATTCATCTTTTTGGGTTTCAGCCCCTCCACTGTCACTGCTCTCTGGTCATTGGCCTGTTGTGAACTGAATACAAATCCTCTTCCCATCTCCAGTGATCATGCAGACTAAAGCATGTTCTCTTCAGGGAGTTTTTTGCAGTACGTTTTGTACTTTTTCCTTCTTCAGAGAAAAATCCCCAAAGCATGATGCTGTCAGCGCTATTGCATGAGTGTTTTTACAGTCATATGCTCTATTAGATTAGATATCATAGAAGTGAGGCTCAGAAGTTCAGTTTTGGGCTGATCAGACCATAAAACCGAGTCTCCCGTGGGTTTGCCAAACTCCAGCTGAGATGTAATATAAGTTCTCAAAGGCTTTTTGTTATACAAGCCAGCTATCAGCTATTGTCTCAGTACAGTTTTTCTCAACACAATGTGGGTCTCTTAAGGCTTAACTTATTGAAAACAATAATTATAATCAACTTGTGAAATATGCAGTTGGTGATCAAGAGACAATAGTACAGAGATGAGCTTGGTCAGAAATGTGTTCAGTACGTTCAAAACATAGGCTAGTGAGCTTAAGTGTCTGTATATTTGATTTTTATTATCTTTTTTTTAACAGATATGACAGTGTTTACTGTTATAATAATATGACATTTATGATAAATGATCTGAATAAATGAATATGTAAGAGTCTTACACCTAACATTGTGAAGAGTTTCCAGCACAGAGACAGAATGCAGCGTTCACATAAGAGTCGGGGTGTAACGATACCCTCAAGTCACGGTTCGATATATATCACGATACCGAACTCATGATACGCTATTATTGCGGGACTACAAGACATACGGTAAAATGTTAACAAAAAATGTACTTTTGCATTAAAATAGAAAAATTTGGTATTGGACTTGATGTTGGTAACCCAATGCAAAGGACAATGGCGACACCAGAATGATTCTAAAGCTTAAAATACAGAATTATTTTAGACGAATATGCTTGCATTGACTAGATATATTTAAAATAATGCATAGGCCACTTTTTACTGGTAACATAAGATAAGATAACATTATATAGTAGTTTAAAGGGATACTCCACTTTTTTTGGAAATAGGCTCATTTTACAACTCCCCCAGAGTTAAACAGTTGAGTCTTACCGTTTTCGAATCCATTCAGCCGAACTCCGGGTCTGGTGGTACCACTTTTAGCATAGCTTAGCATAGATCATTGAATCGGACAGGACCATTAGCATCTCTCTCAAAAAAATGACCAAAGAGTTTAGATATTTTTCCTATTTAAAACTTGACTCTTCTGTAGTTACATCGTGTACTAAGACCGACGGAAAATAAAAAGTTGCGATTTTCTAGGCTGATATGGCTAGGAACTATACTCTCATTCCTGCGTAATAATCAAGAAACTTTGCTGCCGTACCATGAGTCCAGCAGGCGTAATGATATGACGCAGCGCCTGAAAATAGTCCCCAGCTCGCTAACTTCCAACGTGACCGGGACTATGTTTGTCTAACCTATTAGACCTATTTTCAGGCGCTGCGTCATATCATTACGCCTGCTGCACCCATGGTATGGCAGCAAAGTTTCTTGATTATTACGCAGGAATAAGAGTATAGTTCCTAGCCATATCAGCCTAGAAAATCGCAACTTTACATTTTCCGTCGGTCTTAGTACACGATGTAAGACCGTGTATAACTAGAAGAGTCAAGTTTTAAATAGGAAAAATATCAAAACTCTTTGGTCATTTTTTTGAGAGAGATGCTAATGGTCCTGTCCGATTCAATGATCTATGCTAAGCTATGCTAAAAGTGGTACCGCCAGACCCGGAGATCGGCTGAATGGATTCGAAAACGGTAAAACTCAACTGTTTAACTCTGGGGGAGTTGTAAAATGAGCCTATTTCCCAAAAAAGTGGAGTATCCCTTTAATGTAGTACGGACACTAAAACTCTGTAAACGTGAATTTTTTCTCACATTTTTTCATATTGGGTGACCTATAACCAATACATATGGTTACTCACTATCCAAGATATTGTTGCATTTTTTTTTATTAATTGCGATGTATTGAGCCACGATATATTGTTGTACCCCTAAATAAGAGCCTTGGATATTATTATATATTTTTTATAACGTCTAGGACACCTTTTCACAAGCACAAGACAAACAAAACGTCCTGATCCTGTGACCTGGCATTGTTGATCTGAGGGAGCTGTTGACTCATGAGAACATTACGACTGACCTTGCTGAGACCTTGAAGCTGAATGAGATGAGACCAAAAATACACATACATCGATAACCTTTCAGACGGTGTGTGTGAGCAGACAGTATGACGCTGCATTATATGTGAGCTGTGTTTGGATGGATGGATACGTATAATAAGGTGATACAGTGCGCGTGCACACGTGAGAGACCCAAACTAGTAAATTAATAGCTTCCACTTTACCTAGATAACCTCCACCAAATCTTCAATGAAGGCAGTTACAAGCATTTGATCGTGAAGGATCAAACAAAACAAACATCTTCTACAAAAATTCTACTTTTTGTTGTTGTTGCTTTTTTGTCTTTTTTACTGGCACATACGCCAATGTCTGGGCTGTGGTTCACTCAACAGGGAATACGAAGGGAGATATAAGGATGTCCAGGGGATAAACAGGAAGTCATGTGAAAGAGGCTCTTTACATCATACTAAATAAGGGATGTGAGAATAAATGTTGCAATCGCATGTCTAACATTATGCATTTCTATGAAAATAACTTATTTAATACTGAATTGAACTATTCTCTCCTTCAACTATTCTCCTCTTGGAGAAAAAAAGACAAAATAACTTTGTATTTCTCATCTGTCGCGGATTGCTGTAGCCTATGGTTATAGAGTTTAAAGAAGGAAATTAACGTTTCCTTTAAAATTCAAAATACACAATTTCCTGACGGTAGATTTAAGCTGCGGCGGGAACAATGTGTCCTGAAATGTTTTTTAACCTCCAATTGGCTTTCACCAGCACACATTCCTCATTTAACTAAGAATACAAGCAATGGCGCCCTCTAGTGGTTGCACTGACCTACACATAATTAAAACAACATGCGTTATACAGGCTATTCAAGTGGATTTATATATAAAAAAAATGAGAAAAGATAGTATTTTGTTCATGTAGCCGTTTTCAAAATAGGTGAATATTCGATTGCAGTAATTTAACGAAAATGAAACGGAATGCATTTTTGATTCCAACATATTCCAAGGCAGACACGTGACTTTAACTTGACCAACACCAAGCTTAGCAATAATTCAATTTAGCACGGTCCAGCTACCGTTCACGAGCAATGCATGGATGCATGAGGCAAAAAAAAAAAAAAAAAAAAGGATCTACAGATAACACACCTCTTCATTGTTCATACTGCAAATACATTAATTTTTACTTAACAAAAATGTGAGGCTTCAAATCAGCCGTCAATATTATGAAAAAAATATTGCGTTTCTCACAGAACATGATTCTACCAAAGAATGTTGTCATAATTTCTGTTCACTTTAATAAATCTTTTGTTGTTCACATTCAACACTCAACAATGTGATCACAGTACCAACATTATTCGTGTTTCACATAGGCTACAGGCTATCTTTAGTTTAGATCAAATCATTACAACAAAGCATGAGTAAAAGCTAAAAAACCCACTAAAAACAAACATAATTAGCATATAAATGTGAAAGCATTTCATATTCATTTTTTTATGACTATACTGTCATTTAGGTAGCCTAACAAAAATGTAACTTTGCACATTACTTACTATACAAATCATTAAACAGTACATAGTAAATAGCACACTATAGCACACATTATATATCAAATGTGAACAAGACAAAAATTGTACAACACAATCTGACATGGTCAAGTTATTGTAGTGTGTTATTTACTTTGGACCTTATTCACAAAACATGGGCAGAGTTTTGTGCACCAATGTATGTGAGAATGGTTTTACGAAATTCACAAATAAATTCCATTATTTCTGTCGCTAAGTGGATCCAGCATATGTTATACACATTATTTAAAGTCATTTCACTTATTTTCTGACATTGCTTCATAACCTGGCTCAAAGTTTGTTGGCTCAAATGTGCTATTATGTTTTACATTCAGTTGCACTTGAAATCAGTCTCTCAGTTCAGACTGAGATACACTTCAATACAGAGGGAAAAGTGCTGGCTATGTTTAGTATGCACAATATTACATTTCTATATGCATGTATTATTAAAAGGTTAGTTCACCCAAAAAGGAAAATTCTGTCATCATTTACTCGCCCTCGTGTAGTTCCAAACCCGTTAGACTTTCGTTCATCTTCGGGGCACAAATGAAGAACTTTTGAATGAAATCTGAGAGATTTCTGTCTCTCCATTGACAGGCTACGCAACTACAACTTTGACGCTTCAAAAAGTTCATAAAGAGCTTAAAAAAAAACATTTAGGTTTAGTCCAAATTTTCTGAAAGGACACGATCGCATTAGGCTATATGATATACCGATTGAATTTAATCTTTTTATGTTTGTCATGTTTTAAGTAAGGGATAATGTAGAGCGAGGCGGTTGTTATAGCAAATACAACCCCGACATTCGCGTCGGGGTCTTGAATCAGCCTGAAGGGGTTGTATTCGCTATAACAACCGCCTCGCTCTACATTATCCCGCTTATTACATGGCTACCTACCAAATAAATCAATAATTTGACACAAAATATTGATTTAAAAAGGAGTTTATTGATTTAAAAACGATTGTATTGCTTCCGCTAAAGAAAATAATCCGTTCCGTCTCTACGGTTAGAATCCTGCGTCCATAGCAACGCTCTGTTTTTCATGGCAACGGTGTGTTATACTTCACAGCGGTCTGTTATCAAGAAATAACAGACAGCATTCTACATTAGAATTCAACCAAGCCGTGTAATAAATGCTTATAATTGCATAATGTACTATGTTCTATTTAAAAAATGAGAAGGCAGTATGCAGTATATACTAGGCAGCATGCACTGAGTAGTACGCTAAACTACACTGATAATGTTCCAAATTCTCCACTTGGAGGCAGTATTGCTTCATCACACTGCAGATGATTAGAAGCATGAGTGTAATAATGGAGCACCTTCAGCTGAGCTGCTCGCTTGCAAACACTGGCTCTCTGTGAAGACAGAGTTTAGTAGCTGCTGTGTTTTGGTCTCTGACCTCGACCTGACACTGGGACTTGGTGCTCTTTCGGTTGCTGTGGCGGGGGTCGTCTCCGTGGACGCTGGTGTCGACCCGGGACAGGGTGCACATGCTGCTCTGGTTACGTGGATGGAGACGGGTGGGACGGAGCTCCAGCTCATCGTAGCTTGATACATGGATGAAGGGACACCATCTGAAGGCCCTTTTGAAGCCGGCTCTAAACCTGGAGGTTTGGAAAAAATGATTTACTCATTGAAATAATTTTCCATTAATAATATTAAAATAATTGCTTCATAATATTTTCAGCCTCTAAAAAAATATTTATATCTATAATAAATTAATTGTGTGTGTATATATATATATACAGTATATATATATATACATATATATATATACACAGTAAATATATAAAATATATTATTACAAATAAATATTAAATTATTATTATTTCATTATATATCTATCTATTTATGTGGACAATGAAACTGAAACACAGGCCAATATAGTGTTGATTTAGTGGCCAATCTTCACAGATTTCACATCGCATCAGTAAGAGCAGAGCGTAAAGGTTGAATTAGCAGAGCAATAGCACGGTTGTACATTACATATAATGGGAGATATATCAGAGTTCAAAAAAGGGAAAATTGTTGGTGAGCGTTTCTCCGGCTCATCTGTGACCAGGACAGCAAGTCTTTGGGGTGTATCGAGAGCTCTGGTATCCAGAGTAATGTCAGCATACAAACAAGTATGACGGACCACATCCAACGGGAGTGACTGTCATACGCAAGAGGAAGCTGTCTTAACCCGGATTTCATCCAAAAAACATAAAACCACCGCTGCCCAAACTCACTGCAAAATTAAATGCGTACCTCAACTCTCGTGTTTCCTCCAAACTGTTCGTCCGGAGCTCCACAGAGTCAACATTCATGGTTAGGCTGCTATAACCAGAACTTTGTTCACGCGTGTCAATTCCAAATGTCGGTTTTATTGGTGCCAACAGTGCTAATCTTGGGCTGTGTGCATTGTGAAACATGTATTGAGTCCACCTTCACTGTCTTTCCCACATCCGTGGGAGATTTGTGTGCTCAGAGTGAAGCACAGGGTGGATCAGATGGTTTGGGCTGTAATATCATGGCATTCCCTACTGTGCTTGATGGACGTGTCACTGTCAAGGTCTACCGAACAAATCTGGAGGACTATGTGCACCTAATGGTTCAAACATTGTGCCCTGAAGGGGGTGCCGTGTTTCAGCATGATAATACACCAAAACACACAGCAAGACTTGTGATAGAACGGTTGTTTGATGAACATGAAAGTGAAGTTGAACATTTCTCATGTCCTGCACAGTCACCCAATCTAAATATTACTGAGGTGTTTTTGAGGAGCGAGTCAGGAAACGTTTTCCTCCACCAGCATCACATAGTGACCTGGACACTGTTCTGGAAGAGGAAGAGGAATGGCTCAAATCCCTCTGGCCGCTGTAAAATAGCTGTATCTGTTATTCCCGAAGACGTACTGATGCTGTATTGCCGCAAAAGGAGGTCCTACACCATACTAATGAATGATTGTGGTCTAACACTAGGTGTTTCCGTTTCATTGTCCAACCCCTCTGCATATATACACTGCTGTTCAAAAGTTTGGGATCGGTAAGATCTTTTGTCTCTTCTGCTCACCAAGACTGCATTTATTTGATTAAAAAGAAAAGAAAAACAGTAATATTGTGAGATATTATTACAATTTAAAATAAGTTTTCTATTTGAATATGTTGTGAAACGTAATTTATTCCTGTGATCAAAGCTGAATTTCCAGTCTTCAGTGTCACATGATCCTTCAGAAATCACTCTAATATGATGATTTGAAACATTTATGATTATTATTAATGTTGAAAACAGTTGTGTATTTTTTTTATTTTATTTAAAGATTCATTGATGAATAGAAAGAAATTCAAAAGAACAGCATTTATCTGAAATAGAAAGCTTTTGTAACATTATGCACTACCGTTCAAAAGGTTGGGGTCAGTAAGACTTTTTTGGGGGAGAAATATCAAAGAAATCATTACTTTTATTCAGCAAGGATGCATCAAATTGATCAAAAGTTACAGTAAAGACATTATATAAAGTAAAGATTATATTTTCAAATAAATGAAATAGAACTTTCTATTCTTCAAAGAATCCAGAAAAAATGTACACAACTGTTTTCAACACTGATAATAATAGAAAATGTTTTTTGAGCATCATATCATCAACAAATATACAAATACAAAACAGTTATTTTAAATTGTCATAATATTGAACAATATTACTGTTTTTTTTTTTTTTTTTTATCAAATAAATGCAGCCTTGGTGAGCGCAAGAGACTTCTTTTAAAAACATTCTTACTGATCCCAAACTTTTGAACGGCAGTGTATGTCTATATATATATATATAGACAGTTCTTAATTAAAAATAATAATAATATATATAATCTTTCTTATTTTCAAATAAAAAGAATGCAACATATATTTATATGGCAGGTGAGAAGCCTTTGGTCAGAATTCTTTCTCAATTTTCTCCATTGGTAGATGTGACAAAAAGTAAATTTTGCACCCTGACTGTGTGTTTTGTATATGTTTCATTACCTGCCATTCAGACAGCAGTAAATAATCGGGTTGTACATGGTGGAGCTCATGGCCAACCACAACACAGACAGATAGACCTGCTGGATGGACTTCCACTTGTTCAGACGCTTGTTTAGGCCCGTCACAATGAAATAGATGTGATAGGGCAACCAGCAGAGGGCAAAGGTCACCACCACCACGATCATCATCTTCACCACCTGTGGAGAGAGCAAATGATCATCTAAAGTCACAACACGAAGCATATGCATGCAAACATGAGGTTTTTTGGCTTCTTGCTGGAACAAAACAACATCAGGGAAAGTCACGGCTCAGCTCGTAAGATCTCAGTCTACGACTCTAAGCATCTGCTGCTATCGTTCAGTGAACAAAAACTCCAACCTGGAAACAGATAATGAATGACTTTGGGAAATGTGATTGATAGTGATTTGGCACCACACTGAAAGTCATCAGGCGGGTGTGAGTAAAGAAAGTTTCATTTAGAGCCGTGGTAGTTTTTAATCACGAAAGAGCAGGAGGAAATTGCAGTGTGCTGAAAAGCAGTACATAATTGCACATTTTGCATTATGTATTGTAAATGCCACCAAAGTGGTATTTTGATGGACAAAAACAGCAATATTGTGAAATATTATTACAATTTTAAATAACTGTTTTCTATTTGAATATGTTTTAAGATGTCACTTATTCCTGTGATCAAAGCTGAATCTTCAGCATCATTACTCCAGTCTTCAGTGTCACATGATCCTTCAGAAATCATTCTAATATGATGATTTGATGCTAAAAAAAAACATTTCTGATTATTATCATCAATCTTGTAAACAGTTGTGCTGCTTCATATTTTTGTGGAAACCGTGATACTTTCTTTCAGGATTCTTTGATGAATAGAGCAGTATTTATTTGAAACTGAATTCTATTGTAACATTATAAATGTCTTTACTTTGACTTTTGTTAAATTAGATTAAAAGTATTCATTTTCTTATGGACCCCCAACTTTTGAATGGTAGCATCAGAATAAGCCATATCTAATTTATTTGCTAATATCTTTCAAAGATTTGATGGCTTTTACAAATTCAGTGATCAGAGTTCATTCATCAACCTGTTCACCGAACTTTGTTTTCAGCGGGACTATAATCAGAGGTATCGCAGTACTAGCCAATCAAATTAGGACATTTTAGATAGTGCTTGAGGATTTATGTGTAATACGCATTAGATGGTCAGTCTGAGGCTGAGACTAAACAACATAACGGAGAACAACGATCTCAGGCTCTCGGCTGAAGGTTTGGACTGCATCAAACACTTGCCCTTGGCTGCCTGCAATTCATATCTTTCCCCTTTGTTTTTTAAAACCAAATCACCTAAACTGGCACCTCCATCATTAATGGTAAAATCTTCCAGCCACTTATTCATCGCTTTTGAAAACAACATACAAACGTCCTTCATTCTCCAAGTTCCTCTGCTCACGACAAACTTTGAAAAGCCGCTTACATCGTCTCATTAATTTGCGCATAATTTGACAAAAACCTGTTGGAAAAGACAAAGAAACGCCGTCCGTCATCAATCAATGAACACGTTCATTTGCACCTTGTCTGTAAAAAAGCAACAAGAGTCTTGTACCCTGAAAAGACCCCACTGTAGTTTAATGAGTAATGGGATGCAGTGGAGCCTTGCGAATCATTTCTGACTGACAGTTACACAAAGCAGAGAAAGGTTAGGTGTGACGTAAACCGGCCAGCGGACACGACGGCAGAAGTGTCAAGAGAACTTGTCTTTTTTATGCCAGATAGACACAAGTTTTTTAAGGTTTCAAGGGAAGAGAATAAATGGTCTTCAATCAGCGTGAAAGCACAATGTCTTTCAGGAGGGCAGGTGAACATGACCTGTCAGGAGGCTACAGCTAGTTTTCTACTCATTGTGAATCATGCTGATTTTCTCACCATTCACGACATTCTGCAAAAGGGAAAGCTAAAAAGTACAGAGTACCCTGGATTAGATCTAACTTTCGTAAAAACTGATGCATTTATCATAAGTGCAAATTTGTCACATGTGAGTCACATCTTCTGTTGATTATTTTCTTCATATAGAAAATTCTGTCTTCATCTACATCTTCAGGTCACTTGAATCTTTTTCCCCATTTGTAACCACTTTCTGCGGTTTTGCTTGGTTAATCAAAAACAATTATGAAAAAAATGGTTACACTTTATTGAGTTAATAAATTATGTTTTATTAACAAAGTTCGGGAGGAGCACGTTCAGATAATTAAACCTAATTAAACACATGTGGAGCACATTCAGACAATCAAACCTAATTAGACACGAGTGGAACACACTCTGTTAATCAACCCAATCAACGAGGTAAGAGGTGTATATATATACTGCAAACTTACCTCCGTTCATTGACAGTTTAACAGCATCCCTCCACCACCCCATCCCTCTCCTCACTTCTAGTCCTAAATACTCTTACAACAACGGGGGAGTACTCTGGGTTCGGGCAAAATTACCGAGCTCGGTGCCCTCCCCCGGACAGCACGCCAAATACGCATAATCTTTACTCTGTTTAATTGATGTAAGGGTGAACTCGTGAAATGCCTTCTGAAGTGAAACGATGGGTTTTTGTGTGCAAAAACTTTATAAACTACAAGCACTGGCTTCCTTCCGGCAATGACCGTACATGCGTTCACTAGAGATTTCCAGGGTGTTTTGAGTGGTTGTACATTGATAGTATCTAATGTGTTTCGGGTGGTTTCTAGAGGGTTGCTAGGGCATTACTAAATAAAAACTGTCCATTTCCTTTTATGGAAGAAATATAGAAATTGCTCATAATCTGTGAAAATGTTGTACTTTTTTTTCCCCATCGAGAGTCTGAGAAACAGTTCACACACCCTGTGAAACAGGGACGTGCACAGGAATTTTGAGGGGCAGTTGCTCTGAACTGAATCCCCCCCCCCCCCCCCCCCCCCCCCAAATTTTTTTTTTAAATTAATCTCGCACTTGTTCATAGTTTTTTGTATTATGTCTGAATATATTCAGTTGAATTTTGCCCATACAAATTGCCTTATCTGACCGTGTTTATGTCCAAACTCAATGCCTCATATTATGGTCTTATTAATATTTATAAAGATTGCAAAACGTCAGAGATGACAGGTTTATGATATACAACTTTGTAAACAGTATACAAAATGTATTAACAATATGTTAAATGTCACCAAAATACACATGAGAAAAAGAGTTCCTCATATTATTGTTTATTGTTTTTTTATTATTATTATTATTTTAAATTTGAAAAGAAATAATCTGGATTGAATTGACAGATGGGGAAAAACCATAGACTGTAAAAAATAGGGAAAAACTCGCTTAAAAAAAAACAAAAAACAAAACGCTTAAATTTCTGGAAAAAATACAATCCTTTTTTAACCTTTTGGCTTCCCGTACATTCAGTTGTGCTTCTTGCTCGTATCAGTTCTGATGGTACGTATGGTAACTGGGCAACTACGCATGATTTGTAGTATGATTGCATAAAGGGAACAGGAATTCCGGTAGGGAACAGAATCAGCTGCTACACCGGTCGCGTGCAGCGCTGCAGCCACTTAAACAGAGTTTGCCCTTCCCCTACTGACTTTCACTTTCGGTGCCCGAATGGAAGTGAATGAGGCTTTGCGAAAACATTTTTTTTTTATCTAGGCCTACGTGAAATTCTGCATCCATTGTACGATACGAATTTTTTTTTTTTTTTTTTTTCTCGGAAGGGCAACGTGAGTCGAGAAGGGCATATGGGCAGTTGCCTGGGCAACCTGAGCAACCCCCCTGTGCACATCCCTGCTGTGAAACCTACTGGAATCCTTTCCATTACATTGCAGCCAATCAGAGTGTTCTTCACAGGAATGAATGGGGTTTGGGAAGCGATTGTGAGTAAAGGTGAGTAAACAAGTGCTTTAATCCAGCATAATCCTATGGTTATATTTGAAATGTTTCCGTAATCTCTGCATCAGAAACAAAAGTACTGGATTACATAGAATGATCACAGTCATTAATTCGAACCATTTGTGCACAATAAGAGATGACTTGTCCTAGAATCATCCCTGAGAGGGAGACCTGTGATTGTTCCACGTGTGCAAGCGTGTGTCTGAACGCGCCGGCTCACGAAAAGCTCAGAGCTGACCGGAGAGATAAACCAGACATGACCTTAATCTGTCGAAAAATCTCAAATGGATATAACAATACAGTGAGATATGCTCCATACAGGTAACAATAAATACATAGATTCATTTCTATGATTTACAAATGCATGGGTTCATTTCCTAAACACTATCCTTTAGTCACCTCATTTTGACAATCCTACCGAGGACAGAGGGATCATATAAGAGAGAAATCATTCGGTTCTATGGTTTTATGGGGCAGTCATGGCCTAGTGGTTAGGGAGTTGGGCTGGTAACCCAAGGTTGCTGGTTCGATTCCAGAACCGGTGGGAAATGACTGAGGTGCCCTTGAGCAAGGCACCTAACCCCTAATTGCTCCCCGGGCGCCACACAAAGGCTGCCCGCTGCTCTGGGTGTGTATCCACGTTTGCAGTGTGTGTGTGTTAACTACTCACTACTCTGCTCCTAATGTGTGTGCATTAACTTAGATGGGTTAAATGCAGAGGTCAAATTCCAAGTATGGGTTACCATACTTGGCCATCACGTGTCACTTTCACTTTCACTTTCTAACATGCAGTGTAGCGTAACTTTCCATCTCCATCTCACGAATACTTTCACTTTGAAAGATTTTAAAAGACTTAATGTCCCCCTGTAGTCAATCATCAAAATTACATATTTGTAAGTTTTTTCCTTGAAAAAAAATTAGTCATGCCTTAAAATAGCTTGAATGAAACTCTACACCCTTGCCTCATTTAGTGTACGCGGTTCTATGAATATGCAAATGAGCCCCACCTCCACTCACTCGCACCAGTTCAGAGATCCACTCGTTGACGATCACATGTTGATCAGGGGTGTGTTTCCCCAACAACGACGTAACTCGCTGCTTAACTACCATAGTACGATGCATCGTTGAAGAAATCAACTAGCTAGTCACGACTGTTTCCCGAAACCGTATTGTCGCAAAGTGGTCGTTCAACCACGTTAGTTTATGACGTCACGCACGTGGTGGAGTAATAACTTCTTTTAATGAATCTGTTCAAGATCGAATTAACGCTAGATGTTTTGCTATTTAATTACAGATATGACATCTGAGGACTATTTCTCATTTTTCTCAGTTATTTTGCTTTATGTACCAGATTAAATCATTGGCTCGTTCTTACATAGTAGGGCACGTTCGCACATGCGCAGTCTTCAAAAACGGTTCTTTAAATCTCTTAACAAACTAAAAGACGTAAATTACATTTGTATGTATTCTAAATAAAAGACAGAGGTTGTACTGAATGTCAGCTTGCTTATTTTGCTCAAGATAAGGATTTATTTAGTCCACATGTCATGCGCACGTTACAATATCACATGCACACGACACGCCTGAAGTTCGCTTGAAGATTGTATGAAGCGTGATGGCGGAGAGAAAATCTACTAACAAGCTTCCAATTCCTCGGTTATTGCTATCTATGGATAGATTAGCCAGGGCAGCCTACCTCCGAGTCCATGGTGTTGATCGATGCTGAAGAGACGGACACGTTCACAGAAAATCAGGTACACACGCACTGACGATGGGCGGGTGCTCGTTGGTAGTGGGGGAGGGGCATGAGAGTTGTAAACATTCAAAATTTTGGCTAAATCCACTCAATCTGCCAGACTTGCCGACTGCAGTTTTAAGGAGAAAATACTCTGCAATGGTGTCGACTTATGAATTTACACATGGTTTGTCTAAAAGCATATTAAAAACATCATATAGACATATAAACAACATTAAAAGCTATATTTACTCATTTTGGTAACACTTTAGACATTCTACTAACTATAGGCCTAAGTAACTTTGCAACTACATGTCAACTAACTCTCATTAAAGTATTAGTAGACTGTAGTAGACTGGTTTGGGTTAGCATATTGAATTGACGTAGTTGCAAAGTTACTTATAGTCAGTAGAATGTCTGTTGGGTGAGCATCAAAATAAAGTGTTTATGTTACACTGTAATGACATTCTTCAAAATATGTTTATTTTTTATGTTCTGCAGAAGAAATAAAGCGATAAAGGTTTGGAAAGACAAGAGGGAATGGGGAAATGAGGAACTATACAGTTTTGATCTTCTACCACAATGCAAGCAGTTCCAAACTCAGACCTTCTTACCTTCCTTTTAGCACGCAGTTGTCCAACATAATTGTCCGATGAATCTCCAGGAATCTCTCCTCCCCAAAGTGTCACCCCGACTATAGTGTAGGTGATACCCATCACCACTAGGGGCAGCATGTACACCAGCACCGTTACTATGATATGATACCTGCACAGGTGAGAGGAGAGGAAGCCGTTGTGAAAAACAAGTGGCTTTTATGGAGCTCGCCAAATGATAAAACCAAGTACAAATGCCCAGGGTTGGATATTTAGACAATAAATTTAGATTGTGAGTCGGAATGACTGTTTACGCTTCTCACACACCATTTGGCCACTGGTAAATAGGTAAAGTGTTTGGTTTTCAGTGTTTCTCGCCTCACTGCCAGATGGTACTTAGTGTAAGGATAGCAGGAAATGTAAAGCCAGAGAGAGCATTACCAATATTTGAGGAGTGAAAGCAGAGCCTGAGATGCGCAGGCTGTACAGAAATTACAATCAAGCAGAAAAAAAGCCAATCCGGCATTGCCAAAATATCATCTTGCTGTCGAGAATCCTGAGTGAAATCGACCTTATTAGTGACTGACTTGGAACTTTTGTTTGGAACAAATGAATCTCTTACATGAACGAATCCTCAGAGGGTCTCGGCCAGGCAACGAAGCAGACGGTTCTGCGGGGCATAGTTCTCGTGGTGGAGTAGAAACACAGCGGGAAAGCCAAAATCACCGCCAGGGCCCAAATACAGAGAATCACCACTTTAGTAGCGGTAGCTGACAGACGAGGCTTCAGAGGGTGAATTATGGCCATGTACCTGCACAAAGAAAAACGTTTTCGGTCAATTTGGAGATTTTGGTCTATTTTGCTTTTCAAACTAATAAAGCACTTTTTTTGTTGTTGCTTCATTTCAATTACAATACATGTTTCTCAAAATGAGTTTTTTCCTCAGTCAGAAATCTCCACTTCAGCAGCACTTACACCAGATTTATTACTATCTGTATTCCGACGGTTTTTACAGAGGGGTTTGTTCATATATCATTTGCCTGATTTACATAGCATTTTATTCCTAAAAACAAGGTGATTTTTTTCTGGCTGTAACTGGCTGTACAGTGCGTGCCATTGTTAAGATTGTACATCTATCCCTCACAGCCTCATTTTCATCTGTGTTAAATTCAATATGGAGTCTAACCTTAGTGATGAAAAGAGATATGCAAATATGTAATACGTCAACATAAAGTGACAAGAATTTTGAACCTGGCTTTTTAACCAAGATTTATGTCCTGGAAATTTAAGCAAATGAGTGCACGTTTACTTAGATAATCCATCATTTGCATTTCTAAACATAAGATTTGAGAAAACTAATATCATTTTTGCTATTCTTAAGCAATCAACTGGGAAAGAATCAGTAACCCTACACCAGGTTTCTTGCCTTAAAGTCACCATGAAATAAAAATGGACAATTCTTTTTTTTTTTTTTTTAATGATCTGTAATTAAAGTAACCTCCCATCCCTCTTGCAGCGTCTTCTCTTCTCTGATGATGCGTTAACTGGTGTGAGGGCGGGGCAACCTGTCACTCACATGAGATCCACCAATAGCAAACCAGAACCATCCAATCAATTCCCACATGGACAAAATCAGGTCCCACCCTACATGTTTTCTTCAAGAATCCGTTTCACTCGGATATAGGTCACAAAAAGGGAAGAAAAGTCTAGTGAAACTTCCATTTCATCCTGACTTTAAACTTAAAATGGACAAAAAAAATATAATGCACAATAAGCCAGCTTCATGCTGTCTGACTTCATCATAATGAACTCTGGAGTAAATTAGAGCATTATCTCTAATAAAAAAGCACTTCCACTATGAGCGAATATTTTGAAAATATAATGGAACATGCATAAATTAAACACAAATGTCGGTAGGTGGCATTCCCAATAATTAATATAGTCTTGTATGTTGATGACATTTATGGGTAATTCATATTGAAAAATGAAATGCATTATTAAAAACTATTTTAATTCCACCCTATCTAAAGGATAACCTTTTGATAATAGGAATGAAAAGGCGAGCAGGCATATGGACATGAACACTCGCGCATGATGAAAGATTACATAGAGTTAGGATGAACTGATGTTCTCTGGCTCACATAGCCACAGACTGAGCTTGTAAGCTTTTAATGAAGGAAAAGCCCCCCAATGCTCTGTATAATGCAGATCAGTATCAAAGATCTCCTCTCATCTCATTAGATGCATTCATGACTAACTGGATGCTATGAATGTTGATTGCACAATGTTACATTATTATACCAACTCTGCATTATTCTGTAAATGAACAGGTGGAAGAGGAAGAAAGAGGAAGAAAGAAGCCTGCGCTGGTGGTCCTTAAAAGCCCGTTCCTCTCTTTGTGCTGTTCTCACATAGGCTACCTTCTTCCCATGACTTTTTATAGTCTTTAATGATTACTTGATACGAATTCCTTTAAAAAAATACTAACAAAAAGCAGGGTGATGTCAGGGGAAATGCATGGGCCAGTAATAAATATACATATAAATGAGTATAAATACAATTAAATATCCAATCATTGTAATCTACCACAATAGCAATTGACATGTAACTGATTTGATTGCCATTTTACAGAGGATGGTTTATACCTTTTTTATATTCATACAAAATATCAAACATTTAAAAACATGGTATCATAAACGATATATTGATTATTTCTATTGTAAATAATGCTGAGATTTGCTAAATAATTGTATCTAATAAAAAGCTCACTTTAAGACTTTTAAGAGCACTTTCAAGCATTAAATGTTTCCAGTTTTGTTACACTCAACATCATCCCAATCTCTCTCCCACAAACATTTGAACACTTTTAATGTAATTCTATGTTGTAAATTCAATTATTTCGTTTTTGTTTTTTGTACAGATTGATCGGACCTGAAGGCTAGTATTCAATAGTTCTCAGATTATTTTTTGTTCATATTTTCAACAAAATGCTAGAAGAGACCTGAATAAACATAGAAAGAACAGTCTGGAAAATGTGCATGAAGAACCTTTAACATCTGTATTTTCATTCCACAAAAGGTTCTATACAGTGGAAAAACATTGAATATTGAACAAATATTGAAATGTTCTTCACACTAAGAAAATAAATAAAATAAAAATCTTTTAAGAACTGTTCCCTGAAATATTCTTCAGGAAACCAAAAACGGTTCTTCTACGGCAACCCATCACTTTTGGAACTGTAGACGATCTCTATTACTTTTTAAAGATTCTATTAATTTCCGTGTCTTCTGGAAATCACAATTTCCATGGGAACCCTGAAGCAATTACCTCAGCTTAATGTTTGTGTGAATGATGAACCCTGAACAGAATGTTATAATTGATCATAAACAGTATTACCTGTCGACTGCAATCGCTGTCATGGAGTAAATGCTGGCAAACACGGCGGTCACGGGAAAGAAGTTGTGGAACTTGCAGTACACCTCTCCAAAGTACCACTCTCCGTGCGTGGCGTAAATGAAGTTGATGAGCGTGTTAAAGGCGGCCATCGAGGCGTCGGAGAACGCCAGGTTGAGCAAGAAATAGTTGGTAACGGTGCGCATCCGTTTATGGGCCAAAATGATCCAAATAACGATGATGTTCCCGAACACGGCGACCGCGAGCACGGAGCTGTACGCGACCGACCAGACCGCGACACGCCACGCCGGCTGCACGAACTGATTCGTGAAATTACGCGTTACGTTTGAGTCACTCTGAAGACCAGCCATGATTAACTTAATGCGATATCCTTCTTAAACAGTTAGACTTTTGTCTGAGATATATATTTAATCCTCTATGGAATCAAGAATAGATCTGGCGCGTCCTCGTGCTATCCATCCAGAGTGTCCAAAATAACGGTGACGCGCATATGACAGACGTCTGGAGATGCTGCTGCTTCTGCCACATGTTACTGCTCAAATGAACATACACAAGTGGGATCGTTTTAGTGGATTTTTAACTGATAAATGCTTTATAGCCTCAGCCTGTGAGGTTTGTGATGCAACAGCTCTCCTAAATGTATAAAAAATATTTTAAATATGACTTCTGAACAAAATGAGGCATTGCATTTCACCTCAGCTGCGAATTTACATAAGATATACCTTTATATGTGTTTACTGCAATTTAAGTAAAACACCATTTTAAAAGCTGCTTTCTTCATTTAAGGTATGTAGATATCATTAAAACAAAAAATTAATCCATGGTGATGGATTTATCCCTTTGATGGAGAAAAATCCTTGATGGAAGCAGACTAAGCTGGAGGAGCCTGTCCTCCTCATTACAATACAGTTACATATGCCAAATAATATCTTACATACTGTCTTATACTAGCTAAGCATTCATTGAAGAGATTATTAAAATGTTATTGAGCCAATGTTTAATTTGTAAAGATAATCTTTGTCTCTGAGCAGAGAGATGACGCAAAATATCTTAGTGTGATGCAAATTTAAATTCAGTGTGAGAAGAACATCTTGCGCAGCAAGGCGACATTTGAATATCATTGTCAAACTCTTTGGTTGTCAAAAATAGAGACAAATATTCTGCCAATTATTTATGAATCTTCATGCAACTCTTTTCCATCCAAGAACGGGTCTGTCAAGATATAAAATAATTAAAAAACACCATGAAAGAAACAGTAATAGTCATACAATAGCTTTTTCTTTTGAGATATGTGCATGACTCATGGAGATATCTGCATGAGACTTATGGAGTTCTTTTATGATTTCTTTTTTTGTGCGTCTGTTCTGGAGTTTGACGGACATGAACTTCATCCTTTGTTATAAGTGTATACTCTCAGTGTTTCCCATACAGTAGCTGCACATGGATGTTTGTGCACGCGTGTTTACAATCATTTGTCTGTGTGTGTTCTAACCACAGAAAGGCCATGTTATGCATCCCGCCACACACCCAGGGTTCAGGTGGGTTTGTACCTTTCATCTTCGACCATTTCATTAATCCTTTGAGGCTTACGCAGGTGTTTGAGCTCTCCGGGAAGAAGCTGCCCTTTTATGCAGATCTGGCAACCTCCACTGACGCCTGTTGGATGAGTCCAGCTTTCACACTCTCTGTCAGTGCCTGGGGAGAAGCTTTTCCAATTAAAAGGGATTAAACTCTGATTGAAGCACACTTAATGAATCAGATCAACAGTTGCTTCCTCTACTTCACAAGGGGGAATAATGACTAATGGCACAATGCAAGTGTGTGGCTGTGTGTTAGGGCGAGTTTGTTTTTGCAAATGGACTCTGATGGGGGAATCACCAATCAGCAGGTGAATGTTTAAAATGTGGATTCTCAATTAAAATTAGGGCTACAAAATTAATCAAAATAAAAAAAAACAAATGTCTCAGAGCGACTCGGTTCGCAGTAAATGCTGCTCCACATGAATTCATCTTGAGTTTGTGTCACTTATAATGTGCATTTGGGAACGCAATATGCGCCAACCATCTTTCCAAACATTTAATGAAAAGCCATAAACCTGCTGTTGTCCACAAAAGAGAAGCTGCCAAAATAAAAGCTTGATGGTTTTAAGATGAAGAAATGTAGACAGCCACTATATTAGTTGTAGTTAGTACTATAGTAGATTTCCCCCCCCAAAAAGTAAGATTGAAAGTATGATAATTGTGCTCATTAAAATAGCACAATTATGAGCATCCAATTAAACTCTACTGTATTTTAGTGTAAATTAATTTGCTGCTTGGCAGAAGCCAGTCTAAATACCAGATACCAACATGGACAAGTTGTGTGACAGCCTTCATACTCAAAAAACATGAATTTGAATTGCAATGTAAAAGAAAACAGGAGCCATGCATCAGTTTTAATGAATCAATAGCTATAGTGAACGACTGAACGAGACATTATAGGCTACTATTAAAATGCACTGTCCTTCCTTAAACTGACTCTGTGTGGTCATTAAAAATTCTTGGGTGTTTCAAATTCGGCTTCTTCAAATCATGGTGTCCTAATCAGCCCCATGTTCACTGCACTAATAGCTGGTTTGAGTGCGTACTGCTGGACACGGGTGGTGATTGAACAGATTTCCAGACACACTATAAATCCATTTGAGCACACCAGAAAAGTGCAAAATAAATGAAAGGAATTGTTACTATCGATTTAATAGAAATCAATGTTAATCCCATCTTCTTATTACATTTTTATAATGTATTGGTCGCCACTTTGTCTGACATTAAATCTGGTGTCTGAAGGAAATTTTCATTTGAGATCCACAGATTGGAAACACACAATGACAGAGAATGACTAGAGAAAATTGCCACATGGTGCTCAGTGAAAAGCTTCAAAAGTGCTGTGTTTAATGAGATGAATCCTGTGTGTCTCGACTGAAACTCCACAACATGTCACCAGTACCGTCTCTGTCTTCACAGCACTCTTATTGCTGAAGCTCTCAGCATGGGTTCACATGTTTCAAACTCTCCAGAACAGAGATGGCTTCTACCACTGATTGCATCCATTTGTGCACACAGCTAGTTTAAAGATCTCAGGCTTCAACAAGAGAACAACCAAACCCCAAAGGACTACCTGATTTCATTCAAGCACTCTGCAATCTCACATCTTTAATCGACTGTATAGTAAATGACTATTCAATCATATTGACTGAGTGTAGTTGCCAGTTTGAGAGGCACATCCTGAAAAACCTGAAGCACCTGCGCTTTCATGAATCATTGTGACAAGCTGATTGAACAAGAGACTAGATTGCTCTGAAACATATATATATTTTGGGGTCATTTTATTTAAACCAGTTTGAGTCAACACCATAGCCATTATGGGAGATGATGATAGGGTGGGTTGGGGGAATCATTTTATAAACAGAGTTGTACATCTATTGACAATATGAGTCGAAAAGTACACACTTTGATTGCTATGTGAGTGTGAATTAGGACAAAATTCTTTAAAGCATAATCACGTATGAGAATTCAGATTATCACTACTTTACAAGTTCACCTGCCCATCCAGTCATAAAAGTGAATGGTAAACGAACTTGGCTTGTTGTCAAGAAACCCCACCCCCCACAACAGTACTATAGATGAAGACTGGGGGATGCTTCTCAATATCCCTTCTCGTCTCCTCGCTCCTCCGTCCTCCATCCTATGACCCGGAAACTGATCCGAGCTCAGCCATCTTGAAGGACATCTCAATTCTCCAAATGCACCGCGAGGAGGCGAGGATCGAGGAGTGAGGAGGCTTCCTGAGAAGTCATGAGCGAGGATGCACAGGTGTATCCTATGCAGAAGTGTTTTATCGACTAAACATGACGCACGTATAAATTATCCTCCCCCTTCACATCGGTCATAATCATTTTAATTTATACTTTACCTTTGCAGTTTATATAAAAAACACATCTCACATATTTCAGGGTATCTTGCTTTATTATTATTTATTATGAATTTCTTAAATAACCAAACTTCAACAACATAAGGGCAGATTCTTTGAGCGCTGCTGATGACGCTGTGAAGTGACGCTCAAGTGATCAAGTATTCCAATGTATAAAAAAAGCTTTCATTCGATTCCTCCGTCCTCATTTTCTTTACTTGCAGCCTTCCCTCGCATCCTACAGGGGGTGGAGCTGAGACGCGAGGAAAGGAAGCGAGGAAAGGAAATGAGGATCAAGGTCAAGGTCAAGTTTATTTCTATAGCACCTTAAAACAACACGAATGTTGACCAAAGTGCTTCACAATCACAGCACAGATGCACATACAGTTAAAACATAGCATATCAAAATTAATTCAAACCAAAACACAAAAGATACAAATAAAATAAGAGCCAAGTAACGACACTAAAAAGTGCAATTACATTACAGCATTTAGACGCATTTTAATATGCTTGTGCAAAAAGGTACGTTTTAATCGATGTTGTAAAAACTTTTAATGTAGGGGAAGCTCTAATCGATAGTGGAAGTGTATTCCATAGTTTTGGAGCGTAAACTGAGAAAGACCTATCACCCTTTGTTTTCAGACGGGTTTTCGGAACGTTTAATAATAACTTAGATGACAATCTAAGTGATCTCTGAGGAGAATATGAACTTAAAAGTTCAGATATATAATTTGGGGCCAATCCATTAAGAGCTTTAAACACATAAGTTAAAACCTTAAAGTCAATTGATGCACAAATAAGAATTGAGAAGCACCCTGAGAGAAATAGAGGAGGAGAAGGGGAGGTATGGGGATGCCGGAAGAATGCTGCGCAATGACTGCTACTAATACTTTCTAATGATTATTGACAGGACTTAACATAAAATAGAACTTCATATAATATAATGCACTTTCCAGAAGAGGGCAGCAGAGTATGCAAGCTGAAATAATATAAACAATATAAAATTCATGCAATATAAAAATATGGCTATTATTTACTCAACATCCTGTCATTTCAAGCCCTGTTCTTTTTTTGCTGTGGAACAATCTTAATGCACTTAATAAAAAAGAAAAGAAAAGAGAATGTCACACATTACTATATTTTGGCACAAATGTATCTGTGGCTTGACAATATGGCTAACACTAGACAAGGCATTTCATACACAATAGTAATTCAAAGTGGTTTACATAGAAGGAATTAAAATAATCAAAAGAAATAACAATAATAAAAGGTGAGAATAAAGAAATGATTAAAAATAAATTAAAAGTTTAGAATAAAAAGGAGGATACAAAAGTAAAATACAGTGCCATCATTCAGACGTAACACAGTGCTCATTCAGTAATGTACAGCTAAACAGATGTGTTTCGAGTCTGGATTTAAATGTGGCTACTGTTGGAGATCATCTGATCTCTTCTGGAAGCTTGTTCCAGCTGCGGCTGGCAATAGCTAATAGCTTTTTAATAGCTAAAAGCAGACTCACCATGCTTTGAGGTAACCCTTAGTATTTCAAGCTGTTGTGGTCCTAATGACCTGATCTGTTTATATTCAGTGAGCATATCTGCAATGTATTTAGGTCCTAGGTCATTAAGTGATTTATAAACAAGTAATAATACTTTAAAATCAATCCTAAATTTAACTGGAAGCCAGTGTAAAGACCCAAGGACTGGTGTCATAATCAATTCTGTATGAGCTAAGCTGTCTGGAAACAAAGCCTAATAATTCTTGCAATATTTTTGAGATGATGGTGTGCTGATTTAGTTACTGCTTTGACATGACTACTGGAACAAAGATCTGACACCAAAATCACACCAAGATTCCTGACTTGATTTTTTGTTGTTTGACTCTTAGACTCAAGGTATGCGTTCACCTTGGAAACTTCATCTGTGTTTCCAAACGCGATGACTTCATTTTTTATCTTTGTTTAACTGAAGAAAGTTTTGGCACATCCAACTGTTAATTTCATCAATGCATTGGCACAGGGAGTCAATGTGGCTGTAGTCGTTAGGCGATAGGGCTAAGTAGATCTGTGTGTCGTCTGCATAGCTGTGGTAAGCAATTTGTCTCTTTCTCATTATTTGGCTCAGTGGGAGCATAAAGATGGTAAACAAGACAAGAGCGATGCAAGAATTGAGCCTTGAGGGACTCCGCATGTCATGGATTTCCACTCAGACTTATGGTCTCCTACTCACATAATAACCTCTCCCTTTTAAGTATGATCTGAACCATTTTAGGACTATCCCAGAAATCCCCACCCAGTTTTCCAGCCTGCCAAGAAATATGTTATGATCAACAGTGTCAAATGCAGCACTGAGATCGAGAAGTAGCAGAACTGATGTTTTGCCTGAATCAGTATTTAAGCGAATATCATTTATTATCTTTATAAGCTGTGCTATGTGCTGTGATGCGGTCGGAAACCAGATTGAAAATCGTCAGAGTATCCAATCGAGCTTAAGAATTTGTTTAGCTGATTGAAAACAACATTTTCAATGATCTTGCCAAAGAAAGGAAGATTTTGAGATTGGTCTGTGGTTGCTCAATATGGTGTTATCCAGATTGCTCTTTTTCGGGAGGGGCTTAACTACTGCAGTTTTCAGGGAGTTTGGAAAAGTACCGGAAAGAAGTGAGGCATTTACCACTTCTAGGAGATTTGTACAGGTTGAAGTTTTAAGGTTCTGTAGTGTTTCTTACAAAATTTTGTCATCAATTGCTTTGAAATCAGACGTAGTGATTTTCTGAGGCTGTGATCTGATCTCTCTGACCTCAGCGCAACTCAAGGATGTGCCTTTCTGATATTATTGATTTTCTCAGAGAAAAAGGAAGCAAACTCGACGCATTTGCTGTCTGAGAGCATTTCACTGGGAATGTGACTTGGGGGGGTTTGTTAGTCTCTCAACAGTAGTAAAAAGAGTGCGGGCAGATTTAGTAATCCTACATAAAAGGAAGAAATGGTCACATCTTCATGACAAATTCAATAACACAAAATTATAGTGTCAAAAGCTTTAGATTTATTCACTATTAATAACAACCATTATAATAATTTAGATAATAAAGATATACAGGGTTTCAGGGCTCCTTTAGCCCTAAAGCCCTAAAAAAAAAAACGTTTTACTACATGTATACATGTGAAGACGAGCGGAGAGTATAGAATAGATAAAAAAATTTAGCTAGATAGCGAATACGTGCATATTAACAGCCTTGAATAAACCATAATTTAATATTATTACCATAACATGATTAAATGTTAATAAATTAAGTGTATCAGCAGCAATCATAAATCAAAGAAGAAATTTCTTAGAAATATATATACCTAGGTGACGAGGATCTCTCAGTCGCTTTGTGTGAGTTCTAGTACGAAACTGTGCTTATGATATTCCGATGGTAAAAACAAATTATATTTGTTGTATTACTTATCAATATATTGTTAACATTTTACAAAACTCAAACTCAAATGCAGTTACAGGGTTTTTGACCAATGAATGTGTGCAAATGTGCATTTTGTCCATCATTAAAGCAGCACCAGCAGCATCACATTACATTTTCATTAACAGGTTACAAACTAGTTTGTTGTAGCTATATGGGCGCTCAGTTTTTCCTGTTGTAAAATACATTTGGCCAAAATCTCATTTTCTAAAAGTTGAAATGCTACTGTATGAACAGGCTATTTAAGTGTAGCGTATTGCTATGACTGCTAGACCTCTCTCTCAGGTCACGTCTCCGTCAGACATCAAATAAATAAAATATGAGCCTTTATAGACATAGTGTTTAGTACTTATTCAAACAACATAGATCTTTGTTTACCCTTGCAAAACTTCATTCAGCTGCTGTCTGCTGTGCGGCTGCTGCGGAGCTTCAGTTCATTCAGTAACGATAGAGGGGGTGGAGTTATCAGATAGAGGGGGCGGAGTTATCAGCTTACTGACAGTTTGAGGATCGAACAAGATTTACACAAGCTCTTTTTAAGAACTTTCATTGGCTTAATATTTGTAAAACAGACAGACAGACGTAAAGGGTGACCAATAGCATTGATAACAGTACTGTAAAGTCCTCAACAAAGGCTGGAGAGTATTTCGGAGGCCTGTAAATAATGACAAGTAGAATGTGTGGAGCACGTTTTAACACAACACCCGGATATTCAAAAGACAAATAATCACCAAATGACACTTGTTTCCTTTGATAGACATCTTTAAATAAAGCAGCTCCACCCCCACCTCTCCTAACAGCTCTGCAGACACTCATAAAAGTGAAGTTAGGAGGGGCTGTTGCCCTGCAGCTGTCTTCAAGCCACGTTTCATTTACAAACAAAAAATCCAGGTTGTTTGGTGTTATTCTAGTCGTTGAAAAAAAGTTTTTTATTAGGGATGTAACGCATCACACGATGCGATACGATTCACGATACTGGTTTCACGATACGATTTTCTCACTATTTTTTTTTAACAAAATGAGATTTTAAACAAATTAAATTATTAATCATTAGTCATTTTATTTCTCAGACAAAATGCTGCACATTTCTTTGTAAAATTTAAATACATTTTACGTCAAATAATAACACTAAATTGACATTTTAAAACAAATCCCAAAAAAAGACCCTCCAATATCTTCCAATGCTGTTTTCTTGGGAGGAGGTTGTTTCAGCTCAGTCTGTCTGTTGCAGGGGTTTGATACTGGCACCTTCTTCACCCTCATCCTGCACAGAGGAATAGCAGAAATAAAAAGACTAAGTAAAATTGAAGTACAACAGTGACAGGGGTTTCACACTGTTATAAAGGCAAGATTTTAAAATGATTTCTTATAATTTCTATCATTAGACTTGCAAGAGTTAGAAAAACAGAACACATTTAGAAAAATATGCCATATAAATCAAACTATTAAAAATGAAATCCATGTACACATTTAGAGAAAGAGATGGTAAATAAATGCAACACCTGGTTATGCAATAGCACAGCTTTCTCCTTCAGTCGGTAGAATATTTCCTCGCACTGGTCTTTCCCTTGATGAGGCAGAGCCTGGAATGCAATCTCCATGGCTCTCGCACTCGTCGCCGCGAATGGGGTTGTAAATCCGCCGGTCAGTGTGGTTTAGCCTGTTTACATGCAGACGGTGGTGACTGGAGCTTCTCACAGTGGTGATTATTAGTCAAAATTATTGGTCAAAGTCAAAATGCCACCACACTTCCGATTTGAATGAGTCAAAGTCAACATCTGCACGCTTGCCGTCGCCATGTTTGCTACTGTTTGGCGGTGCGTGCACACTGGCGCGGAGCAGAGCGATTCAATTCATTCAAGGAAGTTGAGCTTCAAACTCACAAACTAAACTTCCATTGGAATGAACTGAAAACGCTCGTTCTGCTATGCCCCAGTGTGCATGCACCGTCCGTAACGCTAGCTGCAAATTGCTCGCTGCTATCGTGCCTGTGAAGCGAGGTCACAATATACAGTAAACGCCCCTGCTGTTTAAAATGTGTATCCCAACTTGAATCTTGACATATTTTTATCGATTTTAAACTGGCTCGGAGTGAATCATTACATCCCGTGATTTATATTTAAGTGAGCAGATGTTTAAAAGTGCTAACTCAACAGTATTGCTTTTTGTCCCCACAGCAATCTTAGTTTGACGTGTAATAGGAAGCAGATTAGATGGGTTTGCCATTCGGCTTGAGAAGGCCTTAGACTTCCTATCATGTAATAGAACAGAAATAGAGAAAGATCTAGGCACACTGGGTTCCCGCTTGTTTTGTAAACACTTGAGAAAGTTATTGTTATCATAGCAGGGACCCGACACGCATTGTGGCAGAGGCCGGAGAGCTCTCACAGGAGGGGAAGGGCAAGCTGGGCCCACAGGCTTCGGTGGTTGAGGAGCTCATTGCTTTTTAGTTGATATCTGGGGGCTCGCAACAATAGAGTGTAATAGTTTGGTTCCAGCATACACCAGTTCCTCAATTTTCTCTGAGAAGCTCAGAAGCGGGGATGCTGGAGAGAGGGATAACGTGCCTCATATTTTGGCCTGGCTTCCCTGGCTGTTTTCCAGAAAGTCGTCCTTGGGTGCTGAATCTTGGAGCAGTTCTTATACGTCACAGTCTGTCTGTGGTGAGCTCTGTGTGTCCGTGAGCAGTGGTTGATGTTGTCTGCGTTGTGTTATCATTGTCCTTGTAGGGTGTGTCAGGACACTGACACAGAAGATAACAAATTCTTCAAAAAAGTAGTTTTTTTATTTATTTATTTTCGCACAAAAAGTATTCTCCTTGCTTCATAACATTAAGGTTAAAGGTAACTCCACTGGAGTCACATGGACTATTTTAACGATGTCTTTACTACTTTTCTGGGCCTTGAAAGTGGTCGTTGCGTGGCTGTCTATGGAGGGGTCAGAAAGGTCTCGGATTTCATAAAACAATAATAAAAAATAAAAAAAACATTAATTTGTGCTCCAGAGATGAACGAAGATGAAACGGGTTTGGAACGACATGTGGCTGAGTAATTAATGACAGAATCTTCATTTTGGGGTGAACTCCCTTTAAGCCCAAGCAACCGTGAAAACCTATTTATTCCTCTTGCTGGGAGTGGTCCACTCATGAACGGCTGAATTTTCAGTCTTCAAAGTGTTTCAAAAAGTTCATTGAAATCCCAAAGGAGTTCTGACTGTTCTTTCTGAATATCATTCTTCCCCAATGACAAGTCGATTTGCAGTCTTATGTTAACACTGACTACGTTTACATGCAGCCAATAACCCGTTCAAAACCGGGATATTAGCAATAACCCGGTCGCGCACGTCCATGTAAACACCGGCAAAAACCCGGATATGCTCATATCCCGGTTTTTAAAAACCCGGATATTACCCCTGGGGTACCCCTTTTCTAACCCGAATATTTGGTCATGTAAACGCGTATCGGCATATCCCCATCAAAAGGAACATTGATTTGTGTTCTGCGCATGTTCTATTCGCAAGGAATCTTGGTCTTTTGAGTAGAGACGGCACATACAGAAACCCGCGTGCAGTATACCGGAAGTAAACAAGAAGTAGAGGTAAACATGGCGAGACGCAGCACAGCAACACACTTTTGGAGCGAGAAGGAAAGCGCAAACAAAGGCGATCGCTATCTGCCCCGAACTATTCATTATCCGGGTGCTGCTGCTGTTGTTGTTGTCTTTGGATACAGGAAGAAGAATTGGAAATGACTCATATTGCGTCTTAAGGTTGTCCGTACGTCCTGACGCTAACCGTGCGTCGCCGTTTACATCGGGATATTCCCAACTGATTACAAATTCCATGTATACAGGAGTAACTCTCTCCGCTCACGCATGTAAACGGGTTATTCCGAATGTTTCAGAAACCCAAATAGTGACCCTAACCCGACCATAACCCGGATATTGGCTGCATGTAAACGTAGTCACTAGGCCAATACAATATTTGTCTCAGAGTTTGTTTTAAATTTAAAAGGGGGGTTGATCATGATTTAACTTTTCTAACTTTAGTTAGTGTGTAATGTTGCTGTTTGAGCATAAACAACATCTGCAAAGTAATAATGCTCAAAGTTCAAAGCAAAGGGAGATTTTTTCTTTTAAAGAAACTGCTTTTTAAGGCCTACAACAAACTACTGTAGGGACTACACAAGCTTCCTCCCGGGTTAGTGACATCACTAACCCTAACATTTACATAAACCCCGCCCCCGGAACACAATTTATAGATTATCAAAACAGAATATGCTAATCAGTGACTAGAAGATAACAACACATCAGCTACATAAATTCATCAACTAAACATTCAGAAATGTCCTGTTGATTCTACATGTTGTCCCTTCTTCTTGAGTCTCTCCATCTTTGTCTGACTCCGGTTTGAACATAAAAGGCTAAAAAAAATTGAAATTTTCAGGACACAAACTTGTTCATTTCTTCCAATTAATTTGCTGCCAGGAGCCGCCACTAGACATCCTCATGAATTTAAAATTCATTAAGATGTTTTAAGGTTAAAAATATTGCTGCATGTGAATTAAAGACATAAATTAATGTAAAATGTATGTAAAATAACTTCTGTTCTGTCACTTGTCGTCAGCTATTTAATGCAAGGCTTTGTCATTTATTTATTTAGAAGGTTTTCAGCACAAGAAGTCCATGCAGTGCCGCTTCTGGAAGTTTTCATCACATCACCAAGACATCCTTTTCAAGCACTACAGAACTTGCCATTGGTCAGTTAATGCAACTTCCTTTCCCTGTTTACACCCCGAATGTGGTTGTATTTTCAAAAGAATTGGGGCTTTAAAAACACATCTGTGGAGAGTACATCCAAAGACTGGCATTAAGGAGAATGCCACATTTTCTTGTGACAACTGTGATTTTAAGGACATCTGCTCTCAATCAACATTTCTTCACCATTTAAGAGGACATCATGAGCTCAAAGTACCTCCTGTGAGAATACTAAAATTCAGATGAAATTACACTAAACACTGAGTGAAGTAACCCTGAAGTACTTCCCGTTTTTCCTTTTTTTGTGTGACTTTTGCAGTCTTTCAAATATTTGTAAATGTTTTAGATGTTTAATGTTTAAACTGTTAAGATGCAGTTTCATGAGCTCAAAGTACCTCTTGTGAGAATACAAAAATTCATGGTCAACCCTCTCCAGTTACTTGCATTTTATGGTGTTTTTGCACAATAGCAAATGTTTAATGTTTAAACTGTTAAGCTGCAGTTTCATGAAGTACCTAAATACTAAAATTTAAGTGAAATTTCTCTAAACACTGGGTGAGGACACTCCCCAGGTACTTACATTTTAAGGTATTTCTGTCAGGTCCATTAAGTCAAGAACACACGGACAATAAAAATAAAGAATTTTCATTGAATAGATTGCAAACAAGTTGATGTTCCTGAATTGAAATTTGGCGGTATGGCTCTGTTCAGGGAGTCCTCTGACCTTTCATGAGCACCATGAAATAGCAGAGAGTCAGAGGACAGCAGCAGCAGCAGCATTAGGGAACGCTCACACAGTTTAGGACTGTGAGAGCTAAAATATCCCCCCTGTGAACAGAGCAGGCAACATGACATAACGCAATGCCACGTTATGCATAAGGAGGAGCTGGGGAGGTGGCGGGCAGCAGAAGCGAGCAGCAAGCATGTATGAGCAAACTGAATGTGCTTTAAATAGGGCGCCTTGTTTGAGCTTTGGCCATTGAGCAGCGAGGGGAGTTAACGAGCTAATGCAGCTTAGCTGGAGCAGATCAGCTGACGGGACAGTGTTCTTAGCAAACAGCATTAGCAGCGTCTTGACTACCTGGCCTGCCAGAACTGACGCTGACGCTCAATTTTGTGATGTTTTTGCAGATAATTGATGTTTTTAAAATATTTGTGATTTTGTTAATGTAAGGTGCAATTTATCAGCTTTGTGTATCTTATCAGAATCCTGAATTTAAATGCATGATTTTTAAGGTCTACTGTGCAGAATGTACTTTCGATGTATTTACCATTTTAAGGTATTTTCACAATACTGTCGTAGATTTCATAAAATGTATTAAATAAACTATTATATTATTAAATAAACTGTGGCAGAATGGCTTGAGTGTTTAATATATAATTCTTTAAAAAAAATGGTTTGGGGCAACGGGGAATAAACAATACAGTAAAGTTGCTTTACTAATATAAATTTACCAATATACATTTTTAGTTTAGGTAAAACGAAAAAATCATTTTACTACAATTTCAAATATATAATTGGGCCAATAACACGGTTTGGTAAACTTTTTTTTTTTCATAAACGTATTATTTCTCATTGAGCCAATGTTAACAGACTATTGCAACAATTGTTAAAATCAATTAACAGAATTTCACTTGGGCCAATTGAAAAATTTATATGTGACCAGTCACTAGAACATTTTGAGTTGGGGAGGTTACAATTTTTTTACAGAGTGATGGTGAGACAAAAAAAAAAAAAAACACTATGAAACTGAAATTGCAGTTAAGAAGATTTTGGACAAACAAGACCAAACATTTCTTTAAAGAGTTTATGTACTTCATACACTTCTGTGCATTTATTGATTTATTACTGTGTTCATTTTGGTTTTGGTATTGGCCATTGCATTTTCTAACACAAAGCAGGTGCTCATGCCCTGAGGAAAGCAGGAGGAAACTGTGACAGGAAATACTGGTTTGTTGCGAAACGCTTCCCCGCCTTTCTCTGTCATTATGCACAGTCGTAATGTTTAGGTAATAATCTGTAAGATCTTCAGTCCTCTCAGTTGTGATGCTTCTCCTCCCCCTCTTGCTTTTCCTCCACACACTCTCTTTTTAGCGCATGCATGAGTCAGCAAAGCACTGGCTTCATGCTGGAGATTCATGGCCAGGGGTAAAGAGTTGCCGGGACATCATGTGTGAAAGATGATCCAAGGCTGGTGACTGAAGGCGAGGCAGAGAAGGAGGAGGTAAATAATGGCTTCATACGTTACTTTACTGTGTTCGAACAAATGTGGGAGAATGTCTTAAACTGCGTGTGTGAGTGTGTGTGTGTGTGTGTGTGCATCCCCTGCAGCTAGATTAGGCCTGTACTTGCTTAATGTGTGTCAACGCGCATGTCCTGTCACACCTCAATGTATGTGTCCAAAGGTCTCTGATGCCTTGTGCAACTCCACTCAGTAAGAAGATTAGAGGGAAAGCATTTGGAAGAGGCAGTGAAACAACTTACTTCTGTATTTAAAAAAAATGGTAGGAGGTTTTCCTTTCGTTTCTGCAGCTTTTGCTTTGATATGTTGCATGTTGTTGTAGAACGTGAGACAGATTGTAATGAGCTTCAATGAATGTACATTGTTTAACAGAGCAACAGAATATTTCATTTTAAAGGGAAAGAGCTAAACTCCATTAACGAACTAATATCTTTCCCAACTGTTCTTAAAGGTACACACACATGGATAAACGTTGGCGTAAAAAATAAACTTAACTGATAGTTGGCCAGTAACTTTATTAGGAACAAACAAACATTACAGTTTAAATGGAATTCTAGGAAAGATTCTTGCTGATTGAAGTAATGTGATCAAAGACAAACAAACTTTCTACTGAAGAAAGCAGAGACTTGCACGTCTTCTGTCTCCGTTTATCAGATACGTTTATCTAGAATGCGTAACGTTTTTTCCTCCACAACTCCATGTGGAATTTTTTTCGGATTCATCCATGAAAGGGAACATTTTCCATAAGCACTTCCACGACTACGCAGTGTTATTTTAGTATAACTTATATACTATTATAGTTTTAGTTAATTAGTTATTATTTTTTGTAGTTTACATTTAATGTTCTGTTGTTGTAAGTTTGTTGTCTTTTTGCCATTTTGATTATTTCTTTTATATATTGTCTCTAATAATTTTCATTTCATTTGAGTTATTTTAATACTTCAAGTTAAACTAAACTGAAATAAGATATGTCGCCTTGGCAACTTGATGAAATAAAATAAGTATTTTTTTATATTTTATTTTATTTCAGTTAAGCATTTATTTTGATTCAAGTAACACATCGTTAGCCTCATAGCATAATTGTTAAGTTAGTAATATAAGTAATATAACTAAGTAATATAAAATAAAATAAAAGGACTTAGGCAATTATGCTATGAGGCTAACGACATTCTTTATGGCTTTAGTTATAGTTGTAGTTAACAATTATAACACTGCCCTACTAGTTTATTAACATTAACAAAATTTTCAGTATTCTGTTGTGCCAGCCAAGGAAAATAGTCAATGTGTGACTTTCTCATGCTTTCTCTTCCCCAAAGAGAGCCCTCAGTTGACCTCTGTTGTGGGATTATTAATGATGGTTTTGTATATTAACTCAAAAGCAGTTTTACAAATGATCTACAACTACAAATGTGACCCTGGATCACAAAACCAGGCACAAGTCGCACGGGTATATTTGTATACAAATACATTGTATGGGTCAAAATGATAAATTTTTCTTTTATGCCAAAAATCATTAGGATATTAAGTAAGAATCATGAACCATGAAGATATTTTGTAAATTTCCTACCGTAAATATATAAAACATTTATTTTTGTGAGTGAATGCAGCACAATCGCCAACATAAATGGACAACTTTAAAGGAGAGTTTCTCAATGTTTTGATTTTTTTGCACCCTCAGATTCCAGATTTTCAATAGTTGCATCTCGGCCAAATATTGTCCTATCCTAGCAAACCATACATCAATGGAAACCGTATTTATTCAGCTTTCATGTGATGTATAAATCTCAATTTCAAAAAATTTACCCATGTGACTGGTTTTGTCGTCCAGGGTCACAAATCGTCAACAACATAATGAAATCATATTGTCAGTTTGAATCAAAATAGCTATAGGGTTCAGCACAGGTTAAAGCTCTATGGACTGCATTTGTGGCACAGGCAGTTTTGTCTCCTTTCGTTTGTAAAAACAAAGAACAGGTAGGTTTAAAGTAATGCACTTACAATGGAAGTCAAATTACTATATTTGTGTTAGCCATAGAACTCAACCTGTAATGGCCACACCTCTTTCTCACGCACTGCAGGAGATTATTTGCAAAATGCAAATTAAAAAAAAAGATGTAGCCTAATAAAACGAGTCTAGAACAGTGAGGTATTGTAAATGCAATATGAAACGGGCTCATGATTTAATAATTCTTCAAGAAAACACATATTGCGGTGGCATTTGAAACCTCAAAATAAGAATGTTTTTACTTGTGTGTTGTAGATGGCATCGTTGTTCCTGCCAGCACTGGGTCGCATGGCCGTATGTGGTGGGACTCATGGCAATGAGCTGTCAGGTGTGTATCTGGTGCAGGAGATGGAGAGACAGCGGAAAGAGAAGGGAGACGGTGTGTGGCCGATTCCTGTGACAACTGTGCTGTCAAACCCACGGGCTGTGGAAGAGTGCAGAAGATACATTGACACGGATATGAATCGCTGCTTCAGCACAGCCACGCTCAGGTGAGATGAGGCACTGCAGCACAGACTGTTCAGTTTAATGAAATGTAGGTTAATCTCATCTCAGTCTTTCTATTCAAAAATAATTACAAAATGAAATTATAATTGGCTAAATAAGTTTTTTAAATGTCATTTTAAGATTTTAAATGATTATTATTTTAATATTTTTAATTATACATATATAATTTCTATAATGCAATTATGAGTCGCTTGAAAACAAACAAGTTCTGTATTGTGTACAGAAGACAAACGTTTTTCAGTGAAAAATAATGTATAACTTGGGCTATTTCTGTTTCTCACATAAATGTATGACTAGAAGATTAATAATGTATTACACAAGCATGGACTATATAACTTATATATTGTTGTCAATTTTGGAGCCTGTATACTAGTAAAAAAAAGCAAAACTCTCCTCAATTTAATTTGTTTTATCAAGTTCATATAATGTGCTGGTCTTCCCTTTTGATTAACTTAAGTACGGATAACTTAAAAGGCAAGTAACTTTAGACTAAACTCAAATATTCCCATTTTTGCTGCATTTACTTATATTGAACAAATAAAAAATAATTAAACAAGTTAGGCTAATGCTTCAACAGTGCTCCCTAACATTTCATAGCTGAGCTTCAACAAAATATTATATATTCAATAAAATATTATTATATCTATATTACATAAAATATATTAGTTTTAACAGCTTTTTTGGCGACATTGGCAAGGTCTGACCGGGAATCTTAATTCTTACAGAAGTATTAGGCCTGACTCAAACGTGATTCCTTGCTAATAACATTAGAATAAAACGTTTTAGTCGATTAAAAAAAGTGTATAACGTTACATATTTTAACGTTTACCTACCAATGTAACGTTATCCTAGGGCACTACTCTCACTCCTTTCATCGTCACGACGATGAGTTTGTTTGTTGTGTCACAGCCGTTAGGAAATTTTCAAAGATAATTATTTTCTACCAATCAGCGCGGTTGTCAGGCAGAACTTCAAGCACGACCAATAAAAAAAAAAAAGAACGAAAAAAAGAGCGAATAATTTAAATACATAGCCTTAACCTTTACATTTTAAAATAAGTTAATTAAACATGCATGTTTGAGTTATGAAAATATGATATTCAATACATTTTCAAGTAATGTTATGATAACATTAAGGTTTACACAGTAGGCCTATTGCAAAGCAAGTATAGGCTATACTGCATGATGCAAATATGTTACTATGTAAATCTGTAGGCCTACTCTGTTTCTTGAAGTTCACCTATAACAGACAGCAGCCCATATGAAGTCCGACACGCTCAGGAACTGAACAATCTGCTGGGACTGAAAGGATCTGCAGATGCAATAGACATGATCTGTGACCTCCATAACACCACGTCTAACATGGGCCTCACGCTCATCCATTACGCAACCAGTGACTGGGCGACCATGCACATCTGCAAATACTTACAGGCAAGAGCATCACAACACAAGTGTGCTTCAATAAACTCCATTCTGTAAACCAGGTCAGTTGATCTCAGCTGGTGGGTTGTTGTTGTGACAGGAAATTGGGTCACAGGTGTGGTCAGACAGACAGGGAGAAATGCATAGCAAAAAAATTTACTGTGAATGTAAAATCTGTGTCTTGAAGTAAAACCAGTTAAGAACCACAGACCTGGATTTGTGTTTATTTGCCATTTTAAATGTGTGTACTATTCCATGAGTAGAATAGGTTTTGTTTTGTGTCTGTGCATGTGTGTTTTGATGTTGTGTGTTGTCATTTACACATTTAAGACTAAGATAACCAAAGTGCCTGTGAGAGTTCTGGTAATGGATGCCCTGATTAGTGATGCATATTCCTTGGAGTCTGTCTCCAAGCATGGCTTTTGTAAGTGATGGTGATTATCTCCTTTGAGTACTCATACACAAATGTACGCTCAGATGACAAGAATCATGACCTGTGTTTCTGTAGCAATAGAAGTCGGGCCGCAGCCGCATGGAGTCGTCAGGGCTGACATCTATTTGATTATGAAAGAGGCCGTCGACTTGACAATAGACTGGATCCACAAGTTCAACTCAGGTACTGTAAGACCTAACCACATGTGGCTTACTTGTGTATTTTCTGCTATACTATTGTAGTAAGTGTGTTTTATTTTGCTTTCAGGAACAGTATTTGAAGGCGGGGATATGGAAGCCTTCAAGTTTATCAAAAGTATTGATTATCCCAGAGATCCCGAGACTCGGAATCTCACCGCTGCCATTCATCCTCAGTTACAGGTGTATATAGTATAGAAAGATAATCAAACATGCTTTGTAATTTACAGAATGTCACAATGCAAATAATCTTAATGGGCTAAAAAACATAATTGTCTTTAGGCAAAATATGATTTATTTTCTTTTGATTTGGGATAAAACATGTTTAGTAACACAACCAAAAATGATCTTTTTGTCTAGGACAGGGACTTCTGTCTCCTCAAGCGGGGTGACCCTTTGTTTTTGTCATTTTCTGGAGAAACTGTGAAGTATGAAGAAGAAGTGTCCCTTCATCCTTTCTTTATCAACGAGTGTGCCTACTATGAAAAGGGAATCGCTTTTCACTTGGCAAAAAAGTTGACGCTGACGATTCCAACGGTGCAAGTGAAGAAAGACATTAAACTCTGAACGATTACCAAACCATCTAACATAAATCAGATGATTTCACAAGACAGAATGTCACTGAAATGATTAACAATTTTTCAGTCACTTATTATAACTCAGGTATACACTAGGTAATTTTGTACAATATAAAGTTTATATGACAATCAATAGCTCATTTTGATCTACAGCTAAAATCATGAGCAACAATATTTTGGATGAAAAGATATTTATTGTGACCAGCAAAATGTTCATTTAACAGGAATGCTTACAAAACTGTATAAAAAAGGCAAAACCGTCTGGAGTATTTGAGACACCGTCATGATGATGATGTCACATTAGGCTGTGAAGTGTGAGGTATCCTCTTGACTGTATTGCTCATATGCTGCTGCTCACCTGATTTGAAATCAAGCCTCTCACAGGCTTGGAATAAAAAGACAAAACAAACAGCACACTCACTTGAACAGAACATGATTTCAAAAATATTACAACACAATAAACCACGTGGCACAACGAAATCAACTGGAGCTGGATGTACACTGTGATTTTTACCATCGGTATTCGCTTGTATCGTTTTACAATGATCCTAGTGAAATCTCGCGTACGTTTTACAGCCGACCGCAAGACGTCAACAGTCTTTTACATCCAATTGTGCATGATATACAAAAACTAATATAAACCACAATAAGGATAAACCACAGCTGAGATGGTTTTAAATGGCTACCTGAACCATCACAAAACATAATTGGATTCTAAACAAAGTTACCAAACAAGTGTAATATTCATAATGTAATACATTTTCAAAGAGAGACTAAATGGTAAACTGTTTAACCAATGTAAAGCACAAGAAACAAAGCAATAAATAAGCACAACAAATGTTCAGGAAAACACAAAAGGCTCGAGTGGTTATGACAGATGCAAACATTCAGTCTTTTAGGCCAAGGCAAAAACCCTAGTGCATCTTGGGATTGCAAAGCGCTAAAATGCGTTTGGAGTAGCTACAAAACAGGCGGAATAAAAACACAAAGAGGAAACGAAACTAACACGTGTAAATAAGTTTAGTCAACAGGTAAAATGCGACTAAATAAATAATGAAGCCCTGAAGAACTACTGGAGTGTCACTGATTATTATAGATGCATTTGAGTCTGATTGGCTGTGGTAGGGGTTTAGTTTATCATCCCAAACAGCAAAGTTGTTAACAGAGTGGTTAAAAAGGCAGTTATATAGTAGGAAGATCCTTCAAGAGATGCAAGTATTCACAGGAGAGTGCTATGAGTGGACGGCGCTAGTTAAACCTAACTTTGGGTGGTGTGTTCAGACTGTTTCCTTCATAACTTTTGCAAATAACAGCTACTAGGTTAGTGTTAAAAGGAGCTGCTGAAGCTGTGTGTTTTCTGTGAGCGCAGACAATCGCTTCGGCAACGCTACAGTCAGTCCTCTGTTGCCTAGGCAACCCTGTAGGCTGTCATTCGAGTGTAGTGTTGGCGGTGACTCCTCGCAGCCCATATGAAGAGCGCAGCAGCCATGATCTGCAGTGGAGATGAGATCAGGGCCAAAAACAAGGACCAGCCCGGAGAGTAGTCCATACCCTCGGGAAGCTCGGATATGTCATGAAGCAGATGCACGCCCGCGAGGAAACAGCATACGGTGGCCACAGTACACAGGCCTGGGAGCAAATATATATGTTTAAATGTTATGCTTTCTTTGTCGGGGAGCTGTGGAAATAGCTGTGATTATTATTATTATTATTATCCCCATTTATCCATAATGTACAGCTGTCTTACCGGCCAGCAGATGCAGGATCCCTACGAACAGGGTGGGAGTGACACTGCGGCAAAGACAGGCACACACTCCGATCAATGCCGCGAGAAACACCAGTCCAACAGAGACCAGCGGCAACAGGAACTGACACTTCCACAGGTCTGAGGACACACACAACACAAACATCTGAAGGCTTTCAGAACATAATGACAATGCAAATTACAAAACATCCTGCCACTCGCTGCGGCTGGTCGAGACAAATATATGAGACTGTCTATGAAAGACTTTTACAGACAGATAGACAGACAGACAGACAACCACTCAAATGTTTGGTTCTGGTAAGATTTTTTAGGCTTTTGAACTCAGTTTCTTATGCTCACCAAGGCTATATTTATTTGATCAAAAATACAGTAACAATGTGAAATAGTATTACAATTTAAAATAACTTTTAATATGCATAATTGTGTGATGCACGTATGTGAATATATTCTAATATGTAATTTATTCCTGTGATCAAAGCTGAATTTTCAGCATCATTACTCCAGTCTTCAGTGTCACATGATCCTTCAGAAATCACTCTAATATGATGATTTGATGCTCAAGAAACATTTCTTATTATTCAATTTAATGCATCCTAGCTGAATAAAACTATTAATTTCTATCTATATATAAAACATTTTACAGACTCCAAACTTTTAAACAGTAGTGCATATATAAAATTGAATATTAGGTGCATGTACATGTTTGATTTTGAGTTAGGACGTACAGGTACGCAGCAGATCTTCTCCACTGTTAATATTTCCAGGAGATTTGAACTTGGATTCCCACTGCTGGGGCAAAGTAAAGGTCTGACATTTAGTCAGCATTATCGGATCTAGAAAAGAAGGATGCGGAGAGCGAGGAGAGAGACAAAGCAAATGTAGTTAGCATCAGTTAAACTAATAGTAAATAATTAATACATTAACATAAATTACAAAGTTGAACATCCTCTCCTCACCAGGCTCTTTATACCAGTATGAGTTTCGGGGCACCAGAATGCAGCGCCACCAGAGACCCAGCGTGCCATTCAACCGGAACAAAGCGACACTGTAACTCCTCTCATCCATGTCCTCTCCCACAAAGTCCTGCCGCAGAGTCTCGAGATCTGAGCCGTTGTTGACATCGTTGCTGGCCGGCTGACTGTGGTACTGGTACCAGTGCTGTGTTCCCATTGCAACAGAGAGATAGACGGTGGCAAGAAGGCTCAGCACAGAGCCGATGACCAGCGCTGTGGCATAGCGGTTGTCCACCATTGTTTTGATGATGTAATATATATATATAAAAAAATAAAAAACTTTCAGATAGCCAAAAATAAACTCTTTAGTAGATGAGTGTGAGGAGAACGATCATATCATTTGGTGTTTTACACAGAAGGTTTTTTTTTCATCTTCCTGTGATATCATTGCAGAAAGTCAGATCTCATCTTCATGGACACGATCCTTCCTGAGATCTAAAGAAGTGTGTCATCTGAAACAGAGAGGAGTGTGATTAAATCACAAAGAAGTCAAACAAAGACATGTTTAATTACAAGGTACAAAGTTGATGCACTGAGAGCTATTAAGGAGGAGTACTAAAACATTGAATTTGCTAAGGTTTTCTAAAGACTATCCCAGTTTTGAATCACTTCAAGTAGCTAGATATCCATGACCAAATCTGTTTATATTGCTGTTTTCTGAGTTATGTCTGTGAAATAATCTGTACTTATTACTGTAGTATAATCTATTTCAGATAAAAGCCACTAAACTGCTCACACCAGCTAACGTTAATTAAACTGTGGTTAGTCACTGTACTTGATAGTGACTTCTCATTTTTAAAAGGTGTAACAACAAAACTTAACATTTCTAACAACTCGGTACACGCAAAATAGACATTTATAATATTTTAAAAACGGTTTTATTGTTTGTCATGTTTATTTGTCGTTCCCTCGTATGTTATTTACGAGCGCATTAAAGAGCATATTTATTGATAAACCCCTTAAAATGATAGTTATGTCCAATAAAGAAATAAAAAAGAAATGACAACAAGACAAAAGTCAAACTCTTCATGAAAAAGTGCTTTTTGCCTGGACGATGTGCTTTTATATTCAGAAAACGAGATAATAAAATAAGTCACTAAGTGTTTAAATGCACAAAGGGCATATCATTCGATTTTTTAATAAAATTTTGACATATTTAACCGACACAATAACCTAATGCTCAATATTTCATACATTTAAGTTGCTTGACGTTGACTAGCATGAAAGCTAACATGCTAATGTGTGTTTTTAGCGACATACTCGAGACTTTGACTAATACAAAAATAACGTATGTACATTTTGAGTGTTCGGTATTTCTAATACTAATGAAACTTCCTATTTAGAACAATAACATCCTACAGTTTTTTTTGTTTAAATCAATAAACGCTGCGGGCGATTGTCACTTACCATATTGAACAAACCCAGCGCGCTGATGGCTGATGACGACTCTGTTCCGGTTACGCTTACGAATGCGCGCGCACATCACAACCTCAATCCGCACGAGCGCGATTAGTGCACGTCACGAGAATAGCAGCAGAACATGGGTGAAGATTGTGCAAACTTAATCGCTTTGCTTCAAAATGTCTTCACATGCAAGGAAATTGCAGCAAAGAATATTGCACCTGAAAGAACCATTTACCGGTTCATTAAAGGGATATACTCCACTTTTTTTCGGAAATAAGCTCATTTTACATCTCCCCCAGAGTTAAACAGTTGAGTTTTACCGTTTTAGAATCCATTCAGCCGAACTCCGGGTCTGACGGTACCACTTTTAGCATAGCTTAGCACAGATCATTGATTCTGATGAGTCCAGTAGCATTACTTTCAAAATGACCAAAGAGTTTCAATATTTTTCCTATTTAAAACTTGACTCTTCTGTAGTTAAACCGTGTACTAAGATCGACGGAAAATGAAAAGTTGCGATTTTCTAAGCCTATATGGCTAGGAACTACTCTCATTCCAGCGTAATAATCAAGGAACTGTGCGGCTGTACCATGAGTGCAGCAGGCGTAATGATATGACGCAGCGCCTGAAAATAGTCCCCAGCTCGGTAACTTCTTCCAACGTGACCGGGACTAAGTTTGTCTAACCTATTATGCTGCGTTCACACCAAACGCGAATCTGCGTCAAAATTCGCGCCTGCCGCGTCTAGTTATACGCGTGACCACTTTGTGTGCATTCGCGCGTCAGCGAAATTGACGCGCGTAAAATCAAAAGTTTGAAGCAAAATTTACGCGCGTCAAAGGCGAATTCCGGGGGCGAGAGTTTCGAAACCTGTTGGCGGCCATCTTTTTTAGATGTTTATCGAGCATTAGCAATAGCATTAATCGAGAGAGTCACCGCTCGTATATGCTCTGGAGAGCAGAAACAGCTGCGTAGGGGACATCGTGGCTGTACTCGGGTCCACCAAACCCTCCGGAGGGTTTCAGGAGTTTCACAATTTGCTTCAGGAGGTAGGTTTGGTGGACCTAACGGTGAGGACGCTGACGAGGACAGCGTAGGCCGTATAAAGCCTCGGCCTCGAGTGGTCTCTGCATGACGAGCCCGCGCTGTACAGCCCGGCGCGAGGTTCACCCTCTCCCGCACCTAATCTGTCATTTATTTTTGTTTTGATAATAAATGGAGCCAGCCTCCAAAAGTGAAATCTGTCCTGTGATTTTTTGAAAAGTTTTTATATTGTGTTTGTTGTCTTTACATTAGATTAATAAAGTTTCATATAATCTAGAATAGATATGAAATAAATAGCATTCATTACAAAATGAGTATCTCTCATTGAAATCGAGTTTTTATGTGAAAGATTATTTGCTTTGTTGTGCATTTTAGTCATATTACAAAATAATTTATTGAGGCCAAACATAAAATAACATTATAAACTGTCAGTTCACCACGTGACAGCAGCAAGCAGGCTCCTGATTGGTTAACGCGGCGCGAATTGACGCAGAAGTTCAGATTTTTCAACTCGGGCGGCAGACGCGAATTCGCGTCAAACGCGTGAATGCACAAATAGCACTAATAAATTTCGCGCGTAACCAAACGCTCAATTCGCGCGAATGAGGCGAATTCGCGTCTACCGCGCCGCGCTAAACGCCTCATTCGCGCCGCAAGACCTCCAGACGCGCGTAAACGCGTCTTACCATTGACTTAACATTGAAATCACTCGCACCAGACGCATATTCGCGTTTGGTGTGAACGCAGCATTAGACCTATTTTCAGGCGCTGCGTCATATCACTACGCCTGCTGCACTCATGGTACGGCCGCACAGTTCCTTGATTATTACGCCCGTTTCACACATACTCCGTTTGCAGTGCGTGTGCGGTGCGTATTTTTTTCCGTACCCATGTTAACAGGTTAGAGCTTTCACACTGCACACGAATGCAGTCCGTCCATCCGTTCCAGTTGCGGTGCGTATACAGCAGTGCAGAGATCGTTTCTGTACCGAGTCTATTTTTTGCTGTGCTGCAACGCTGAATTAAAGTGACAACGCATGGTTCGTGTTTAAAATGCACACAGATTGACATGAAAATGTAATAATTTTACCATAAATGCATTTAATTAAATAAAATGTAGGTTAGTAATCTTACCATGAATGCATTTAATTAAATAAAACCATTTTCAGTCATCTTTTTATTTTAAGACGAGGTAAAGCAAGGAAAACTACAATTTACTTCAACAAGGCAACAAAACGACACTCGTGGAAAAACAAGTTGGTTGTGACGTGCAAGACTTTGTATAACGATTTAAATAGAAAAGGTATGAATCTGCTGTTTTTGTAAATTAAGTTTTAATTTAAAATGTATGCAATTTTAATATAAGTACATGGTTCAATATTTTACCACTGCGTGAGCAACTTAATATATAATCTATATAGAAGTAATGTATTGAACGTTGTGTTACGACCTCTCATAAAAAATATCAACTCTGAGAGAAGAGACTACCTAAACAAGAACAAGTAAACGGCGGAATCAATGCAATTATTTATTTATTTACTCACCCACAACAGACGCCACAAAGACTCACAATAATAACGAACATTCCATCCAGTGAACGAAATATAAAAGCATGGACAACAACTAGCCTAACAAAGAAAACAAAAATACAATTCTAAAGACAATTGTTTAATCTGTCGACGCTTCTATTATTATTATTAGTCAGCTCCTTCAATCAAATCACGAACAGGTGCGTCGGAGAGAGCGCACGTACTACACGCTCAAAAAGATAGAGCGACGCCAAGACAGACAAGGGAGGATGTGTACAAAGAGAATATCCTAAAACTTTTTTAAATAAAAGTTGCTGATAGCTTATGGATTTGAAATAAAATGAGTAGGTCTATATGTGTTTGTTGTAGCTACAGCCGCGGATCAGTTACGCACTGCAAACGCAGCATATGTGAAAGCACTATAGGGCGTGCTGCTCCTGCACCGCATACGCACCGCAACACGGACCGCACACGCACTGCACACGGAGTATGTGTGAAACGGGCGTTACGCCGGAATGAGAGTAGTTCCTAGTCATATAGGCTTAGAAAATCGCAACTTTTCATTTTCCGTCGATCTTAGTACACGGTTTAACTACAGAAGAGTCAAGTTTTAAATAGGAAAAATATTGAAACTCTTTGGTCATTTTGAAAGAAATGCTACTGGACTCATCAGAATCAATGATCTGTGCTAAGCTATGCTAAAAGTGGTACCGTCAGACCCGGAGTTCGGCTGAATGGATTCTAAAACGGTAAAACTCAACTGTTTAACTCTGGGGGAGATGTAAAATGAGCTTATTTCCGAAAAAAGTGGAGTATCCCTTTAAGAACTTCAAGGAGGTTCAGCTGCTGTGAAAAAGACCTTTGGACAATAACTGGTGTCAAGAAGGACAGAAATGAAGCCACTTCTCTCAGAAAAACACCAATGACAGACTAAGTACAAGGACTGGACAGCAGAAGATTGGTGCAACGTTATTTTCTCTGCTGAACCTTCCTTCCCACTGTTTGGGACAGCTGGAAAATTGCTTGTACGAAAAAAAAAAAAAAAAAGGTGGATGCTGCCATAAGTCCTGTGTCTAGCCAACAGTGAAGCATCCTGATCCTGAGACCGTCCATGAGTGAGGTCGCATTTAATCCAAGGGAGTGGGTGCTCTCTCACAATTCTGCCCAAAACACTGCCATGAATACAGAATGGTATCAAAACGTTGGAGATCATTACACTGAATTTTGGATCCGTGGCCAGGCAATTCCCCGGATCTTAATCCCATAGAAAGCCTGTGGTAAATCCTCGAAAGGCATTTGGACAAGCAGAAACCCATAAAATGCAATCAATAAGGAAAGAATGGATTGCCATTAGTCAGCATTTGGCACTGAAGCTCACATCCAGCATGCCAGAGCAAATTGCAGAGGCTATGAAGAAGAATGAGTGAATACTGTAAATATTGAGTCTTTGCGTATATAGACATGACGTGAAGGTCAAGTATGGTAACTCATACTCACAATTTGTCCAAGTTAGTGCACACATTTTAGGAGCAGTGAACACACACAGAGACTGCGAACCACACTGCAGCGCTCGTGGAGCGATTGGGGGTACAAGCTCAAGGGGACCTCAGTCGTGGGCTCTGACGGTGGAAAAGAGCAATGTTTTTTCACTCCCCTCACCTACATTTTCCCACCGGTATTTAGAATCGAACCCACAACTTTAGGCCACGGCTGCCCCATTATTGAATGTGTTGCCAATAAAAGCCTTTAAAACTTATGAAATGTGTATCAGTATATATTTCATATATGTAGTCGCCTCGTTATTCCTAAGTTTTCACTTTGCGAAACACAAAATTTAAGTCACTGCCAATACTTTTGGCCACTGCTATATTTATTACTCTCTACTTTTAGCTTTTACTCGTTATTCCTAAATTTCTTACGTGGTGTCGGTGTTGACAACAACTGAGAACTAAGTTTTCATCTATTTTTGAAGGGTTTGACAGGCATAGTATGAGATGAGATGCATGTTGGAAGTGTTTTTTTTAGGTTTTCACACATCCTAACCAAAAGAGAAGGCAAAAAAGGAAGAAGAAAGTAAAAAAAGTTTGCCTACTGCAGAATTGCAGTACACAAAACAAAATTCTAGTAAACCACCCCACTTCTAGACCCTTAAAACAAACCATATGTATATCACTATATATCTCAGATAAAGACTGCGTGAATAAAATAATGCCATTTAATTTACACACAACCATGGATTTCTGTAAGGCTTCAATAATACAATTCAAAGTCATAAAACCATTCAACATCATGATACATTACAAGGCATGTCAAATGTGGTGCAAAAATAAAATCACTCATGCAATAAACGCTTGACTAAACAATGTAGCATGTTCATCCAACAGAAAGGTACGATTTCTAGTATTATTCAAAATAATGAAAAGTGCAAAATAAAAAGTAGTATCCGCATTAAGAAATAATGTTAACATCACCTTGAGAGGATCTAGTGCACTCAAATTAAAATCACACAGCTCATTCCCTGAGCGGCTTTGACACCTGAGAATTGGCAAGATTTTACTGTAAATTCACAGTTAAATTTTTTATATTGTCCATATAGAGCTGATACATGTCATATCCTTCCAGATCCCTTCAGATCAGTAAAATGTGTGACGCAAATTAATTATTCTAAGATTCTTCTGCTTGTGGAGGTCGGTAAAATCATAAGAGGTCTTGTTTTTTGAACAGCCGTCTCGTGTGCTGGCTGGTTGTCTTCACCGTGGCGTTTATGACCGGAGTGTCAGTGAACTCCACCACGCAGGAACCCGAGGAGCACGGTGCCGCCTCCAGCTCCAGAACGGTTATGTTGTTTTGGACGGAGGTGCTGAGCAGGTGGGCTGGGACAAAGAGGGTCACCTGTGGCCCGCGGGAAGGCCAGTAGCGGCCCACATTAAAACCATTAATCCACACTTGACCCTGGAATTAAAAAAAGCATTTTATGATCCTTTAAAATTTCACTAAAGCTAATTGTAAATGGATCTCATTAGGGAGGCACCGATATGAAAATTTTGTCCGATACCGATAACGGATAATTCTTATTTGAAAGCCGATAACCGATATATCGGCTGATAAATCTAAATCCAAATTTTATATAATTTTGAAGATGATTACAAAAACAAAAGTCTCACCATTAAAAGCCATGTTCCAAGCACACAAATATAATGTTCTCATGATAATTTTATGTAGCTTATATGACAGACTTGCGCTGTTAACTGTATTTCCCCTTTTTCCAATCATATTTAAAACAATTAAAAACCATCATGGCGAACAGTGCGCATATGAAGTGTCTCAGCTGAAGGAAATAATCCATTATTTATTGCTTTAATATATCAGCCAAATTTTCTTATCAGGCCGAAAACTATAACATTAAAAATGAACATATATCGTCCGATACCGATATGGTGGCCGATATATAGTGCATCCCTAGATCTCATTAAAACCAACAGCAGTGGTGAAGTGTCCTACCTTCCTCCAGTTGGGAAACTGTATGTATGTGTCCTGAGGGAGGTCGGGAATTCCGTCCGGGATGTGGAAGCTGCCAGCGTAGAAGGTTGGAGGTGAAAGAGCAGGAGGAGGTGTGGTGGTTAAACTGGTGGAGGACGAGGAGATAGAGACAGATGGACTCGACGGCCACAACAGCCCCTTTTGCACGGCTTCATCTATACTCAGAGAGTACACCGTCCAGTTAACCAGAACATCAGCGCCCAGAGTCAGATTAAACACCAGACCCTGAGGAACAGAGAGAGAAAATGAAAAAGAGTCTGAATATTTCTGTGGGATTGTCAGCTACAGGAAAACTGTAATTCTGATTAGTTAGAAAATATATAACAACTCAAGTTAGAACAGGCTGAGGGACTTTGCTGAGAATGAGTAAAATGGGAAGTGGATAAAGTTTTGGTTGCCTTGAAGTCATTAATTTCTTTGCCGTAGTTGATTCTGCCCATGTTCTCCACCAGGATGTCCACACGGCTGCCAGCTTTTCCAGTTATATTCATGGTGAGTGCCTTGTTCCTTTCCAAAATACCAGCAGAAATCTAAAAAAAATTAAATGATTTAAGAAGCACAAGAAATGAAACAATTACACTACTGTTGAAAAGTTTGCGGTTTTTGAAAGAAGTCTCTTCTGCTTATCACATGTATTTGATCAAAAATAAGATGATTCTGATTATTATCAATGTTGAAAACTGTTAAGCTGCTTAATATTCTTGTGGAAACAGTAATGCATTTTTTCAGGATTCTTTGATGAATAGAAAGTTCAAAAGAGCAGAATTTATTTGAAATAGAAATTTCATTCATTTATAACTGTCACTTTTGATCAATTAAATGTGTCCTTGCTGAATTAAAGTATTAATTTCTTAAAAAAATTAAATAAATAAAGATTACTGACTCCAAACTTGGCAGTGAACTGTATAAAATGTTGTGTTATGCAAACACTTCCAATTAGATATAAATCTGTGCATAAACTTTATCTTATCTTAAGAGCCTTTTCACCATCACAGCTATAATGATTATGAGTAACTCGGACATGAAACAATCAACAGAGTAAAACAGAGCTGCTTACGCCATCAATGGATATATATGCCCGATCATGGACTCCATTCAGAGGGGATGACAGCGGGGTGGGCTTCAAACAGTTAACAGGTAACACAGTTTGATACAGCATAAAGCCAAACGCCTGACGGGATAATGAGACATCCGTAATCATTAAACAGAGAAGACATAAAGCAATACAGTTCATAAAAAAAGCACCTGCATAAACACAGACTGAGACGAAGCATTTAAATCACTAACATTACTAAACAGAACTTCACATTTACTGAACAACAATTAAGGTGAGATGCGGGCATACCTGATTCATTTCAGTAAATGTTGTTGGGTAAAGAGTTTGTACAGGGCCAGAGAAAGATAATACATCCAAAGACTCTGACACGGTCTTGAGCTGCAAGGACATGATGGTTATATAGAGGAGTGTTATATAGACACCTTAAATAAAGAGGACCTATAATGCTTTTTTTTTATTTTCATCTTTCTTTAGCGTGTAATGTTTCTGTTTGGGCATGAAAAAGGTCTGAAAAGTCACTCCGACAGGAGTTATTCTCTATATCAGTCATACTGTTTCTGAACTCCCTGAAACGCCTCCACTGTAGTCTTGAGTTTCCTTTCGGAAACAAACACGTCATAATATTCCTTATTTAAATGATTCCCGCCCAAGACATACGGAAAAAAAAAGGGCGGGACCTGGTTGAGTTAGTTAGTAGTGTGTTAAACTCGTGGTTATGGTAAGGAGCGTGACATTTCTGAAAGACGCTGGAAGTGGTTGACCAATCACAACACACTGGACAAGCCGACCAATCAGAGAACAGAAGGAGGGGCTTCATAGAGACAGGAACTAAACAGAGCGTTAGTGACAGACTGGGAAGAGAGGTGCTGCAACAATGTCAAATATTGGAAAAATAACGAGTTTTTTTCTATCTTTTACATTTAAGCATGAAAACCTATTCTAGTAGAAGCCCAAAAACAAAACTCAAAGACTAAACGGCATAATAGGTCGTCTTTAAATAAAACAGAGACTCGAAATATAAATCATATTACAATAGTAGAATAAACAGGCAAAGATGCAAAAAATGATTTACCTTCTTCATTTGCACTTGTCCATATGCAAATTTAGGTGTTGATGGAGGCAGCATTCCTTCTGGTATATCTCTGTACTGTATCCAAACAACAACAGAAAAACAATCAGATCGATTTGTATGATTACTGACCATTGCATTTCTCCTTTGAAAATCATAATTCTTTCAATAAATAGCTAAATCTTTACCATTTTGATGACTTCTCTTATGGCGAAATACTTCTCTGTGAGATCTCCAGCTTCTGTAAGGGGGGCGTCATAGTCGTAGCTGGTTGGCTGAGGACCATAAGGAGAGTTTGCTCCTATAATGTGATAAAATCAAGGTAAAACATGAATCGAGACACACTGTAAGTTAATCTTGGCCTGTTGAGGTACAAATCTCCAAGACCTACCATTCCAATAACCAAAGTTAGTTCCGCCGATGAACATATATCTTGAAAACAATAACAAAAATAGTAATAAATCATACAATTCTGACTATTCAAAATAAATAAATATAATAAAATAAATAAGTGCAACTCACAAGTTGACATTGGCTCCCATTCCCAGAATTTCATTGAGGCTCTTGACGATAGCGGCTGTGTGAACGACAGAGTGTTTCTCGCCCCAGTGGTCCAGCCAGCCTGCGTAGAACTCAGAGTTCACCTGCAAAAAAAAATAATTTTTCCAGAACACATTTGTACATGTTAGAATTGTGGCACATAAATCTCTCTCCCTGCCAGATGCGGAAAGGCTTATCCATGTCTTTATTACGTCGAGGCTTCATTATTTTAATGCACTTTATTCTAGTCTCCCTAATAAGAAACTGCAATATATTCAGAATTCAGCCGCTCGGGTACTGACTTGCACAACTGCTTGCCAGCATATTTCCCCGGTTCTTTATAAATTGCATTGGCTTTCCATACAGTCACGTACTGATATTAAAACCTTGTTTTAACCTTGTTTTAGTCACCCTTTATACTCCAACTCGCTCTCTCCACTCTTGTACTCTTGTACTGTTCAGCAGCCTTCTTTTAAAACAGGGTCTATATGAGGTCAAGCTTCTTCTGTTTCAGCTCCACAGTAATGCAATGCTCTTCCTTTGGCAATTAGAAATTCCCCAACACGTGCCTATTTTAAGAAGTCTCTAAAGACTCATCTTTTTAAAGCTGTTTATTGTTGTTGAGTATACTTTGTTATTTCAGTTTTTTACTATATTGCTGGTATTGTTATTATTACCCTGTGTAGCACTTTGGGTTTGAGGAAACCACAATATAAATAAAATGCATTAGTATTATTATAATAATGTAATTCAGTGTAGCTTTGCCATCCAGTGTCTTTATATTCATAACTGCTGATAGGAAAAACGATTGATTCTTACCAAAGGCCCACGTGGCTCTGCATGTCTCTGTGCTTGAAACGCAGCGGTTACATTTGAACCTGCACAAAAATACAACAATAAAATTTACAAATCGCAATGCTAAGAAATGTCAGAACCAGTGTTATTGTTAACTAAAAACGTAACAACAAAAACGTTAACTAAAGTAAAATAAAATATATATATATATATAAAAAAAAACATAAAACTTTATTTCAGGTAGTTGCTAAGGCCATATTTAGGTATCTATATATATAACCAGGGCTTGACATTAACTTTTTTGCTCACCAGCCACTGTGGCTAGCGGTTTACTAAAGTTACTAGCCACTCAGCATTTTCCCTGGCCACAATTTTGACATCGATACCATGTGGAAAAAATGCCATATAGCTATTTTTAATACTATCTCATAATTTGGCAGCAGGAATATTAGGCTGCTGTCACTTTAAGACTTTACGTGAATAATTGCCCAGACTGGCATTTTGACATTATTTTGTATGAATTTGATTGTGTGTGTATTTGCTTTTTAAGCGCAATAAGCAGTGAAAAAGAACTCAATTTATAACTGAGAGGCGGCTTTATGGGGTTTCTTTGGGTGTGAAATTCAAGCCCTTTAACACCAACAATATTCATCAGGAGCAAATGAACCGAGTGAGTGAGGAGAGGCAGGTTTGTGTGTCACTCGCTGTCGGAGAGATGAGAGAGCGAGAAAGCGCAACTTTACCTGTATCTATTCTGTGGAAAATAAGTATTGGAAGCGTTTCATTTATTTCAGTATTGATATGTATCGAAAAATCTATATTTTTGACAACACTATACTGCACTTAGTTTATTTCAGATGCCATTTTAAAAAGACTACAACTGAAAAATGTATATATTATATATAAAATTTAACCCGCCAAAGTGGCTAGTAGAAGGGACTACGTTACACACCACGGCTGAAATCCACACACATTTGGCAGGTGTTAATGTCAAGCTCTGTATATAAAATATAGGCATAAATATAGGTGATATATATATTTCACGAGTTCACATCTACATATAATTAATACAATAAGTTTATGCGTATTTGGCGTGCTGTCCGGGGGGAGGGCTCCGAGCTCGGAGTTAGGCCCGAACCCAAAGTACTCCCCCCAGTTGGTAAGTGTAGATGGAACTGGAAGTGTAGATGGAACTGGAAGTGAGGAGATGGGGTGGAGGAGGGATGCTGACAAACTTTCAATGAACAGAGATAGGTCTGCTGTGAATTTATACTCTGTCATTGAGTTGATTACTGATTAATCTCCAGCTGTGCATAATTTGGTTAATTATCTGAACCTGCTCCTCCCGAACTTTGTTAAATAAAACCTAATATAAAATCAATAAAGGTGATATATAGCAGACCTGGGCCGAAGTCAACAGTGGCATAGATGCCCTGGAGGGATCCACACTTGAGATAACCCACGCCTGCTCCATCAGTGGTGAACAGGACCACCTCGTTCCCCAGATGAGCCCGGAACAGCTGGCTGAGATGCCGCATGTAATCAAAATCACAGGCAAAGTAGCTGCCGTATTCATTCTCTACCTGCATATGAAAGCAATCACATGCATAAATTTGAGATGCGCTTGTGTTTGAAAATGAAACTTTTATACATATTACACATATTTACATACTTGTTTGTCCTTAAAGGAGTAGTTCACTTTCAAATAAAAATTTCCTGATAATTTACTCACCCCCATGTCATCCAAGATATCCATGTCTTTCTTTCTTCAGTCGAAAAGAAATTAAGGTTTTTCCAGGATTTTTCTCCATATAATGGACTTCAATGGCAACCAACGGTTTGAAGGTTCAAATGTCAGTCTCAGTGCAGCTTCAGAGGCTCGACACGACCCCAGCCGAGAAATAAGGGTCTTATCTAGCGAAACGATCGGTCATTTTCTAAAATAAAATAAAAATTATATACTTTTTAACCACAAATGCCCGTCTTGTACCATCTCTGATGCGCCACGTATTACGTCATCGGAAAGGTCACGCGTGACGTAGTCGGAAGTACCGACCCAGTGTTTACAAGTTTGGAGTAGGACGACCGTTCAAAGTTATTGTATGTTGAATGACACATATTTATATGTATTTGTGTCAGTTTATTGTTTAAAATGGTCCGTACGTGTGCATATCCTGGATGTTAAACAATGTCACGCGTGACCTTTCCAACGTGATGACGTAATGCGTGCCACATATCAGAGATGGTACAAGACGGGCATTTGTGGCTAAAAAGTAAATCTTTTTTTTTTTTTTTAAGAAAATCTAGTTTCACTAGATAAGACCCTTATTTCTCGACTGGGATTGTGCCGAGCCTTTGAAGCTGCACTGAGACTGACATTTGAACTGGAAGTTGGAACGTTGGAAGTCCACTATATGGAGAAAAATCCTGGAATGTTTTCCTCAAAAACCTTCATTTCTTTTCGACTGAAGAAAGAACGACATGGACATCTTGGATGACATGGGTGTGTGTAAATTATCAGGACATTTTTATTTGAAAGTGAACTAATCCCTTAAATAGCTAAAAAGGGTGAAAATATACATACAAACAAATTATATATAACATTTTATACATAGGGTTATCTATATACGGTATACAGGGTTTTTATGTCATTGTAATGTAATTGTCCCACTTTTCATAAGTTACACCCATCAGATCATGAGCAGACATTTTATGAACTGATTACATAATAAGCTGGAAAATAACTGAATTATTATTGAGTGAAAATACTCGTTCAACAGGAAATTCCACAGTTCAGTGTCATGAGTTTAGCACTAAGGCAGGCTGAAATCACAGCAATCTGATCTCATGTTATGAAAATTACATATTCAATAATAGTTGAATATACAGTATATCATATTGTACACTGTATATTATATATATATATTTTTTTTTTTTTTACCAGCATGATTGTTATATAACTGTCTTACTTGCACAGTAATGATGGGTCCGCCGTTCTGGTACAGGTAACGTTTAATGATGGGCAATAACTTCCCCATCCACTTATCCACTGCTGCAAGATAATCTAGAGCAATATATAAAATGCCACTTGAACTTGCAATATTATACATTTCACTCATTCAACTGCATCTTTTCCACTCTGAGGTTAATCAATAACTCATGTTATTACCTGGATCAGATGATCGCAGCACAATGTCTTTCTTTTTCAACAGCCAGGCAGGCAAACCCCCCTAAAACAAGAAAAATGTAACCATCCGAGGTCAGAGAAGTCAGCCATTTACACTCCATCACATTTTCAGTTTCTTTGTCAATTATTTTCACTATATACAACTGTATGATACATAAAAAATGTTTTTATTATTAAATGACTATTTTTACATCGGAATTATTGACTTTATAGCAAAAATTTAGATCTGGGGTTTTCAATCTTTTTGATACCACGAACCAGCATATATGATCATCCTCATGCGAGAGACTCCGATCCTAAAATTTAAAAGACAGCTATATATTTTCATGTATAAATACCCAATTTATACTATTAAAATGTATGTCATAAACATGTATAAAATATTATTTGGAAAATATTTCGTTTCTGTTAAGTTACAAAAACTTTTTTTTCAATTCACTATAGTACTGTACTGATAGGTGTATTATTTTTTGTTTATTTATTAAACATGTTGTATTATTTAGTTATTTAAATAAAAATTTTACATTTATTTTAAATCATAAGCATTATTTACATTGTTTTTCCACAGACCCCCACAACTCTCTCTTGTGGCCCCCGGACCCCAGTTTGAAAACCCCTGATTTAGATGCGTCTCAGGCCCTGTTTACACCTGGTATTAATTTGTGTTTTGGTCGATTGGATCACAAGTAGACGAGGGAGACACATTCCCATTCACACCTGGTGTTTTAATCCGTCTCTTTTGTCCACTTTCAGCCACTTCTGTCCTGATTTCTTCAAGGAGAGGGTCTATAGGCGGGTAATGTGTGGGCTTTTTCAGATCTAATGGACAAAATAAGCTCACACAATTTACATATGAACGCGCCCAGAGACGACGGAAAAACATCAAGAGCATCAGCTTACATTTCTGCTCTGACAGCCGCAAGATCAGCCAAAAACTGTGAGTGTGTGTTAGAAATCAGGAATGGAGAGAGAACATTGAGCTTGGTATGTTTTTCATCTTCAAACCAAACTTGGGTCTTCAGCCGACAAAGTTTAAATCCCGTCTGGCTAATGCACTTCCCATAATATTTAAGCATTAGTTCAGTAGACGGAGAGAAGACGGTCTTTTGTGGCTGTTTGAACACATTCGACCACAAGAGCGTTTACACTAGGAAAGCAATCCGGTCTAATGTGTTTTCAACGACCTCTGGAAGTGGTGGAAAGTGGAAAGCTCAAAACGTTTAAAATTCGTTTACACCAGTATTTGGCGTCGTCAACTTGTGAACCGATGGACCGAAACGCATCGTAATGCCAGGTGTACACAGGTCCTCTATCTTTTCTCACCATATCCCACTCTGCACAGATGTAGGGACCTGGCCTCATGATGACCAGCAGGCCGATGTCTTGGCACAGCTGCAGGAAGTGCTCTAGATCCGCGTCTCCGCCGAAGTCGTACTGACCCGGCACCGGCTCGTGGAAGTTCCATGGCACATACCTGCGGATGAATTCGGCCATTAGGGAAATCTGAGTAGGAATGAGTGGAATACAAAGTAAGAAAAAAAAAGGGCCAAAGAAATTCCATTGATTAGTACATAATTATGAAATCATTTCAGAAATATTGTACTTGCAATTAGCAATTTCTCAATTTCTCAACAATAACATTTTATAGCTCAGTATTCACTATAAAATTTTCCATGATTTTTATTATTTATTTCCAGACTTTTCCAGGTTTGGAAACCACAATATTTCCAGGTTTTCCTTGACTGCGGGAATACAAAACATTGTGACTAATACTTAATCATTGTCAGTTCGTCTTACGTCTGGATGGCGTTCAAACCAGCCATGTACATCTTGAGTAGCCTGTCCTTCCAGTAGACTCTGGGAATCCTGCTGTAGTGGATGCTGCCCGAAATGTAGCGAAATGGCTCTCCATCTTTAAGGAAGCAGTTTTGATGGTAATCCACGGAGAAGCTGGATGTTGAAGCATACTACAGAAAGGAAGAGGATACAGAGCGCTTTAAAACAAGAAAATCATTTTTCATTAGTTATAGGAATAGTTCACCCAACTAAAAATTACAGGAATAAGGAATAATACTTGACCACAGAATACCAAAATTATCCAATCGGAATAAAGTACAGTATTCAATTTCATGTACTCAGCCTCACGTTCCCAAACCGGTTTGGTTTTCCTACTTCCATGGAACACAATCAAAGATATTTTGCACCATATCCTTGTCTAAACCATTTCCCCCATACAAATGAAAGTGGATTGGGACTGGGGCATTTGAGTCCCAAATGACAAAAACGTGGTCTCAACATCAGGTTTGACATCTAGGATGGTCCATGTGTGTCTTGTGGCCAATTATTATTGACATCAAAAATTGTTTAACATCATGACAAGACATGTTTTTGTCATTTTCTGAGCACAACAGTCTCAGTTTCCATTTACTTTCATAGTATGGAAAAGAGCAGCTGTTTAAACATCCTAATTTTTTTTTTTTAATTATTATGGAATGAGGGTGAGTAAATGAGGACAGAATTGTGAGCTAACGTTATCTCTTTGAATAACAGTATTATAAGGATTGGTGTTTGATGACTGACGTCCTCACATGACAAGTCACAAGACGCACGAGTCATGACAGTCTGGACGCACTTGTCAGTCAGGTGCTAGTATGTTCATTATCATAACATCAGACCAAAAGTGCGACCTAATATCTCACAGCAGAAATATTCTTCTATAAACAGTGTCAGAATAGCAAACACTAGAAAGTATAACACTTTTCTTAGATGGTAGTAATGCTACTGCATATGCAAATCACTATTTAAAGTTATGGAGAGAACATCTGCACACTAGTAAGCAAGCTTTACGCTTGGTTTAAATTATACTTTAAAAAGAAATGGGCGAAGTTAATACTTGCCGTGACCGATGGTAGAGCCAGGAGCAGAACCAACGTCAGTCCGACATCCGCAGTCATGGTGTTTGAATCAGCAAACAGCGGTGCGGAAGTCAAATGCCATTTATTTTGGTTGCTACTAGCGATGACCGACTCGTGAATGAATCGTTGTCTGGAATCGGATCTTTTTAATGAACTAGTTGAACCGGTTCACAGAGCAGGTCTGAAAGATTCGTTCACAAATCGAACTGAATCGGTAAAACGGTAACGTTAAAACCGACCGAGCATTTATTAATTATTTTTCATTACTAGTAAGTAATCCAATTGAATAAAATAAAATGCTAATGCACCTAGTGAGTTAATAGGCTAAATTGTGGTGGTCACAAACGGGTGTTAGTATTGTGACAAACTGACTGGACAAATTAGATTACAACAAACACCTTTATTAGCAGAACACTGTTTACTGGGATATTTTAATGTAAAGCATGGGCCATTTGGTGACGCTAAAGGAGATTCATGATTTGATTTTGAACAGGTTTGAGAACCAACTTGCGGTCACAGATTTCCCATCACTAAAGCTGCAAATCAAACTGAGGGTACATGACAACTCAGACAGCAACATAATGTCGGCTCAGATCCGGTCCACATCTGGCCCACATCTGGTACACGTGGATTCCACACGGTATACTCGATATACGATATACTCTAAAAACAGAAAAGTTTTTCCACTGTGTTTTAAGTGTACAGACGACAACATTCTCAAAACAATCCCAGTTCACATGGATTTGTGAAAACAACAAAAAAAAGGCTGTATTATTCATGTCGGGCCAGTAGATGGCGATGTCACTTGGTAAAGAAACACTATGCGTCTATAGACTGAACACGTAATACACAAACAAAAACTTGTACTTTGGGGTCATACACGACAAATGGAAACCTGTTCATGCGTTTTGGCTGTTCATTTAAACAACAATGGCATTTTGGGGGCCTGAAAACACAAGCTTTTGAAATCAGGTTTTAAAGTGCAAGTTTTAGAAAACGATACCGTTATCGAATTTGTGAAAACGGTGACATCATGCGCATGCATTACGTGTTCAGTCAGTGTTTCATTACAAAGTGACATCGCTAATAACTGGCCTGGCATATAATACAGTGTTTTTAGTCGGTTTTTAGTTAGTTTTAGTTTTTAAACATTTATTAACATGTTCGTATTTTTATTAGTAGTAAGTATTCCAGTAGATTAAAATAAAAATATAAAAATTCTAGCCATAACAAATTAATTTTAATATTGTGACAAACTGAACTGGAGACATTAGAAAATATAAAATATACATTATTAACCGAAAACCGTAGCCTAAAAAACAGCAATCTTACTGTATTTTTTTTTTATCTTTTTTTTTTTTTAAATGATAGAACTTGTTACAAACATTAGCACCAAAGTCAGAAGCTCCAAAGACATTCACAAGGCGCGAAGACTCACATGCACAGTTTACATTTTTCTCTACCTTAAGAGACTTCATTAAAAGAGCAAGTTTGTTACAGAAAACCTTGTATAAAGGAGGAGATTTAGACAATCGACTTCTATGAATAAAGAGTTTTCAGTTCAACATCTTTACTGGAACGTTTTGCAGGGGCCAATTGATGACGCAAAAGAATCAATGATTCGGATCTTTGAACCGGTTCGAGAACCGACTTGATTAAATAAGTCGGACTTCACATAGTTGCCCTCCCAAACACTAGGGAGCGCTATCGATTAATTCCAAATAATTATTGACACTCCCGTCTCTTAGAGGAACACAGGAGGAATACACGTGTGTTTCCGCACATGTGTGTTTTCTAGTACAGTTTAAATAGCTTTATATTTTATCAATCGACACAACGCTAATGATGTCAGCGTCTATAAACATGGAAGTAGACGGTGGAGGTGATGTTATGATGGCTGAAGGTCCCGAAAACGACGCGGATTCTCCCGTTGTGAGCCGCACACGGAGTGGTCGCAGACTCCGGACGCCCGCGGCCAAAACTCCCGTTCGCCGGACCAGAAAGTCTGTTGTCCGAGAAGATCCGGCAGAAAGCATCGCTTCTCGACAGGAATCACCACCAGATGAATGTACAGCAGATACTAAAGGCGATCAGTGCAGCTCAGTAACAGTATGTCCAGATGAAACTGCGTCATCACCATCAGTAGATGTCAGTCAAGAGTCAGTGCCGGACACTGTAGATCAGACCAGCGAGAAGGAAAACGTGGTAAATAACACAGAGACAGGGCCCACTGGTCCTACAGACCCCAAGAAAGGGGCCAAAAAAAGGACTCACTCTGAATCCAGTGAGAAGAAAAGTAAGCCTATGCCTTTTGGGAAACCCAAGTCTGGAAGAGTATGGAAAGACCGAAAGAAGCAAAGGTGCATGACATTTTATTAACATTCAGCTTCCTATTACTCTCATCAGGTATCTGGCCTAATAGGCTATCACATGAGTATTTGTATCTATGTGTGCATTCATGTACTTGTATGTCTGTTAATCCAAAATAATAATTTGGTACATGAACATATCCTCATTGTACTTGTTTGTTTGCTAGTACATTTGTTTCTTCTGCTCAGACGTGCTGACTTTGTTTTGTAGGTTCTCTGCGCTGTTGAGAGACAAACCTCTGCGTACATCATGGGAAAAGAAGATGGAGGCCAAGAGAGAGAAGCAACTGGTGAAGCAGTACCACCAGCAGCTGAAGGATGAGCAGGCAAGAGAGAAAGAGGTGAGTTTCTTCCCCATAACTGTGCTTTTATCTCATTATGTATGAATTGAATGTTGTCATTGTTTGTTTTTGAAACAAAGTCTAGAAGTGCGTCCCAATTTGCGCACTTCTGCACTATTCTGTGTCGTTTTGTAGTGTAAAATAGCGCTAGTAGTGTGTTCACTGAAAATTCCTAATAGGAGAAGTGCACTTTAAATTCCCGGATGATCGAAAAAACAAAGGCTGCATCCGAAATCACATACTTCACTGCTATATAGTAAGCGAAAAGCAGCATGTGACAAAATAAGTATGTTTGAATTCACAGTACTCATAAAAGAGTAGGTAAACAGTACCTGGATGACCTATTACTTCCAGCGAGATTCTGAAGTTTGCATATGATGGACACTTTACTGTCCCATGAGGCCACGGGAGAGGATTTGTGAATGACAGTGAAACGACGTAATGCTGGTAGATCACACGATAATGATAACATGGTGAAAGTAGTACGTCCGGATTACTTTCATTCTACATACACTCATACTATATAGAACATACTTTTTTTAGCGGTTCAAGTACCTACTCAAGAGAATATGAGATTTCAGACGAAGCCATAGTGTGAAATGTTGGACACTTCATGCACTCAACTGTCTTGGCTTTAGTTATGTGGGGGAGGGGCTATCAAACTTTGATGATGAATGACAAAATCGCCTTATAAAATTCATAAACTACTACACGGATGAGTACATGATGGTGAGTCTGTAGTGTGTGATTTAATTGGGACACAACTTTGGTAAAGTCTCACTTATGAATAAACTATTTACTTAGTAGTTACCCTAGAGTTGAAAATTTGGGGGTCAGTAAGATTTTTAAATGTTTTTATCTATCAAAAGACAGTATAAACAGTAATATTGTGAAATATTCTTACAGTTTACTTCAGTCTTGTCACATGATCCTTCAGAAATCATTCTAATATGCTGATTTGCTGCTCAAGAAACATTTATTATTAATAATAGTAAAATTTTTATAATGATTAATACTTTAGTGGAAACTATGATGATTATTTTTCAGGATTCTTTGATGAATAGAAAGTTCAAAAGAATAGCATTTATTTGAAATATAATTTTATTTATAACATTATAAATGTCTTTACTGTCACTTTTGATCAATTTAATGCAGCCTTGCTGAATAAAAGTATTACTTTCTGAGAAACACGGTGACATTGTGACCTGTGGAAAATGTAATTAAGATTCAGGCTGGTACAAGTTTTGAAGTTAAAACCTGAAATATAGTAATCATTGGTCATATGTGCTTTTTCTGTATTTCTTTATTTTTCTTGCAGGACAAGAAGAAGAGGAGAGCTGAACATCTAAAAAGACGAGCAGAAAATGAGAGAAAAGCGGAGATTGTGCAAGTGGTAAATACAGAATGTCATTTTGCACCAGAATTCAGATGTTTCGCACAGTTGTGAATGTTGTCGCCTTATTTAACTCATGACTGCTTTGCCCCTTTCAGATTAAGAACACAGCAAAGATCAAGAGAATGAAGAAGAAGCAGCTGAGGAAGGTTGAGAAAAGAGACACGCTGTCAATGGTGCAGAAAACACCACCTAGTGTCAAGAAGGGAAGAGGGAAAACAATCAGCAGCTCGTAGAGGGTTAATGCTCTCATAACATGCTGTGCCAATCTTGGATGAACTGGCATGCGGACCTCAATATAAAAAAACCTATGGAAATGTAATGATTTTGTATCTGTGACTCTAAGTAGACTGCTTTGTATATCACTCAGAGGTTTGAGTTGTGTATCTGCTTCAAATCTCTGGGTCTGATGTAATATTTGTACAGCAACTTCAAAAATGCAAATAAATGTGTTGATTTCATGGACACCCGTTTCCCATCACTGTTTAATCTGAACATAAGTTTATGTGATTGTCACATAAAAAAAACAAAAACAAATAAATATCTTTTTGGCTCATGCATGTTAAATGCTTTTTTTATTATTATTGTTTTATAGTATGGGTAGAATTAGTTTCATTTTCAAAATGGGACTTTCCACTTTTATGGTTTGATATTGTTTGTTATGGCAATTTTTATCTCGCCGAGATGCTTGCGCTTTCGGTTTTATCAGGTGCTTTTTTTTAGATGGAATGATAGGTACTTTTTGAGTACTTAACCATTTCCTTCAGATGAGCTGCCTTTTGAATGCTTTTTTTCTCTCTCCAGTGGCCTGATGTGAACTAGGCGGAAGAGATCAACCATTACATGAGGTAATTATAAGGGGTGGAGTTAAAAGAATAAAAGGGGTCCAATGTTTTGCCTATAAGAAACACTGTTGAAGAGTGAGCAGAGCACGAACACCAAGAAGTACATACAGGAACCATGGCTACAAAAGTTCATGGAATATTGGTAAGAATATTTTTGAATGCATTTTAAAATACAATCATTTAACATGATATGCTGACATTTGAACAGTATATTTAACATTAAAGTGTTGTAATTGTTGCTTTTGTCTAGCCTTACGTGTCCCACTCATGAATGTCTCGACACTCTTTCAGGCTCAGCACCATACGATTCAGCGTGCTGAATGTGGAACCTGGCAGTGTGTGAAAGGAGACCCTAAAGGCACGGTTCCTGTTCCCTACCATGAGCCGTGTCGAAACGCCACCCACGCCTCTCTCCAGGTTCAAGAGCCGTTTTCAACGGATTCTAAAGGCTTTCAAGTGAATTTCTTCAATGGCTCTAATGGAGTCAGGGTTCCGGTGGTGATGAAGAGCACCGATACCATCGGGAAACTGCAGCAGGAGGTCCTGAAGCTGAGACCAGACTTCGGAGCAAACCTGAATCTGGTCTACAATGGGAAACCGGTTCAGCAGCAGCAGACACTGTCTGAGCTCCAAGTGAAGCCTGGAGCCACATTCCTCACCTACCAGAAATGTACAGGAGGTTAAAGAGACATCATTTTTCTTTCTGTCTTCATCTCTGTTTATCTGTAACTTTATAGTGAGAGGTAAATCACACTGTGAATGTAATTTACTTACAAACTTTTCCTTTTAAATTTTCTTTTATTGCTGTTAGCTGATGTGTCATAAATACATAAAAAAATTTGAAAATACTTGACTCAGTTTAATCATCATTAATGCAATAAGCCCTTACCATTGATGCAAACATAAAAGAAAGTGCAAAAACTGTTGAGTTGAATGTGTTATTCGAGCTGCAAGACGACATGAATATAACTTGTTTTGTTCAAGTGTTTTGTTTAACACGATGGGACAAAGATGTACCTTGTTTTGCCGTTTGTTTTGGAAATTCGAGTTCAGGAATTGAAAATGAGTTGGGTTTTTTTAACGTTTTTTCAGGGTTTCATCAACAAAACAGTTTCACTTTCAGTCTTTAAGTTCACTAGGGGAAAAACAGATAGTAGAAATGATAATTCTATCTACATAGTTTCTTTGCTATCTAACATCTTATATTTTGTAAAACTCAAGTTTGTAAGACTCATAAATGTCAAACGTCTATGAGAAAAGGAAAATTCTTAAATCAGTTTCTTAATGGAAGCACAAATTTTATATTAAACAATGAAATCATAATCTATTGTTAAATGATCTGTAATTGTGATTTGCACTTTTCTATATGTAAATCTGACTCTTCTATTTTAATAAAAATAAAATAAGTCTTGAACCACTAGTAATGAATTGTATTATGCATTATTTTCTTATTCAATACTATTTTGTTATGAGCCTCATGAGCTTCAATGGAAGCAATATGTGTATATATAACATGGTATTATTTTTATATTTTTAATTTAAATGACTATTATCATAATTAGATAGGCTATCTTTGCAACAAAAACAGAAGAGACAAGCATTATTTCTGCCATCTGTAGCCTGAAAATCATTGCTTGTCCTTTGGTTTGTATAATAGTAACTTATACAACTACATTTGGATTATTAGACAATGTCGAAATACAGTGACTCTGCTGAGTTTTGCATTCACTGCACTGGGACGGGATGACGAGGAGTGAGGGTCCAGCTAGCCTCCATTTTGTTTGACAATACGTAGAACGTCAACAATAAGTGACGTCACCCAACATCGCTTAGAGCACCATTAACTATTTCTTTGTTTTATGCCATTATGTATAGTTTTATGAGTTTATTAATGGTACAGTACAGTTATTAAACAGTCATACTGTAAATGTCTGTCCATCAAGTTTCCAAACCGCTGGCCGTATGTAGGGTCGCAGGATATTAAAATGATTCTTACACTAAAAGATTGAAGACTTGTAGTATTCTGTGAGTTATAAAAAAAAAAAAAGAGACATTTGTCCCAGTCTGCCCAAAACTCAATGGTCAACAAGAGACGTTCTTCCTGTATAGGTCATGGGTTGTCATTCACAACAGTGATATTATAATCTCAGTGAAACTGAAATTCATGTATCAGCTGTAGCCTAATGTAGATCTTAATCACAGTACCATCACCAGATATAACCAACACGATCTCATGAAAGTGCGTATCTATAGCACGAATGATATTTCTCGTATCATTTATACGCCAAAACGAGTTTTTGCGTTCAAATGATACGCACTGTAAACCCCTTGGGTAGGATTAGGGATGAGGAGGGCGTGCATATTACACGCCATAAAGTGCGTATATCATATGTACGCAAAAACTCATTTTGGCGTATAAATGCTACGAGAAATATCATTCGTGCTATAGATACGAACTTTCATGAGACATACATGAACAACAGTATGTAAAACAAAAACAAAAAATACACAAGGAAATCAATTTCTTTTGACCAGGGAATATAAATCCGGTGATTCCCATTTTCTTTATAATCCCATGCATGGCAGCAGTTCCTGTAAATGGTGTTTTGGTGAGAATGAACCCTTAAGGGGTTGGGCATGCAACAGGGAAGATAGGTGCATTCCCAAGCTCTCTCTTTATATAGGCTAATGCATGCAATAGCCTATCTGCATTGTGAATAGAAGCAAGGCAGCATGGCTACAGTCATTTACCCAGCACTGGTAAGATGATTTAAAATACATTTTGTTAAGATAAAGTGTAAGATATATGTCATTATATATATTGTATTACCGTTCAAAAATTGGGCCAATTTAATGTATCCTTGTTGAATAAAAGTATTCATTTATAAAAAAAAAAAAAAAATGTTACTGACCCAAAGTTTTGAATGAGGATGAATTCTTATGAAAATTCTCCCTTTATATTTAGTTTTATTGTCATGAGGTGCCCTGCATGCATTCAGTGAAAATCCTGATTCTCTCTCAGACTCCAAACCTTTTCCAGCCGGAAGCATGTGGACTCAGGGAGTGTGTGAAAGGAGACACCGACCCCCTTCCTGAGCCGCTTGGAGAGGCCACCCACGCCGTTCTCCGGGCTCAAAAGCCGGTTTCTTCAGGTCCTAAACGCTTTTTGGTGAATATCTTTGATGGCTCTAAAGCAGTCAAGGTTCCCGTGACTGTGAGGAGCATCGACACCATCGGGAAACTGCAGCAGAAGGTCCTGAAGTTGAGACCAGACCTCACAGGCTGTGGGAATCTGCTCTACAATGGCAAACCGGTTCAGAAACAGCAGACGCTGTCCGAGCTCCAAGTGAAGCCTGGAGCCACGTTCATCACCTACCAGAAATGTATCGGAGGTTAAAAAACAAACAAAACAAAAAATTCTTGTCTTCCCATCGGATTATTCATACCGCGGGACGAATATACCTTCATTATATCTATCCATATGCGCCATGTGTCATATCAGATTCGGACACCATCTTACTGAACTTGTATCTAATGATCTTAATGATCTTTTGGCCTACAAGTCTATGCCTAAATTATTGTTTATATTGACCAAATATATTTTTTGTTTAATACATTTCTATGAACACATTCGTTTTCATAAAAATTTATCAGTTAGGAAGTACAATGTCATTTTGTTGTTTTAAGCATTATAAAAGTGTAAAATACCCCAAATAAAGAATGAGAAATGTACAGTATAAATCCATGCTAATTTGTTACAGTATAACTAAGATATTTAGAGTTAAAACATAAGATGTGTAAAATGCTTTTTTTGTGTATTGCTTCTAATTCTAAACAACAATACAGCCGTCCATGCAAGCGAAAAAAAGCAAACAAACAGAAAAGTGTTTTGAGTTGTGGTAATGCATGAGCAGACGTACCTGTTGCTTGCTGACTGTGAATGTGCCTTGATTATATTGTCCAAATATTATAGGCCTGTATGTGCCATGTGTCATATATCAGTCAAAGGTTTGGACACATTTTACTGAATTTGTATCTAAAAAAGTCAAAAAGTATGTAAATATATATATATATATATATATATATATATATATATATATATATATATATATATATATATATATATTACATGGCTTGGTTGAATTCCAATGTAGAATGCGGTGTGTTATTTCTTGATAACAGACGCTGCGAAGTATAACACACCGTTGCCATGAAAAACAGAGCGTTGCTATGGACGCGGAACGGACTATTTTCTTTAGCGGAAGCAATACAATCGTTTTTAAATCAATAAACTCCTTTTTAAATCAATATTTTGTGTCAAACTATTTATTTTATTTTGTAGGTAGCCATGTAATAAGCGGGATAATGTATAGCAAGGCGGTTGTTATAGCGAATAACAACCCCTTCAGGCTGATTCAAGACCCCTCCGCTTCGCGTCGGGGTCCAGTTCAGCCTGTCGGGGTTGTTATTCGCTATAACAACCGCCTCGTAATACATTATCCCTTACATATATATACACAAGTTTTTTTGTTTTTGTTTATTTGTAACTTAATTGGTCAATTAATCATATTATAAATGTAAAAAATAGCGTGAAGAAAGTGAAGAAAGAAATAGTCTATCTATGTAGGCTACAGATCCACACTAAATACCACATGGTTTCTAAATCTAAAACCAACAAAAATACAACCAGCCCAGTCCATGCAAGCGAACCCAGCCGGCATTTCAACGTTGATTCACCGTTGAAACAACGTCAGGTACCTTGGTTGAATCAACGGTGAATTACCTTTCGATTTTGCAAAACGGATCAACGTTGATATTGTGACGTCGTTTCACCGCGGAAGAAACAACGTTGATTCACCGTTGATATCGCGACGTCGTTTCACTCTTACCTTTCGGGTTATGGTCTTCTTTCGACGTTGAATCAACGTTGAATTACCTTTCGATTTTGCAAATTGAATCAACGTTGATATCGTGACGTTGTTTCACCGTCTTGCCTTTCATCATTGGATAATACAATTGTACATTCAATTACAACCTAGTTTGCAGTTGGAACATGAGTCATGACAATGCTGACTGAATTTGTGATTAACTGTCCATTTGAACAATTACACCAAATGGAAAAAATAATTTTCTTAGAATTTAAATAAACATCTATATTGTACATTTACACTTTCACATAATTTATTGAAAAAATTCTCGTTCAACAACAAAGCACTTTCTTAAGGGTTTAATGATATCCGAATGCAGAGGGAAAAAGCTTTTAATTCTAATTCAAATATTCACACAATAGCCTATATACAAATAATTATAAATATATTAATAAACTTGCTCAAGTCTGTTTGACCAAAAATGCATAAACTTTAACACTGACAAACACTAAAATCTTACCATTTCCAAACTTATGTACTCATTTCGTAACAAACATATGTACTCATTTCGTAACAAACTTATGTACTCATTTCGTAACAAACATATGTACTCATTTCGTAACAAACATATGTACTCATTTCGTAACAAACATATGTACTCATTTCGTAACAAACATATGTACTCATTTCGTAACAAACATATGTACTCATTTCGTAACAAACATATGTACTCATTTCGTAACAAACATATGTACTCATTTCGTAACAAACATATGTACTCATTTCGTAACAAACATATGTACTCATTTCGTAACAAACATATGTACTCATTTCGTAACAAACATATGTACTCATTTCGTAACAAACATATGTACTCATTTCGTAACAAACATATGTACTCATTTCGTAACAAACATATGTACTCATTTCGTAACAAACATATGTACTCATTTCGTAACAAACATGTACTCATTTCGTAACATTCTAAAATCTCAACAATTAAGTGAAAAAGAATCCAAGTAAAAGTAAGGAAAGTTTGTAGAACAAGTAAGAAGTTTGTTGTAGAACTTTACATTTTATTAGCAACAGTCATTAAAAAAAAAAAGAAGAAGAAGAAAAAAGGTGTCTTCAAGGAAGAGTCTTCTTACGGCCACCACCACCCATCCTCTCTGGTGCATATTTTAAATATTTGGACATGGTCTCCATTACTTTTGTACTGGTGGTGTTCTGTGCGTTGATGACTGCATCTAAAAGGAAAAATCAAAACAGTCCAGATCAACAAAATTGCTATAAATTTATGGAAAAGCTTTTGATGTCAAAGTTGACCATTGACCTTATGCACAGTAGCTTCCCTGTTTGATAAGCCAGTTATTCTCGCACATTATACATCTGCTTCAATTCAAACACCTTGATCCAGTAATAGCAATTTTCTCTTCCATTCTATTGTTCTATCAAAAAATAAATAAATAAATAAAATTGTTGTCCTACTGTTACTAGTTTAACTGCTTCTATTGTTCTCATTTGTAAGTCGCTTTGGATAAAAGCGTCTGCTAAATTAATAAAATGTCAAATGTAAAAATGGTCAGTGTTAAAAAATAAATGCTGTGAAAATTACTTTATGTAACCTGATTAGAGTCATTATTGATATGCTCTGTCAAAAACATAATAATAATAATAATTTAACCCACTAACTTTCAAAGCTGCTACATTAGGAACGACTTTCTACTTTGATAGAAATGCAGTGGAGTGAAAAGTACAATATTTGTCTTTCAGATTTAGTGAAGTTAAAAGTCAAGTTTCCAGAAAAAAAAATAATACTCAAGTAAATGTACTTCACTACTCTCCACCTTTGCTCACTGCCTTCAGAATCTGCATCAGGTCAACAATGATGTGATCCAGATACACTCAAAGGCTTCATCAAGCAAACAGGAGAAAGGACTTGAGTTGTACATTTCTAGTTATATCCATGACTATAAAAGGTAAATAAAGTTTTTGAGCTGGCTTATATTACTGCAGAACTAAACCAGAATGTTCTGTGCATCAGGTCAATTAGGTGACAAAAAGAAATGTGCACAAATATTTTGCATTAAAAAAAATAAAACCGCTATGAGAGGCATAAAAACTAAATTTAACTTCCATTAAAACTTGTTACATGACCAATAAAATGACAAAATTGTTAATGAGAATTTGTGTTAATTAGTGGTAATCCAAATGACACTCTAACACAAACATCAATGGGTTGTTCAACTCCTATTTGAGGAGAAGAGTTCAGGAAAATAATGTGTTGAAATTGGGTTTTCACATTATTCTTTTATCATCTCTGTAAATATCTTGGCAAAATGAATGTGTTTAGTACAGAAAAATACAGATTTACAGTGGCAAGCTGAAAACACTATCTCTCTCATATACAAGAACAACAGAGTTTAAGCTGCTAAATGATCATGTTCAATCCTGGTGATATCAGTGCCCTAAACAAGTAATGACTCTCACATTCAGAGATGGAGCAGCAATGATGAAGTTTCCTCAAATGGCTGCCACAATCTCTGCTTGTGTGTAAAAACTGACAGCAGCTATGTGCCATTAATTTAAAAAAATATATATTTTACTATATGTATGGCAGAGTATGTGAGCAGAGTGGAGCGGGAGTGAGCGAGGAGCGTGAGCGGGCAGATCTTGGACAGAGCGGCATTTTTAAAAGGACGGAGCGTCGCCCTATTTCCCGCTCTATTTTCGCTCCAATCACACGAGTCTAAGTTCAAGCCTGACCCAGAATCCATCTGTCTTGCAGTCATCAACAGTAGACTATTTTCAGTCAAAACTCGACTCAATAATGGAGTTCAAAAAGTACTTCAAAAATGAAAATGAGAAGTCATAAAGATGTACGATTAATATAAAACTAACTGTTATGTTCTGTTGTTTATCTTGGCAAAAGAGAGACCTCTTGTGGCGACTCCTAACATAGCGCGCTGTTTACATTTACTAGTAGTCTCGCGTCAGTTCACATTCTACTAGCAGTCTCGCGTCAGTTCAATGTCTCTCAGTAAATTAAGCAGTCTCATATTTTTCTCTCTGGATTTAATTTGGCCAGAAAACACGTTTGCCTGTAAGTACGAAGTCATACAGTTATATCATCATCTAGCACTAAGAATACTAGTAATGAGATCCTTTGTTTATGAAGTTGAGTTCGTTCTAAGTGTGTATTTTGATCGCATATGCTAAACGTTAGCCTCGTAATGTAATTTCCTATAGAAGTTAGCATTAAGCTAGCACATTTATTTTATACTTTCAACACATTAAATGTGAATATTGTTCTTGAACAACTTATGTATTTGAATTGAATACTGAAATGTATTGTTTTTTGCAGTTTTACAGTGCTTCCTGAGTAAAGTTTGGAAAGGATAAACAAGCTTCATTCTTTGTCTTGGGGAAACTGTTAGCTATCTGCCGAGCTGATGTAACAGGTTATGCCACGCCACACACACACAGAAGCGGGGGCAGAACAGTAAAAAGGCAACTCTTCTAACGGCCAGCGTTCGTCGATCTGTGAGTAGAAAATCACATAAAGCAACCATCATGGCACACAGAATAGAAGAAGAGGATTTGGATGGATTAGAAACCAGATCACAAATATCAAACTGCTCAAGAATCAGCAGACACTCTGCAGCTAATTCTATGGCGTTGAAGGCACGGGCTAAAGCAGAAGCTGCACGTGCGGAGCTTGCATTTGCTAGAAAAGAGGCAGAACTAATAAAACAACAAGCCATTCTAAGCGCCAGTTTGCATGAACTGAAATTAGCAAGGGCGTTAGCTGTTGCTAACGCCGAAGCTGAAAGCCTTGAAGCAGCTGCTGAGGAGGAAAATGAACTTTTAAATCCACTTCAGCAAATAAAAAAACACACAATGCCTCTAACTCCAGTCGAAATTCATTGCGGAAATGCTGCAATGCAGATTCCTATTACACATCCAGGTCACCAGCCTTATCAGAGTGCAAAAGCAGCCAATACAGTAAATTTAGCTACAGTTTCACAATCAGATGCAAGACCACAGATGACCTCACCAGTGCGCCAGCTTTTCATGGACAGCAGTGAAGTGAACAGATGTGACAATCAAGTCAACGCGTCACCAAGTGAAATCAGTGAACACAGGTTTCTTGAGCAGACTCAACACCACTCGTACAAAGGAGAACCAATCTGGTCCCCAAATCAGATATGCAGCACTGCACAGAGAAAATCATACAGCTATAGTGAGCTCTCCCACAATGTGAAACAAACCAGTGACGATTTCAAGCCTCCCCAGTCTTACTACACACAGGCACTGCCTATGTTCAACACAAGCCCACCCAGTGCAGTGGCTGCAACAGACCTAGGGAAGTACCTGATGCGACGAGAGCTGGTGAGCTCAGGCCTACTGAAGTTCGACGACAAGCCGGAGAACTACTGGGCCTGGAAGGCGTCTTTTATCAGCTCTAATGATGACCTGAAACTCTCCGCTAGAGAGGAACTTGATTTGCTGTGCAAATGGCTCGGGCCCTCGTCATCTGAGCAAGCTAAAAGGATCAGAGCGGTACATTCACAATGCACCCACAGGCCTCAAGATGTTATGGCAAAGACTGGAGGATGTTTATGGCTCACCTGAGGTGATTGAAAATGCTCTTCTGAGAAAAGTTGAGGAATTTCCTAAGATCTCAGCCAAAGAAAACCACAAATTAAGAGAACTGGGAGACATTCTCATGGAACTTGAAGCAGCCAGAGCAGATGGATACTTACCTGGTCTCTCATATCTCAACACCTCCCGTGGAGTAACCCCAATAGTCCAGAAACTCCCTCTCAACCTACAAGAGAAGTGGATTACTGTAGGATCACGTTACAAAGACCAACACAGGGTGCCATATCCTCCCTTTGGAGTCTTCGTCAACTTTGTTTGTGAACAGGCAAAAACACGCAACGATCCTAGCTTTGCCAGCATTACAGGAGCATGGTATGCAACAAAGACAGAAAAGAGTGTTTATCAGCCAGCCAGTCATCACGTGAGAACATCAGTTGCTGTAAGGAGGACTGAAATCTCAACAAGTGGCAGCGACAGCGATAATACAACAGTAGTTCGGAAAAAAGACGATCCCGACAAACAGTGCCCACTACATAACAAGCCTCATCCATTGAGAAAATGTCGTGGCTTCAGAAACAAAACTCTCGAGGAAAGGAAAGCGTATCTGAAAGAAAAACGCATCTGTTTCAAGTGCTGTGCTTCATCCACTCATGTCGCTAAGGACTGTAACAGGCCTCTGATGTGCCAGGAGTGCAACAGTGACAAACACCTGTCAGCGCTTCATCCAGGGCCCAGACATCATCCTCACCTCAAACACTTGGCAGACAAAATCCCAGCCCTTGATCCCAACGCGTCCATCCTCCTTCTACTTGGGCGAGACATAATCCGGCTGCACAAAGTGCGTGAACAATGTAATGGGCCACACAATGCACCGTTTGCGCAGCGACTCGACCTTGGATGGGTGATAATCGGAGATGTGTGTCTGGGAAGAGCACATAAAACTACTACTGCCAGCGTCTTCAGAACCAGTGTGCTGATAAGCGGACGCCACTCCATCCTTAACCCATGCATCAGCAACTTAATGGTCAGAGAGAAGATTGACAACGTTGTACCACCCCACACCTTTCCATGTGTGTCTCATACAGCCAATGAAGCAGATAGCCTGGGCAGAGACGTGTTTCAAAGAACACTGCGCGGCGATCAGCTTGGCCTGTCCATCGAAGATGAGTTGTTCCTTGACCTCATGGATAAGGAAGTCTACATAGACGAAGCAAACTGCTGGGTAGCACCGCTACCATTTAAGCCGTACAGGCCACGTCTGCCCAACAACAGACAACATGCTGTCAATCGCCTCGCCTCCCTCCGTCACATGCTGGAGAAGAAACATGGCATGAAAGAACACTTCTTCAACTTCATGCAAGCAATGTTTGACGCTGACCAAGCGGAGCTTGCACCAGCACTGAAGCCACAACAAGAATGCTGGTACCTACCAATATTCGGTGTTTATCACCCACAGAAAAAGGACCAAATACGTGTAGTGTTTGATTCCAGTGCGAAGCACGAAGGCACCTCCCTTAATGACGTTCTGCTCAGTGGGCCTGACATGAATAACACCCTACTCGGGGTCCTCATGCGTTTCTGCAGAGAACCTGTAGCGGTAACTGCAGATGTCCAGCAGATGTTCTACTGCTTCATTGTACAGGAAGACCATCGTGATTTTCTAAGATTTTTGTGGTTCAAAGACAACAACTCAAACAAACACATTACTGAGTACCGCATGAAAGTGCACGTTTTTGGCAACTCTCCTTCCCCTGCAGTAGCCATATACGGCCTGAGAAGAGCAGCCTTGCATGGTGTAAAGGAACGGGACAGTGAAGCTACACACTTCGTCATGAGAAATTTCTATGTGGATGATGGGCTTTCCTCATTCCCCACTGACGAAAGGGCCATCGCTGCACTGAAAAACACAAAAGAGATGTTGGCAGAGTCAAGCATCAAGTTACACAAAATAGCCTCTAACAGTCGTACTGTGATGGATGCCTTTCCCCCTGAGGAGCGGGCCAAGGACTTGGTGGATCTAGAGCTAACTGTTGACCCCTTGCCACTGCAGCGGAGTTTGGGACTCTCATGGAACTTGCAGTCAGACACGTTCACGTTCCGTGTATCTAGAGAGAAGAAGCCATTTACTAGGAGGGGAATCCTGTCTACAGTCAATGGACTTTACGACCCCCTGCGGTTTGTAGCACCTGTCACAATCAAAGGAAAGGCCTTAGTCAGGGAGTTGTCTGCCGAGCAAGCTGAATGGGACGCTCCTCTGCCAGCGTCGAAAGAGGAACAGTGGAGAATGTGGACAGACTCACTCTGTGAGCTTGAGCAGCTTCAGATTGACAGACCCTATTTGCCAGTTTCCTTGTGCTCCACAAAACACAGAGAACTCTGCATCTTCTGCGACGCCTCCACTATGGCCATATCAGCAGTGGCCTATCTCAAAGCAACAGATAAAAATGGACACACTCACATTGGATTCCTCATGGGCAAGGCAAAACTGGCTCCTCATCCCCTGCACACTGTTCCACAGCTCGAGCTTTGTGCTGCTGTCTTGGCTGTTGAATTGGCTGTTGAATTGGCAGACTTAATTACAGAAGAACTCGATGTAGACATGCACAAAGTCACATTCTACACAGACAGCCGGATTGTATTGGGCTACATAAACAATACAAGTAGAAGATTCTATGTTTATGTCGCCAACAGAGTCACACGCATCAGAAAGTCTTCAAGCCCAGAACAATGGCACTTTGTCAGCACAGAACACAACCCAGCAGACCATGGGACTCGCTCAGTGCCAGCAGCCATGTTGAAAGACACCAACTGGTTCAAAGGTCCAGCCTTCTTAGCCAAAGACACCTCACCGCCAGAGGAGTTTGAGCTCATTGACCCTGAAGCAGACGCAGACGTACGCCCACAGATCCAAGCTTTCATAACCAAGACCTTCGAGGGGGGGCTTGGATCAAACCGATTTGAACGCTTCAACTGGAAGTCACTTATTCGAGCCATTACCAAGCTCATACACAAGGCCAGGTCTTGTGCAAAGGGCTCAATCAGCAATACAGATGAGAAGACACAAGCTAAACTAATAGTCATCAGAAACGCTCAACACGATACATTTGCTGAGGAGATGAAATGCCTTTCCAGAGGTGAAGTCGTTCCAAAGTCGAGCCCTCTGAGGAAACTGAATCCAATTGTGGACAAAGACGGCCTAATGAGAGTTGGAGGACGCATTCCTTTGGCTGACATACCCTGGGAATAGAAACATCCAATCATTGTTCCCAGAAAACACCACGTAGCAACCTTATTGGTGAGGCATTACCATGCAAAGGTCGCTCATTAGGGAAGGCATCTGACAGAAGGTGCTGTTCGTTCTGCTGGACTGTGGCTGATTGGAGGCAAGAGACTGGTGTCAAGCATCATTCATAGATGTGTGACTTGTAATAAGCTGAGAGGAAGAATGGAAGAACAAAAAATGTCAAGCCTACCTTCTGAACGACTCGACCCAGGTCCTCCGTTCACAAATGTGGGTGTCGATGTGTTCGGCCCATGGACCATAAGCTCAAGACGAACTCGCGGCGGCATTGCAGAGAACAAACGCTGGGCAGTCATCTTTACTTGCATGGTAACAAGAGCTGTGCATATCGAAGTGCTCGAGTCTCTGTCCTCCTCAAGCTTTGTTAATGCACTAAGGAGATTCACAGCTGTCCGTGGTCCTGTTCGCCTCTTTCATTCTGACCAGGGAACGAACTTCATTGGGGCATGCAAGGAACTTCAGATCAAACCTGATGATCATGAACTAAATACTTACCTTCACAACCAAAGCTGCACCTGGAACTTTAATCCTCCCCACTCCTCACATATGGGTGGAGTGTGGGAGCGTATGATAGGTATTGCCCGCAGAATACTGGATGCACTGCTGTTACAGACAAATACTGCCCACCTGTCTCATGAAGTTTTGGTCACACTCATGGCTGAAGTCATGGCCATTATGAACGCTAGACCCCTTGTTCCTGTGTCATCCGACCCAGACATGCCCACAGTGCTCACACCTGCCATGCTGCTAACACAGAAAGTCGACCCAGTGCTGCCACCAGCGGGAGAGTATGACCTTAAAGACCTATACAGCAAGCAGTGGAAACAAGTACAGGCGTTGGCCGACTCATTCTGGAAACGCTGGCGTCAAGAATACCTGGTGTTACTCCAACCAAGGAGAAAGTGGCACGTGGACAAGCCAAACCTGAGTGAAGGAGATGTTGTGCTGCTCAAGGATGCTCAGGTCAAGCGGAATGAATGGCCTGTCGGAGTGGTGGTAAACGCCATTCCCAGCAAAGACTCTAAAGTTCGCAAAGTGGATGTTAGGGTGGGCAGACAGGGTACTCAGCGGGTGTATTCTAGACCAGTCTCAGAAGTTGTTTTACTTGTAAAAAGGGAATAGTGTTATAATACATTATAACAAGCGGGGAGTGTTATGTTCTGTTGTTTATCTTGGCAAAAGAGAGACCTCTTGTGGCGACTCCTAACATAGCGCGCTGTTTACATTTACTAGTAGTCTCGCGTCAGTTCACATTCTACTAGCAGTCTCGCGTCAGTTCAATGTCTCTCGGTAAATTAAGCAGTCTCATATTTTTCTCTCTGGATTTAATTTGGCCAGAAAACACGTTTGCCTGTAAGTACGAAGTCATACAGTTATATCATCATCTAGCACTAAGAATACTAGTAATGAGATCCTTTGTTTATGAAGTTGAGTTCGTTCTAAGTGTGTATTTTGATCGCATATGCTAAACGTTAGCCTCGTAATGTAATTTCCTATAGAAGTTAGCATTAAGCTAGCACATTTATTTTATACTTTCAACACATTAAATGTGAATATTGTTCTTGAACAACTTATGTATTTGAATTGAATACTGAAATGTATTGTTTTTTGCAGTTTTACAGTGCTTCCTGAGTAAAGTTTGGAAAGGATAAACAAGCTTCATTCTTTGTCTTGGGGAAACTGTTAGCTATCTGCCGAGCTGATGTAACAGGTTATGCCACGCCATACACACACAGAAGCGGGGGCAGAACACTAACTAACAATGATAATGTGGTACAAGAAAACGAACGTGGAGACATCGTTTCAGTCAGTAAAGATTAATTTTGGAATCTAAAACAGGGTTTCTGCAGGTTTCAGTCAGTCAAATTTAAGACCTTTAAGACATTTTAAGACCATAAAGATAAAAATTTAAGACCTACACGACGCATTATCCAAGTTAGATAGTTACCTCGGGATCATTAGAGTATCTATCTAACTAGGATTATCTGATGCGTGTGTGAGAGAGAGGGAGATATTTTTTAATAGAAAATTGTACTTTTGCATATTATACTGTAAAAACACAAGTATTGTTGATTTTAGTTGATCATAGTTGATCATAACTAGAGAGGAAATGATGAGATGATTAAAGTGACCAAAATTATCCTGATTATCACAGAATCCTGTTCAAAAAGTACTAATACTACAGAATAAAGTCAATTCAACAAGTTTTATGTTGAGAAACAGTACCGGTAAATAACAAATTGATTAGCATCAATATGCACTTTGTTTACGCAAACATTAAAATAACATTAAAAATGATGGCCAGATTTTAAAAGAGTGTCTTGCAACATGTTATCTACTAACATGTACAAGTTCAAATAAAGTTGACAAAAAAGGTTTTATACAAAGATAAACCTCATATTTCAGCCTTCGTTGCAGCGCGTCGCTTCAATTATGAGCGCGCTTGCCAAGCGCCTACATTTGAACAAACATGATTCCTGTCGTCTGCCCTGACTAACCTCGAGTGTTTTAGCCTGTAGCCTTTACTTTTCGCAAACCTTGTGAGCTCGTGAACCCAAACGCTGTGACCTTGCGCCAAATGTTTTTATTGGTTTATTAAGTACAAACAGGCGAGTTATGAAAAATTGAGTGTGAGGGATTTGTTCACTTCACACAAAAAGATCTTGGAATGAGATGGCTAACTGTAACATTAGTAGCGTTTATACTACAGGGCCGTTGAATGCTTGAATCTGATTGGTTGACAAACGTTCTAAGGTGTGCTGTTATTTTCAGGGAAATGCACAGCTAAAGTAGACCGCGTAGCTTCGCGTTGTGACCGCATTACCACCTCGGGTGTGCATTATTTTTCTAATAATTCAACGGCCTGTCGTCAATTATTGCTTACTTAGTCCACTGTCTATGATAGCCTAATTTAGAGATCACTTTTTTTTTTAACCGACAACTTTGATCGGTTAACGTTGATACGGTCAACCATCGATCATCGGTTAACATCCCTAATTCCATTAATGAAAATAATAGTGATCAATCGATTTCAGATAATCCTATCTTTTGTTACAGACAAGCTATGAAAGAAAAACAGATGTGAAATTGGTAAAATTTCACCATGTGATGAGTTTTTCCAAAACACATCACACATGCATTTTTGTACTTGCCACATATGATCTGGAAGAGCTGGGTCTGAGAAAATGGGAGCTTCCCACATTTTCCCTTCAAATTCATTAGAGACATGACTCCATTTGAGAGAGTTCTGCAAAACAAAAATAAAACCATTTAATGAAACATCAAGACAGTAAAAAGAATGACTAAAATATGATTAAATAAATTTGATTATATAACCAAATTAATTTTTGCCTATAGTCCCTGTGAAATCAATAAAGTTTTTTGGGTGTTAGTATCAATATGTTAGTCTTAGTCGCATTTAGAAGATATAAGCATTCAAAACTTGCAGTTCGTCACTTCTGCCAAAATGAATTTAATATGTTTTATAAGTATAAGTCACCCCATACTTCAAATTATTAAATCTTCTGACCAATCAAATACTCTCTGGTATCTGAAACATCCCTCCCCCTTCAAGACAATCAAATGTTAAAAAGATCAGTATAGTAAAATATGATTTCATGTCAAGTCAAGTCAAGTCAAGTATATTTGTATAGCGCTTTTCACAATACAGATTGTATCAAAGCAGCTTCACAGTATTAAATTAAAATAATACAACAAGGTTTGTTTCTAGTGGAATTTATTGATTGATAAAATCAGATTAAATATCCCCAGAATATCCCCAACTTAACAAGCCAAAGGCAACAGTGGCAAGGAACCGAAAAACTCCATCAAGTGACCAATGGTGTCCTAAAACTCCATCAGGTGACCCAATGGAGAAAAAAAAACCTTGGGAGAACCCAGGCTCAGTCGGGGGCCAGTTCTCCTCTGGCGTTTATTAACTAGAGGCCGGATTGTAATTTGAACTGTAAGATTAAAAATATTATATGAATGCCTGGCTGAAGAGATGCGACTTTAATCTAGTTTTAAACTGGGAGAGCGAGTCTGAGCAACGAACACTATCAGGAAGGCTATTCCAGAGTTTTGGAGCTAAATGTGAAAATGCTCTCCCTCCTTTGGTGGTTCTGGATATCCTAGGTATGACCAAAAGCCTTGAATTAAGTGATCTTAAAGAGCGCGATAGAAGATCCGTTAAATAGACTGGAGCTAAGCCGTTTAGGGCTTTATAAGTCAGTAGCAATACCTTATAATTAATACGGAACTTTATAGGTAACCAATGTAGTGATGATAAAATCAGTGTTATATGATCATATTTTCTTGATCTAGTAAGAACTCTAGCGGCGGCATTCTGGACTAACTGTAGCTTGTTTATTGAGGATGCAGGACAACCGGCTAATAAAGCATTACAGTAATCTAGTCTCGAGGTCATGAATGCATGAACTAACTTTTCTGCATCAGAAACTGATAGCATATTACGTAGCTTAGGTCTATCCCAAGGTGACGAATTAATGCAGTGACTGGAAAGAAAAGTACTTACGCAGACATTGTTTTTTTCACCATGTCGATGTCATCAAGTCCTCCAAGTCTTGTCAAATATGCTTGCTAAAAATAATAACAAAAATTGTCTGTAAGAATAATTATAAAAAAATTACATAGTAAATACAATGCATTGGTAGATGCTGTATTGCGCTAATAAGTATTTGATTATATTACCAGTGTTGCCTCCTTTGTTCACTGTTACACTACTGCATATATTGCATTGGACACTGTTACATTGTTGCTTTGTTTTGTAACATGAGCCCACACTATCGAAAATCACTCTTGCCGCATGAATATCACCCGCATATCAAACAAACGTCGGCCACATAATTCAGTGAAGGAAAATGACAAGCAGCAGCTTCTAACTCGTCATTAACCTTTTCAGTGGTGAGTTTAAAATATTCCAGGGACAGCGAGTGTGTGTGTGTGTGTGTGCGCGCGAGTGACGGCACGCGATGATTTAAGTCAAAATCGTGTAATCTGACACTGTGACTATCGTAACAGACACAAAAATCTTGTAATCTGAACCAGGCATTATTCATCATGTCAGGATGTCTGTTGCAATGTGTTCATCGCGCGAGTTCATATCGTGATGACGATGAAAATTCGATGTCAGCCCTAATGTATGGACTTATCTAACTCTGGGGGATACGCTGAATAAGCAAAAGTCACAAAAAGTCGGCATGTTCCTTTAAGAATTGTGCTTGATTGCATTCATATAAAACTCACCAAGGCTGCTCTTTCATTTTTATCTTGCAAACGAGACTCCAATTCTTGCAATTCGTTCACACTGTTGGCTGGCTTTAGAGTAAATGCAGTAACATCCGTTGTTCTGATTGCGACTTTTACCAAATCTCTTATATCAATTAACATTTGAAGAACTTTCCTCTGGAATTCTAGGATGAAGGGGAGTGAGAACAGATGTTATTAGGGTTGGACAATAACTCATTTATGCATGTTAAATTAATGTGTGGGTTACATGACTTCAACTTTTAAATAAATACTTGAAGATAAATGTAACATTTTCTATCACTCTCTGTCATTGCTTTGATATTCTTTAATACAGTGGTGAATTGTTTGTCTTTCACTGCCAAGATATGAAAGTGTGTAAATGTCTGTGAAAAGTTTCCCTTAGTAAAAAAAAAAAAAAAAAAAAAAATGTAATGGATAGCACGATAGATAAGATAAGATAGATAAACGGATTGCAGTTGGTCCGTGATCCATATGGATCAGGTTTCACGGATTGGCATGGCTGTTATCCATATGTCTGTACAGCCGCGGGTCAAAATGTCCATCTTGTATTCTCATACACACAGTCAAGCATGTCTGTTAGGTGAATGTAAAAAGTTAAGAAATCTGACATGCTTTATTCTTTTGGGTCCCTTAGGCATGTGATCAGCTAGAGACAAAAAATGAACATCTGACCACGTCCACAATGGAAAAATATATATTTTAGCTCATTAAAAGACATATCTTATACAACAGTTCAACGGCACAATTGTGTAAATGAGAAACAACAACAGAGCATCTTTAAAAGCCCTCTACTGCGCGAGCTACTTCCTTTCGCCACAGATTCAAATCTGTAGAATAAACAAGATGTTATTTTATGTTTAGACCTAATTATTACTGTAACATATAACGATCCGAACCATGAATTTTGCGATCTGTTTAAGATAGATAGATAGATAGATAGATAGTATACAATACTACTTACTTTCCTCTGACAGAGGAAAGATTGATGTCTTTAATTTTGGTGTTGAGGCATTTTGGAAAATACTGGAGTTAGCAGGCTCTGATCTCTCCCTGTCCTCATCTGCACTCACGGACCTTGCTCTCTTGCTGGACTTATGTGGGCGTCTACTCAGATGCTGGCTGTGGCTTCTCTGTAAACCCCTTTTTCTCCTGTCAATTATGAGGGGAACATCAATATAACAATATTTTAATATCTTTGGCCACACGTGTTGTGTAGCCACAACCTATGTACTGCTTATGTTATCATCAGATCCTTCACACAATGCTCCCACGCTCGTGTTCATGCTCTATTTGATGCCTATTTAAGGCTTTTAATTACAGCAAGAATACCTATGGTATGAATCAATCATTTAAAATTTCATGCAGGCTGTAAACAATGTTCCTAGTCATAGGCTTACCTTTTACTGTCCTTTTGGAATTCATTACGAGATGCTGACATGCTGCATGACCCACTGTCTGAGGAACTCAACTGTCTACCTGACATGAACTCAGATGGACTCCAGATACAGCTGTGTGAGAGTGAATTGCTGTGGCTTCTCCTCTGCTTGCCGTGTGAGAATGACTTACTGGGGCTTCTTCTGTCATACGAGAGAGACTGGCTAAGGCTTCTCCTGCCATGTGTTGAGAGAGACTTATTGGGGCTTCTTCTCTTAATGAATGATGGGGAGGGGCTGGGGATTCCCTTGCCATGTGATGAGTGGGACTTGCTGGGGCTTCGCTGCTTGCTGTGTGAGGACGACCAACTGGGGCTTCTCCTGCCGTGTGAGAGTGATTTTTTGTTGGTGCTTCTTCTGCCATGTGAGAGAGTCTTGTTGGTGCTTCTTCTGTCGTGTGAGAGAGTCTTGTTGGGGCTTCTTCTGTCGTGTGAGAGAGTCTTGTTGGGGCTTCTTCTGTCGAGTGAGAGAGTCTTGTTGGGGCTTCTTCTGTCGAGTGAGAGAGTCTTGTTGGTGCTTCTTCTGTCGTGTGAGAGAGTCTTGTTGGTGCTTCTTCTGTCGTGTGAGAGAGTCTTGTTGGTGCTTCTTCTGTCGTGTGAGAGAGTCTTGTTGGTGCTTCTTCTGTCGTGTGAGAGAGTCTTGTTGGGGCTTCTTCTGTCGTGTGAGAGAGTCTTGTTGGGGCTTCCTCTTTCGTGTGAGAGAGTCTTGTCGGGGCTCATTCTATCGTGTGAAAGGAATTCAGAGGTATTCTTAAGGCTGTATGCAAATGGTCTAGAAGGACTGCTTTGGCTTGGATGGATGGCAGCAGTACCCCCATGTTCTACTTATAAAAGAGAAGAGATGACAATTATGAAAAAATTTAACAATAAACATTAATACAAGAATTTAATTTAAGCTCTGCAAGAAAATTGTTTAACGTACCCCAAACAGAATTTACATTCTTCTGAACCTTCTCAGGCACAGGGGGAAGAGGAGGAAGATCATCTGCGGGGGGTGGGCAGACATGATTAAAACTTATTAATAATGGCAGGGTATCTGCACAGTTTTTAAAGTCAAATTTAAGGCTTTCTAAGACCTTTTTAATACCTGAAGAAATCAAAATTAATACCGTACATTAGGGGTGCGCAATATTGACAAAAATATGTCTAGATATTTTCACAAAAAAAAAAAAAAAATTTTTACATACTTGTTTGCTGATAAGCTTGGGGGTTAGCAACTGCCACTGCTTCACATTTATTTACCTCACCATCAGGGAAATCACCTGCAATAATAATCATGCAATTCAAATAAAAAAAATTAGCGCATCTACATTTGAAATAACAAACTTGAGCGCACAAGAGACATGATATGTGAACGGCCCTTAAAGTTTTGATAAAATGATAATGCTGCCTAGTTACTTCAACATGACAGCACAATAAAGGCTAATAATAAACTACCTACCCATTTCATAGTCAGGGTAGCTCTTTTTTTTTGCCTGCCTCTTCTCAGAAGTCTTCTCTTCCTCTGGGCAACTCAGTTCAGCAGAGGTTGTTAAATCATAGTTGTCACAATCCTTTCGGTTATCTGAAAGCCATTATTATGCACAGAAATTTAAAAAAAGAAAAAGAAAATCAGATGTATTCTGATCACAGGTGTGCAATTTGCAGAACGTAACTTTTAATGAAAATTTTATATTGGGGGATAACGGTTTGGTGCGCATTACTGTTTTAGGGTCACAGATTCAGTGTATGAGGAACTAATCTGTTTTTAAAGATAAAACACTTTATATTCGTGAATGGAATGAAAACGCATTCCTGGGAACGATCAACTCGGTAACCATGTGTTAATTACCCCTAGGTTCATTTTTCATTGGAATTGTCCTAAAGGGATAGTTCACCCAAAAATGAAAATTCTGTCAGTAATTACTCACCCTCATGTTGTTCCAACCTCGTAAGACCTTCGTTCATCTTCGGAACACAAATGAAGATATTTTTGATGAAATCTGAGCCTTGTCTAACTCCTCCATAGGCTGCTAGGTGGCCCAAACTTGAGAGGCGGTATTAACATTAAGTGACATGGCATCTGACGCACAGAAGCCAATGGCACATGTCACTATACGTATTGGCACATCCGGTGGCACATCCGGTCTTCATTGGCATGTGCCAGTGGATAGTGGCATGTGTCACTGACATTATTGGCATGTGCCAGTGGTGGATAGTGGCATGTGTCAGTGACATCGCGACACACTGACACTGACATGACACCGTGTTCCGACACCTCTAGTAGTGACTGACAGATTAATCGAACACCTATAGCCTATTGACGTAATTGTGGCACAAAATCCTAAATAAATAGCCTAATTTTGTGATATTTAAAATATCAATTAAACGAATTAAAGTGCATTAATATTTTTTCAAACGTGTTATTTGTCACGTCTGTATTTGATTCGTATGTGCCATTGAATGTTGTGTAATACCAGTGCTACTTTATGTTGTTTATCTCGCAAAGTCACAAACTGCCCATTCTAGAAAAGACACAAAATAAATCTGTCATGGGTCACTACGAATAACGTATAACAGTCGCGTCCGTTACTGTAAACCTTGATTTTTGCGTGATGCTGCACAGACGCACGCCAGTAGGTGTCAGTATAAGTGAGTGTAACACTGGCCAGCGCAAGATTCTCATCTGTGGCTTTAATATTTCAAAAATAATTGTATCGATTTATGCATGTTGTAGGCTACACATTAACTTAGCGATGTTATAAATCATATTTTTTGACAGCATAAAGCAAATTGTTATGCAAGTGACGCAATCCATTGGCACATCTCACGTTTTAGTGACACATGCCACTAACTATCCACTGGCACATGCCAGTTGGCCTGTGTCACTAAAACTGACATGTCTCTTTATGTTGTGGCACCTCCAGTAGTGACACCTCCAATAGTGACACCTGCAGCTGTCTGCCGGAGTATAATGTAGATTATGTAACATATGCACATAGTTAATTTGTACAACAAAAAATAATTTTATTTATTGAATAATTCCATAAAATTATTTTTGAAATATTAAAGGTGCTGAGGAAGGTCCTGTGCGACCGAACGTTTGTTGAATTTTTAAAATGTACTGAGCACTTTTTTGCACTTGTATAAATAAAGAATATTGCTAGTAGCTCGGTATACTCCTTTTCAGATACAGAGCCTAACAAACAAATGAGATGAGAATCTTGCGCTGGCCAGTGTTACACTCACTTATACTGACACCTACTGGCGTGCGTCTGAGCAGCATCACGCAAAAATAAAGGTTTACAGTAACGGACGCAACTGTTAATACGTTATTCGTATGACCCATGATAGATTTGTTTCGTGTCTTTCCTAGAATGGGCAGTTTGTGACTTTGCGAGATAAACAACATAAAGTAGCACTGGTATTACACAACATTCAGTGGCACATACCAATCAAATACAGACGTGACACAAATAACACGTTTGAAAAAATATTAATGCACTTTAATTCGTTTAATTGATATTTTAAATATCACAAAATTAGGCTATTTATTTAGGATTTTGTGCCACAATTACGTCAGTAGGCTATAGGTGTTCGATTAATCTGTCAGTCACTACTGGAGGTGTCGGAACACAGTGACATGGTGTCATGTCAGTGTCAGTGTGTCGCGATACCACTGACACATGCCACTATCCACCACTGGCACATGCCACTATCCACTGGCACATGCCAATGAAGACCGGATGTGCCACCGGATGTGCCAATACCCATAGTGACATGTGCCATTGGCTTCTGTGCGTCAGATGCCATGTCACTTAATGTTAAAACTGCTACTGGGAAACTTGCTGGCCCAGAAAAGTTATTAAAGAGATCGTTAATATAGTCCAAGTGACTCCAGTGGCTCAATCTTAAGTATATCAAGCGACGAGAATACTTTTTGTGCGCAAAAACAAACAAAAATAACGACTTTATTCCACTATTAATTTCATTCTCTCTGGGCCTCGTAGTGTTTTTGCGCAGCGCGTCTGTGTTGCACGTCATCACGCTTCACACACATGACCAGCGTCGGCCAATAGTGAGCCTACGTGGTGACGTGTAACACAGACGCGCTGCGCAAAAACACGACGAGGCCCAGAGAGAAGGAAATTAATAGTGGAATAAAGTCGTTATTTTTGTTTGTTTTTGCGCACAAAAAGTATTCTCGTCGCTATATTAACGATCTCTTTAATAACTTTTCTGGGCCAGCAAGTTTGGGCCACCTAGCAGCCTATGGAGGAGTTAGACAAGGCTCAGATTTCATCAAAAATATCTTCATTTGTGTTCCGAAGATGAACGAAGGTCTTACGAGGTTGGAACAACATGAGGGTGAGTAATTACTGACAGAATTTTCATTTTTGGGTGAACTATCCCTTCAATCGATCGATAAAGTGCTAGATTAATCGATTACAAAAAGAATCGATAGCTGAAGCCCTACACACAAGATTACATACCTGACTGAAATTTAACTTTTAATAGAGGAAATGTCATCCATCCATCTTCAGGTTGTTTTAAGGTTTTGATGGCTTTTTTTCCTCCTTGCTCAGGCCATAACACAAAACCATTCTTCACCCAACATGATGGTATAACGTCCTCCATTTCAGCATTACCTTCCCTCCAAACAGCTCTGGCCCACATTGTTCTGGTCTTCTACTGTACAACACAAAAACAATCCGGGATAACAGCATGATTAATTAGAACAGGACACAGTTTCACAATGTGTTTTTTTTTTTGCAAAAAAAAAAAAAGTCATGGCAATTTTCCACTGCATGGGACAACACGGCTTGCTTTTGGGGGGTTTTCCACTCAGTTTAGTACCTGGTATTTTTTTTAGTACCACCTCAGCTGAGGTTCCAAGCGAATCGTACTGTTACCAAACCGTGACTTGTAAACCTTGCTCATCAGTGATTGGCCGAAGAGACTTGTCCAAGGCTCGAAATTGCGACCATTTTGGTCGCATATGCTCCTGAAATTTAATCTGTGCGACCTAAAAATATATTTGGGAGCATTTGTGCGAGTGCAAATAATGGTTGTGGTGCGACCTGTTTTCATTTCTCTAAAAAACGTTTGTAAATTACTTCACAGTGTGTACCTTATGTGCGCTGATACGCGATGGCCGGACCGTCATTCTATCCAACGCTATATAACCAATCCCGGGGTTTTTCCTGCATTGATTTTTTTGGCGGCCGCCAAAGCCTTTTGATCGGTGCGTGAGTGACTGCTGCGCTTGACGAGAGAAAGCCCCGGCCGCGCGCGCGCTGTCTTGCTCTCTCTCCCTCGCGCATATTAATCAAAATCATTTGACACGATAGAAAAAGGGTGGAAGACCGAAGCTTCACGTGGAGCATTCTGAGATTTTTTTTCTCCTAAATTACCGTGGAGTGTGAATTGTGCTAAAAAATAAACTACCGGGATAATCACACAACGCTTGCCGTATGCTACACGTCCACTAATGACACGTCCGATTCGCGAACTAATGACTCATTTGAACCGATTCACTTTAATGAATGGTTAAAACAACTGATCTGTCCAAAACACTCACGAGACGTTTGAATCGGTGTATAACAAATCGGTACCACTTTACAATAATGTTCCACTTATTAAATTCTAGTTAACACAGTTAACATGTACTATTAATAAACTGCACTTTGTTAATTTGTTAACCATTGTTAATGTTAATTTCAACATTTGGGCTACTAATAGCCTACATTATTGAATTATTTTTTTTTTTTTTATTTGTTAACATAGTAATGCACTGTGAAGTAACATTAATGAACAATGAACAGCTGTATTTTTTTTAACTAAGATTAACAAAGATTAATACAGCATATTAATAGCAATAGAGTGCCAAGTGCCAAGCAAAAAATGCAGGGACAGGTGTGTGGCAAACAAATCAGGTTCATCAGGTTCGATTATTAAGGCTTTTAATCGGCAGGATACGTCAAATATAACCATACTGTCTATGAATATAACACCGCATACACCATCGCCAAAGAAGAGCTTGCCTTCACTTAATTTATGTCAAATGACAAATCATGTGCCAATATCATCGGGGTGAGATGATATAGAGCCAGAAGACCAAATTTCAAATCTTGGCCACAGGATGAAATAAAATCTGTTAATATATAATTTGTAGTTGTGGTGCTCCTTAATTTTTGGTGGGTGCTCCTAAATTTTTGCTGGTGCTCCTAACTTTTTGAAGTTGGGAGCACCAGTGCTACCAAGTAAAAAAGTTAATTTCGAGCCCTGCTTGTCACTATTGAACTTGCGACACAAAACACCAGACTCACTAGATTTAAATCAGCACAGCCAGCGAAGGACAACGAACAACGTTTTTACTGTGTTTTGGTGTTTGCGGTGATGTTACGGCAGTGGAGGCAGCGGTGGTACTGTGGTACTTAACTTCAGTGGAAACACAAACCGAGCCATGCCGAGCAGAGTTGTACCACACAATGGAAAAGGGCCAATAGGCTGGTGGGACACGGGACAGGCGATTGCGATTTAAAACTATAACTTATTTTACATAAATTACACAACACTGTCAAATTACATTCCTATTGTAAATATCTGCTCCTCCACTAAGCAACTTTTAAGCAATGTTTTTTTTTCACACTCATGTTATTAATGAATGAACCTGAAAGTAGGGCTGGGCAATATATCGCATGACATTGTTATGCGCATTTCGTCAGTAAAGCCGGTTCCTTGATTAGTAGTAAATCACCATCACCTGCTTTCAGATGGAGCGGCATTTACTACACAGAGCCGTAGTTAACTGACAAGCTGAGCCATATTGCATTAATTATCGCAGGCGATACGTCCGTGATAATGCAATATGGCTCAGCTTGTCAGTGAACTACGGCTCTGTGTAGTAAATGCCGCTCCATCTGAAAGCAGGTGATGGTGATTTACTACTAATCAAGGAACCGGCTTTACTGACGAAATGCGCATAACAATGTCATGCGATATATTGCCCAGCCCTACCTGAAAGTACAAAACAGTTTTTTCTTAAAATATGCCCTATGTAAATCTTGACATTGGCTCTTAAAGGGGAACCGCACAAATAAGCCAAAGCATCACACATAGCCTAAACCTTTTTCATGGCTGGGGGCGACCCCTGCACACCAATATAGATGCAACCCTTAAAGCAGAAAATTTGTGTGGAAAAAAACAATTACCATGACTTTAACACAGATTTGGAGTCCCCAGACAGCTCTTAGTGTCTTTCACTGCCATGAAGCATCGGTATAAGGACGAATCCATTCCCATAGGGAAGACAAACGACTTTCTTATTCAGTTCCTTCTGCTCAATGAGCTTTCTTTTCCCCGGTCTTCTTTCATCCTTTAGAAGGGCTATGTTTATGAGTTTGGAATCACATGGACTGTCAAAGAAACTCTCTAAACTGTCAAGGTGAAACAAGTCACACACACACATTTGATCAGATCTCTTTTCCTTGACAAATGCAAAGCCATCTTTAACCATGAAACAGGAGTCCTTCGTTTTTGTAGACACAGATGACCGGTGGGGTGCTGGTATAGTATGAACTTTGGCATTATCCATCTCAGTGATTCTCTTGTAAAGCTGTGAAATTGGATTTGTTGCATTCCTTACACTCTTCTTTAGTTTGTGCAGATGGTTTTCGAATGGAAAAGCACAGATCTCGTTTAAAGACGTTCCAAAATGTCTAACGTCTTCTGCCAAGTGGATAAGAGAATGCACATTGTACGACGGAAAGACAGGGCTGTAGAGTTTAGTAGATGTTTTATAAAAGTGCATCAGCAGCTCTTCAGCATAGGATGTATATGCCTTCCTCGTGTCATCATCAGCGTCCAACAGTATGGACATGGCAACGGTCAGTGTTAGAAAGTGGTGGTAGAAGCTGTCAGGCAACACATCACGAAGAACAACAGGTCCAGTATAGAGTAAAAATTGCCGGAATTCGGTTGCTTTCCATCGTTCAAGAGAAGCAAGAGAACGTGGCTGTCTGGCAAATTCCCTTGGGAGTTTTCCGTTGAGAGACTCAAGCTTGGATGAAATCTCTCGAATTTGCCTCTGCGAAATTTTGCACTCTCTGGGACCCTGTTTCAAGAAGACGAGTAAGCGTCTTACCACCCCTAGACAGACCAGATGCATGTAATCCAAGACAAAAGATTGTATGCATGACAAGCCTGCATCTACAAGGGGTGAAAGTCCATTCTGGTGGTAAGCGTAGGACAAACTACTGAATTCTTCTTCTGTTCTCGACAAAATCTTCTCTTGTGGTTGGTAATTGTAGACCAACCTGTGGCTCACGTAATTTCCTTCAATAGTGCATCGCTCGCAACTATTGTACGCATTGTGCCCCTTTATGCACTTTAAAAAAGCTCTCGCTGGAGCATCGCAGATGAAAGCATTGACCTTGACATTTAAGGTTTCACCTTTGAATGAAATTCCATCATGCTGAAGCCTAGTGAGCTCTTCAAGAAATTCCGACATGAAATCCCTCACCGAATTGGGTTTTCCATTTCCACAAAACAAGGCAACAACAAATGGCTGAAACCTCTTCACACTACACAGAATTGGCCAAATCTGGACATTAGATGATTTGAACAACGGCAAACCATCAATGTTAAAATTGAGAAGGACATGATTTTCTCTCGACACGATTTTCTCTGGGTACTGTGAACATATTTTCAGAAGCCCAGACTCAAGACCGAAATACATATATTGACCACCACACAAATTCTGTACATCTACATGGCGAGGCGTCCCCAAAAGTGTTCTGGCATCCTTAGGCAGCCGATGTCCGTGTTTTCTCAACACAGAAAGGAGCTCATCTACAGATGTCCGTGTTGTTTTGTTCCGAACTGCCCATTTCGCCAAATCACTCCTTAAGTCACTGATTTCATCTGAAGAGGAGCCTGTTTCAGTGTCATCACTTTCACTGCTGTACTGCTGGTCATCCAGATCAAGATTCTCAAGATTACTGTCAGCAGTACTTCCTGCACAATCTTCTCTCAGAAGGTTCTCAGAATTCATGGTTGCACAAACAACAGCCCGGGCAGAAACAAAAGAATGATCCTCCGAGTCACTACTAGAAAGCGCCATTGCAAGTAATTCTGCATTTTGCCGTCTCCATTTTTTATGGTACGCCATCTATAAAAAAAAAAAGTATGAATTTCAATTGTCACTAATTTACTTACAGTATTTTATTAGCTTATTTTATTTACAATAACTAACCCCTTTACAGTTACTGCTATTATAAAAATACTCTGTGCAGTGAGCCGCACTTTCAGTTAGATGTAATGCAGACTTTTAAATATGAACATAACTCGTCTGTTAATGTGCTCATAGTTTGTTACTCAGACGCAAAAAGTGTGCTGAATGAAATAAAACGGTACTAGCTAAAACCCAGTTGCTTTTTAGTGTGAGTTAGATGTATATTTATTTTATCAGACAATGCCACAATTATAGCCTATAAATCAGGATTTGAGTATAGTAAGAGTGATTCCTGGTTAACACAATGTAGCCTATATTAATGGGTCGTGTTTACTATTTATACTTGTTTTATGTATCACAACAGAAGATATAATGTCATCATAAATATGTAAATGCATAGAGTTCAGATGCAGAAGTCCAAAATGGTAATATTCACCGTTGCAAATCTTTACTACGGGTACCTTTGTCTGTGTACCAAGAAGAGTCCTTGCATCCTTGGGCAAATCAGGAAATTCTGAGGATTGCCAATAGTGCTGTTAGAGCTATAAAGGGATGAAAAAAGATGCTGCCCATGTTTGCAGTTTAGTTTGCAACTGATTAAGTGAATTGTTGCTACTGCTATCAGATTCATTTGATTGGATACTACCAGGATCAGAGAGATTGTCAGAATCACAGAAGAAATCAGCATCTGTGTTTTTTTCCAGATCACATGAGTTCTCATGTGGGGACAAAAGAGAGGAAACTATATTACAAGAAGATGTGTGATCTATACTTTCAGAGTCTTGACCATGAACAGATTCCTCAGTGTAAAAGTATAAAAGAGAAGAAGTATAAGAAATCACTTGTAAAACTTTTTTTTTAATCGGTCTCCATTATTTTTAATGACAAACATAAGTCTGAATTAATTTTTAATGTAGGGTACTGACAATACAGTTTGATAAAACATGTTTACGGATAAAGTTGTGTGACGATTATAATTAAATATGTAACTTTTTTATATCCCAATATTGAAGACATAGGTCAAGTTTCCAGACGTTTAGACATAAAATGAAGGGACAAGTGTATTTCCCACAATATACATTATTTTATTTGTATAAAGACACTTATTTAGTGCTGTATGAAGAATACAACAAACCTTTCATTTGCAAAATTGCAAGCAAAATAAGCACATTAAATAATTTAAACAAACACTGTCACATGCCTGTCCTGTCTTGTGCTGCACATGGGTGTTTTGTTATTTTGGGCCATGTGCTCGTGTCTATTGTCTAGCCCCTCCCATCTTGTTATCTGATTATTGGTTTATTTGTCCCACCTGTCTGTCTCGTTACCCTCCTTTGTTTGTTCCCCTATTTAGCCTCCTTGTGTTTGTAGTCTTGTGCTGGTTCGTTGTCCGTGTTTCTTGTTTCCTGGAGTTCCTGAGTTTTTGTGTTTGTGCCGTACCTGCATGTCACTAATAAATTAACTCTGCATTTGTATCCTCGACTCTCGTTTACCATTCCGTGACAAACACAACCTCGGAAGTGCCCACAAACTTGGTACTGTGACTTGACTTGATCCTTAGCAGGAACTGCATTTTTTTGTACACTGGGACTTGAGACTTGATAGTAAGGACTTTTGTTTTGACTTTAACGTGCGTTACTTGCTCCCATCTCTGTCGATTTTGTTCCTCATAACCGGTATTATATCGTGGCAAGCCTATTGCAAATATTTGTTTAAAAATCAGTAAATCAAATAAACATCAATATGATTTATTGCTAATTAATTAAATAAATTTTTGAATGAAAAAAAAATTTATATGTATATAAAATTGTATAATATAATCATAAAAAACAAGTTATTTAAATCCTTAAGACAAATTATTATTGCTGCATGATGTATCTGTTTGAACTAAATATAAATACTAAAAGTATCTGATACTCAGTCAAAAGAAATATACTCACAAGAAAAAAAGCCAAAGATGCCAAAAGGTTGACAGTCGTTGAGATGTGCTGCTGATGACACAAAAAAAAAAAAAAAAAAAAAAAACATTAGTAGTCAGACACTACTGTATGAATTGACATGGATTGTTTATGCATTAATGATCATTGTGAACATTTTAAATTGGAAATAATGCTACAGTAGATTGTTTTCTAAGATATCCGTTTAATTTGTAAAGGCATTACTGGTGAGACTGATGTATGATAATGGAGGAGGGTAGGAGGAACAATGTGAAATCTAATAAATGAAAAAGATAATCATTGGGTTGGTTTAGGTAAATGCATTTGTATCATGAATCGAAAAAGAGATCAGAAACTGCATGAGCTTGTGAATCAAATTGAATCATGAAATCTATATGAGAAATCAAAACATACTTACAAAATACAAAGTCGCTGAGTGCTAGGGCTCTTAAAAGAGCCTTTGGGGTGTTGTAGCTGCTGTTGACACAAGGAAAGGGAAGAGAAAGAAGAAACATGTCTGAATATGAGAGAGATATATCTGTACGGAATTAATGCAATGATTTTTGACTAATCAGGATGACTGCTAGATTTATCACTTACAATAATCAGACTGCAATATATACTGAAAAAAAAGAAAAGAATAATATTATTAACACTGACAATAATAATTTAAATAAAATAAAATATTGTTATTATTAATGTATTATTAATAAAATACAATAATAATTATTGTTATTAATAAAACAATATTTATTTAACAATGTTTATATTTATAAATATTCTTAGATGTAGTGGTATTAATAATATGACCGACAGACGGATGGCAAATCTGACCTCATCTTTATAAGCCATGCACGTCTCTCGCTCTCATAGGCTTGGCTGCAAGCGCGAGAGCGCTGCGCGTACACCACCAGCGCTCACGCGCTCGCAGCCAAGCCACAATAACGCGCTTTCCATACAAAGTAAAGATAGTATTATTAATAATTGTACAATTTATTTATTTTACAGTAACGATAACATCACAGACAAAAAAAAAAAACCCTCAAAAAAGTTATTTTCAATATGAGCGGATTTTCTCTATCCCAAATGACGTCACAGACGTAACGGCATTTAATTATAGCGGACGGGAAAACAACCGGGAAACCATTGTTTATGTGAAAAGTAGTGGTACATTTACTGGAAAACACAGTTAATACATTTTGTGACATTTAAAAATGTTTATTAGGTGAAAGCGGCTGTTATTTATCTTACTTATTTATCTGGTTACCCTGAGTAGGGGCCTATAGTAACCAATGTGCTATAATTAGATTTTATTATTTACTTTCTTCAAAGTTGTAAGTGTCATTTACCTTTGTATGGGGTTTGTATGTTTTAAAAGTAATTTACCTACATCGGTTAAGTAAAAAGTACTTTACCTCAGAAATGTTGTTGAATATGGGTGTCCACTTGGAATGAAAACCGGGTTCTGCGCGCGGTGGTCACAACCCCTTCTTATATATGCCCGCTGCCAGGTTTCGCGGGCTTGGCACGCGCACAAATATATATTATTATTATTTTATTTTTTTAAATGTACATTTTTATAATGATATCTTGCGTTACCTTGTCAATAAAGTGATATACCACAATAATTTAATAAATATAATTATATATAAACTTTAGAATATAAATATGTTAACTAAATTGGCTAGATTTACAAAATTAATTAACAATTAAAATAAATCGGTTGTGCAGTCAGTGTTGGGTTACCTGGAAGGGAAACATACATAACATAATACATATTCAACAACCCATAGGTGGCGATATATGCGAGTTACCAATAAGCATGCATACAAGCGAAGAACCATGCTCCACAGACACGAGTTTACTATCAACGCGTGGCATCCTTTATGGTGGCTGGCAGCATTCTGTTTTGATGTACAAATGGTTGAGAGAGGTAAGTAGTATGATATGGAATAATATGTGGAAATGTATGCTTTTATCATAGTATGATAATTTATGGGATTGTGAGCGTTTTCCCCAGAGCTGACTAACGCGTTTGCACATTTGTTTTGTTAAAGGAGCTTTATAATTTAGAAAATGCAGTTTTGAAATCTATCTTAAGAATTGAAAGTAAATCAAACATGTAAGAGAAGTACAAGATGCATCCAATATATGTTATTTAGGTGTGAATTAAACTGTTTTCCTTAGAAAAATAACCTAAAGGATTCCTGCAGTTTTTTTTTTAAGGATATTTTTTGTTTTTTATACATTAACAATATGTGCAGGAAATTTCTACAGGTTTTAGAATGAACAGTACAACAGAAACATGCAAGGGCATCAAGCACACTTGTGCACACCTCCATTTTCCCTCATATCAGCATCACCAGAGGCAGTACTGGAAAGGTGTCAAGGTCTGTATGTTGTTGTTGTTGTTGTTGTTGTTGTTATTTTACCATTACCATTATTTTATTACCAAAAATATTTTGACCTAATTTTTATGACAGTTTTTTTTATTCTGCCAGTTTCTGTGTCCTGCCTGTATATGTTGTTTTCTCTCGAAAACAGCCTAGATTGTTTATGCTTCTAGTTTGCTGATATTTTAATGTTGATATGCCTTCCTCTGCTGTTTGTTGTAGGTAGCTCCCGATGAGAGACCTAGTGTCATGCCTGATCTGGAATCAGCTGCAGGTTTGCCAAACTCCTAATTTTGATTCGTTCATAAACTTGACACTGTTAGTTTGTTACACAATGTGTTTGCTTTTCCTTAGTAAAGTGTGTGTGTGTGTGTGTGTGTGTTTTTCTCTCTCTCTCTCTCTCTCTCTCTCTCTCTCTCTCTCTAAGAGAGCGGGACTTTCATTACATCGACAAGAAGAGTCTCCATTAGGCTATATATTCAAAAAAGTCCCTTTGTCTTCCACGGAAAGTAAACTTAAGGATTTGCACATGAAGGTGAGTAAATGACGGCAGAAGTATCATTTTTGGAAGAACTAGTCCTTTAATATGCATTTCAAGGCTGAGATTATGCGTCTGCAGAGCTAACGTTACTCACACAAAATAACATCTAAAGCGCATGTGACAAAGACTGTCTGTATCTGTCTGTATAATGTTGGGCACTGAGAGTATAATGGAAATATAATTAACCACAAACCAACATGAGACTTCAAGTCTTTTAAATAAATGATTCTCTCTTCTATCCTTTTCTTTTGGTATAGAATAAAATACCAGTTCAAGGTTCCTCTTTCAGCTGTTGTTGCAGCCAACTGCACAACATATTGCAGGCATTACTGAGACCGTGATGGCGGCGCAAAGCTACAGTGACGTGATGTGAACCGAATGAATAATCAGCACAGTTGGAGGTAGCCTACTAAGGCTTCCCACATAATCCATGATCAAATCTTTGATTTACAGTACAGTATTAATTCAAACATCACAGTAACACTGCAAAATTAAAGACAGACAATGAGATCCGACTAAAATCACGTTTTATTGATTCAGCAGTTATATACAAACAATAAGGAAAGCTTCAATACTTAAGTTTGTTGCAGTAGCTTACCAGCTCACCAATCTGGCTTTCTGCCTCTGGTATGTGCGCACAACCTGTAATGTTTGTAAACAGGAAACCCATGTTTCAACAACTACGGATGGGCCCTGGCTAATAATTCGGGTTACAAGTCTGACTCTCTAACCATTAGGCCATGGCGGTACATTGACACACTTTCCATCCACAAACTTTAAAAATAAGGTTGAGATTTCATTCTTCTTCCTTCTCTTTTCCAGAGATTTGGAAGAACACGTCCTGAAAGTCTCCTTCAACGATGAGTTGTCCCCATACCTAACCCAACCATCTATTTGAATCTGAAAGTAACTGTTACCCTTAAAACTAACTTGATGTGGAAGATAATATTTAAAAAATGAGCACAGCCTACCTCATTTGATTGAATGTTTATGACTTATTTTCAATTTTTAATGATTTTATTTATAAAACATTTAAGCTTAAAAATATTTATTTTTTATATGTTCAGACAGTGATGGTGAAAGTGATTCAGAAATTGGAACTTTGTCCGAGGAGGAATCAAGTGATCTAACAAGTGATTTGGCAAAATGGGCTGTAAAAAATAAGGCAACACGCACATCGGTTGATGAGCTGCTCTTGGTGTTACGTAACAGGGTTGTATTCAACTACCAGTCACAGGAGTAGATTGATGCAAGAACAGAAGATGACTGGTTGTTCACCCTTGATCGCTGCAGGCTTGCAGTGCATACAAACATTTGTGCTGGACTATATGCATGTTGTCTGCCCTAGGGGTTGTCAGACGATTGCTGAACTTTCTAAAACAGGGGCCGAGAGGGTGTAGGCTGTCCTCAAGGCAAATTGAAGAAATATCAGCAAAACTCTTGATCATTCCCACCTCTTAGAATTATACTTCATTTGTAATACCTGCTGTAGCAATTTCCCTTCTTTATTTTATTTTTAAACCAGATCATTCAGCCCTGGCCAAGAGTGTCTGTCCATAAAAATAATTGGTCACTTCTTTTTTGGCTAGAATTCCAGAAGAGAGTTCTTCAGCTCCTTGTCGAAATCAAGGATACAATTCACGTTGCCACCTCATCTGCTGGAACAAGTTATGAAGTGAAGCCGACAAACACTGAAGAAGAGCTCGAAGCTTTAGAGAATCGCCTGGAGGACAAGAGTGAGGGAGCAGAACTGGTAAGTTTTCTTTATTTTCTTTTCGCTCATTATGATCTGCGCTGTGTATGAACACTTATCCACTTTTTCATGAGAAATATTGCCCATTCGTTTTTTCCAAAAATGTTAGAAACTATTTTTGTTTATGCGTGCCTCTCTGAGATCTTTTTTTGGATTAAAAATCGTTTGTTATTTTGTTAGTTTATATAAACCTTAATATTATTTTCTTTGTGATTAAGATTATTATGCCTGATCATTGTGCCCCAAAATAAACTTTAAAGGTTATCTTTCACTGTATTATGTTTGATTGTATGTTTGCATACCATTTGCTAATTCGCCAGAAAAAAAAAAACGCGCTTTTACCATCTCAGAAGCACTAACGTTAGCTATGGCCGTATCAATTTCCAATCTTATGTCCTTTTTCTTAGACGATAGAAAAACCATAGATCGAGGAGAGAACCACTATAAATCTGGACATGTAGAGTGCAGTGCAGCTTAGATGCTGGTTTACTTGCCGGTATTGTACGGGCCAGCATGAGGGACAAGGTTTATCGAGTCTCGGTAAGTAAAACTAGGGAGAGATAGAGGAGTTAGTGTTCTATGTATTTAAGATAACTATACAAATAATCTCTGAACAAGCATAACACAGTTAAATTCCAAACATTTAATATAGTAGTTGTATTATATATGTTGAAATTAAAGAGAATTGTCCAATAGCATCAACAAATGCTTATTATAATATATTATAATTAATCCATATATGTTCCCTAAATAAACCATATATACTCAATTTGTTGACATTTTCTATATATTTTTACCTGGTAAGTTAAAACATTTTACCAAGCCTCAATGTGAGAGCCAGTGTAGTAAATTTTATCTCACATTCACATTACTGTGAGCTGACTGGAGTGTAGGTACAATAGTATACAATAGTTTAACATTTCATTTTTGGTATTTGTCAGACAGGCGACTTGCAGTGCATTAAGGCTATACATATCAGCGTGTTCTCTGGGAATTGAACTCGCAATCTTTTGCACAGTTAACAAAAAGCTCTAATCACTGAGCCACAGAAACCTTACAGCAAGAGTTGTAGTAAACATCTTTATTTTCATAAAATAAGTAAACTGAAAACAAACTATATACTAATTGCAAAAACTGATAATTCAATTGTGTAGCCATTTCCTCTTCATCCATGGGTGGTGGAACATTTTTAGGCACATCAGCGCTATCCTGTCTCAGGGAGTATGAATGCTCTTCCCAAATTTGTCCAGTGGGAACATCATTTGTGGATAAAAACAAAACAGGGACATTTTTTTCCCCGCAGGAAAATGACAGCTGCAGATGTGAGAATGGACACTGGGCTTCCGGTCAGCTCGTCTAAGGATAAATTCTAAATAAGCAATGTTAGTTTTATGGAACACCTTTACAGATTAAAATTACAAAGTCACACAATAAAATATTTGTATTAATTAGATTGAGTAATTGTGGAATTACATTACATTAAAATGTTAATTGAGTTTTTCAGCATTTACATTAATCTTCTTCATTGATCTGTCATTGATCTGTCCACGTTTATGTAGCACATTAAATATAATTAACATTTACTACTAAAATAACAAAGATTAATATCATTGTTACCTAATGCCTTAACTAATGCTGTTAACAAATACAATCATATTATTATAAGTGGGTAAAAGCCAAGTTCACAAATATCAGGGTGAAGGACCCACCCTTTCTATAATTATATCCAAACAAGTTACAATAAAAGTCAATAAACCAGGTATTATTTTGAATATTTTAATTAAACACATTTCTCAACGTAACATTAGCCTTTAATAAAATTGCAGCGGATCTAATCTATTAAACAGTGAAAGACAAAAGGTATTTTAGCTGATTTGGTTATGAAAAACGTTTATTCTTGCTAGCCTTTTTAACTCCGTCTGACCGTCAAAGTAACATTAGCGTGTTAAGCAATATGCACCATTAAAGTTTCGTCGTGGCCACATTAAGGCAGTAAATACGGTGTTCACATGGAAATCATCGTTGTGTGAGCTTACCTTACGGCACACGGTCTCCGCTGGGTAACATCAGACGGAAAACGGTAAAACGAGCATCTTTCATTCGACGACTTGTGGTTGCATCTCGGGACAAAAAACACCATTGTCGAACTACAGTCTCTCCACAGAAATAAAGAACTGGTAATCGGTTACCTTTAACTACATTTTGAATAGACTAAATATATAACGTTATGTATATTAACTGAAAGGTAAACTTCTAAGAACGTGAGGCTGAAACGCGGGCTAGTGAGAGATTTCCTGTTTGTCATGATGACGTCTAAAGTCCCCGCCAAAGGATGTAGTCCCTTTTAGCAACTTGTTGGCAACCACCGTTTTTAAGACACAATCAAGTTTTAAAAAATCTCAAGCAGGTTATAACTGGTGTGTTTTATGTCATAGATCAAAACGTGAAAATATTAAGAGGCTTTAACCACAGACATTATTTCAGGCGATTTAGCAAAAACCCATTCAAAAAACCCATAGACTTTTAGGACGAGGGAACCGGAAGTGCAAAAATGCTAACTCACTTCCGCGTTTTGGCCTACAAAGTGACATCACTTCGGCACTCTATTGGGGTCTGCTAGTGACACATGGTTTCACAACTCTAATGTGCATGGGGCGAATGTACAGGGCTTAAAGTTCTAAGGGACCATTCCTGATTTCAGGCAAAGAGCACTTTTAAATTAATTCACATTAATTAATTAGTGCACATTTCCTCCGGGACAACTTTTCAGGCCTCAAATCTTTTCTTGCTTTAAGCCCTGAATTTCAATGCTAAAGATTTTTAGAGATATTCTTATGCCTCTCCCTGATTGGGTACAAGACAAACATTCAAACTGATCTAATAAGTACAGCTTCATGGAGGCATTTCACCTTTTGATCAGAGACTACAACAGAGACAGAAAAGACGAAGCGGTGTGCATGTCTTATAGGAGCATGGGGCCTATAGAGCGTGCACAGTATGTTTTCATCCAGGTCTTTACAGCAGAAAGTGCCTTTTCCGGCTTCATGCACTTCTGAGGTGTGTGTTATGCTAGTTGTAGCTAATGTACCCTGGAGGACAAGTGCTCTAAAAAAACGAAGACAACAAAAGGGTTAAATAATTAATCTTGTAAAGTGCTGGCAAAGTTTCATTAACAATTGGCTTGTTCACCTTGGTGACCACTACAAACTCCTCGTCCTCATCATGTGCCTGCTTTGTGGAGGTCTGGACTCTACTGACCACTTTTCTGGTCATATTTTTAATTTCTTGTTTCTCCTTTTCAGAGTAAACATCTGAAGAGGTTTGGAGGCATTGATGCTGCAGACCATGTGAAGTCAATGGCTGCACAAGTAACATTGTTTCTTTTTTGCATTAGTTTATAGTGATGTTCCCTGGCATATACTGTCATGCACTCCTCCCACACACCCACTTACTCACTCTCTGCTACATTTTCATAATGAACTCGATTGCAATATAATATTCTAATATAAATCTGTTTTACCATGGCAGAACTATGACAAATAAAATGATGGCCATAATGAGCCTCAGAGGAAGAAGTGGGAAGGTTGCCTTCATGAAGATCCGTCTCTACAAGATAATCTGTGGTGAGTTTGCTTTAACCTAGTAGTTTTGTAACAATGTTTTAAATAATTGAATATAGTAAGCAGAATAATAATTCATAAGAAAAATCATTTTAGTTGGAGGACTCTAAAGAGCATGCTCTAATATTATATATAATACTCCATTCTGGGCTAGACTAACCGGCAGCACTGGTTACTACCAACTGCCTTTTGTTGCTCGCCCAAGCACATGAATATCAATGACCTTGCACATTGATAAATACTAATTTATATACTTGAAACATTGCCAAAGCCACAGAAGTTGATATTTGAAAAATATTTTAATTTAAAGGGGTGGTTCAGAATTTTGGACATCGGACCTCATTTACAAGTTTTTTTTACCTGTGTGTTATTTATCAACGGTTATTATTTATTCTCTCAACAGACATTTACATCGATAGTCTGGCGTTATAATTTATTTGATTTTGGTGTACTGTGGATGGGTAAAAAAACTGTTTTTAATGGCAGGCTAGAGGATACTGTTGACTCGCGCTAGCCTAGCACCGGCGAACTATGCAACTGGAAGGACTGGGTGAAATTTTTTGAAAAATGTCTCCACTGATAAATAACACCCAGGCTAACGTGTAAATCAGGACCGATGTCCAAAATCCTGAACCACCCCTTTAAGAGGTTAACGTTTGCTAATACTGATCTGTTTTTTTCCCCCTCATCAGACGCTGTCTTGAGCTCATTTGATACAACTACAACAAAAGTAAATGAATACATGGCCAAATACTTGAAATATGCACCAGAGGATGGATGGCGGTGGGAGAAAGAAGTTACTAGAAGAGAAGATTTAACCAGCCGTGTTCAATGTTGCCCAATGGTCGGGACATTTTTCTAAAGGTTAAAGTTCGACACATAAAATTGTTGTGTGAAATGTTGGCACACTTGCAGCCGTGTAATAAAGAATGTTTCTTACGTCAGTGAAATGTCTTTATTAATCTTCTTCCTGGTCAATTTGCAAAATCTAAACAAAATTCAATGGTTATCCAACACTGGCACCTGACGTTGATTCAACAGTGACTCAACGTTAAAATGTCAGCTGGGATATGTCTCGTCTTTTGCTTTTGAGAGACCTTTCAAAGAGATTGCCTTTCAGACACCGTGTGTGGTACTACAATCTTGCAACCAATTCCACTCATTTTACAATTATAAGATGATGGGGGAAAAAGTGAATTGTAAAGTATCAGTGGTTAAATACTGACTAATCACAACATGATTCTGCACATGTGGATAGTAAATCATCGTCAGGTGATATTGATAATGTGCTTGTAAGTGTTTCCAATGCTATTGCCTAATCTAACTGGATTCAATTTGTCAGTTGTCTAGTAATTTGCTTCAAGAATCAAGACCTGAATGCAGTTTTTGGGGCCTTCCTGGAAAATTCTTACAACTAAACACTAAAAACATTGTGCCCTCTGCTGCCTGATAATGCTGGCGTAATCTTTTCTCTGGCTTGTGAAACTAACTGAGCAGTTTGGGTAAATATTTTTAACACAATTTAAATCTTTAAATTGTGCAAACACTTGATTTCTCTGGAGGCCTGTAGAAAGTTTGTGCACCTCAAATTTGGCTTGTTTTCGGCTGCTGTGATGAACGGTTTGCGTGCTTTATCAATTTATTAATCTCAACTCGTTTACATATCCCTTATGCTGAATTCCTGCAACTCAGTTAATCAAAAATAACCAGTTCTGGGAACGTTGCTGACATGTTTAGAAAAAAGGTGCTATGTTTTAGCAAACAAGACAGTGATTCAGGTAAGATAAAGTTAGATTTGGTGATGTAGGCCTAAACACCCAACTCAGAAACCAAAAAAAAAATGAAAGCTGTCACTTGAGATTCCTTGCCTACTGCTCTCAGAAATCGCAGAATTTAAAGTTATAGTAGGCTACTGTGCACACACAGAGACATAAAAGAAAGAAATTTCATAACAGAAAATTGTTTTCCTGTTTGATCATTCTGCATAGACTTAAACCTTGACAACAGATCACATTTATTTCATAAGATGAATTACTGAGATGAGGTTCATGATAAAAAATGCAAAATGATAATAAAATAATAATGATCTTAATAATAATTTAAAATGCAGAAATTATTTATTCTGTATACATTAATTTCAACATATATCTTTAAAAAAAAAAACAAAGTTGATTTATAAGTGTTTTTATTACCCCTTTTCAACCATTTAGCATTAAACATTATTTCAACGTAGTTTCAACATTGAAACAACAACTGTCATTTTTCAACCTTATTTCAACGTTGAAGGTTGGTCATGAACCAGTTGGTTTTCAACCATTTAGCATTAAACGTTATATCAACGTTGTTTCAACGTTGAAATGACAACTGACATTATTTCAACCATATTTCAACGTTGAAGGTAGGTCATGTACCAGTTGGTTTTCAACCATTTAGCATTAAACGTTATATCAACGTTGTTTCAACGTTGAAATGACAACTGACATTATTTCAACCATATTTCAACGTTGAAGGTCGGTCATGTGCCGGCTGGGAAAGTAAAAGCAAACAAACCAACCAAATAAAACAAGAGCAATCAGTTGCAAATGTTGATAAAGTAGGCTATGAGCAGACTGTTTTTCAAGCTGCCATTGACCTTGACTGATGGCACAAAAACGTTACGCTTTTTTTTGTCTTGTGTTCTGTACTGAAGCCACAGGAGGTGACACAGCAAAACGGTTTCATTTTCAGTCTGTACACTGTCAGTTTATCGTCCACAATTTATGGAGAAAGAGATAAAACGCCAAATACAAATAACCAAGAAAGGCACAAGAAGATGGCTATACTATCATTGTTAAATGTCATGGCTGCCTAAAGAATTATGTATAAGTTTGATCCTTTGACTTACTAATGTAGATCCTTATTCACTGTGCACTAAACAGACTAATAAATCAATCGACATACTGTAAAACACAATGATTAGTTTGTTTTGAACTGCAAGACAAAAGACTGTGATTTCCAGTAATCTTTCACAAGCGTGTATCTCTTAGCAGTCACGTGAACACATCGTTTGGTGGACGTGCCGAGCTCTTGGTTCTTGTAAATCATGTGTTTGGTGAGAATCTGACGTGTTTACTAGAGACACAATGCTTTGAAACATGGGTTCTTTCCCACAATAAATGTTTCTCTTTCGCTTTTTAATTGCAGGTAGTATCAACAATATCAGATTTCCGGATGGTAGATAACAGGAAACAGAATATTATCATGGTATGTGTAAGAAACTCAGAAGCGATCTTCAGCAGGATTCTTTACTGAGAGCACGAGCAGTCGGTGGCTGCAGTCATCAAGTCTGACTAAGACAGTGTAGATTTTAGTGGGCAGTGCTTATATATGGAGACAAAGCACCTTAAATCAACCTTAAAGCAACCTTAAACAAAGCATGCAAATGAAGTATCCATCCAGGTTTAGGAACCCGCCCTAGACTCTAGAATGTTACCAATCCTAATCAAATCAGCATAACTATTCAACGACTGGGACACGGGCTCCAAGAGCCATTAACCCTTTCACGCATAGTGGTCACTACAGTGGACAGCTATTAAAAAAGCATTTTCTTGAATTTGCACGGGTTTTTATGGCAAAGTTGCACATCAATCTCTTCATTGGACCCTGGTGCATCATCCTATAAATTGCAACCAAGTGGCAAGCCGTTGTGTTTCGATTTTTTCCCCCTCCAAACCAAGATGGCCAAGGGTCAGTCAGACATGCCAAGTTGCTCCGGAATATCCACCCATTCCTTCTATCCTAGGAGTCTCTTGTAGGTAAAAAAAAATATTGCAGCATCAAGCAATATCTAATGAGTCATATCACAGTAAAATTTTCCAAGTTTTGATTTTAGATTGAGAGAAAACTCTGATTAATCACATGTCCACTGTAGTGGACGTCATGCATGCAATGGCTATATTTCAGCTACAATTCATAATTATAATGTGAATATTGTTTTTGAAACTTAAAACTTAAAAACTTAATCTGCAGTGACTTTTTTTACGTAAATAAATGTATTTGTATTATTAGAATGTAATTTTCATTAACATCGAAAAAAGTCATGTGATTACATAATGTATGACACTTGTAATGCATTACTTTACTTGTTAGATCAAAAAGTAATCTGATTTCGTAATGCATGTTATTGTAATGCATTTTTTTACTCATAACATAAAAAAATTATCTGATTACGTAATGCATGTTACTTGTAATGCGTTTCTTTACTCATAACATCAAAAAGTAATCTGATTACGTAATGCATGTTACTTGTAATGCGTTTCTTTACTCGTTACATCAAAAAGTAATCTGATTAGGTAATGCAGATTACTTGTAGTTAATTACCTGTTAGATCAAAAAGTAATCTGATTAGGTAATGCATGTTACTTGTAACACATTACTTTACTTGTAACATCAAAAAAGTAATCTGAATGAGTTATGCATGTTACTTGTAATGCATTACCCCCAACACTGATCATTTCAGATGAGATTGAAAAAACGTATCGCTAGGCTTTCTCAGAGGAGGGCTATGATAGAAATGTGCATGTCCATCCTGAACATAATCAGAATGATCAGCTAATAAGGGTAAATCTCCATACTCTGGTGCACTGGAGGGAGCATCTGAGTGGTTTCCACAGTTGTACCTTGACAGACTGTAGAAAATTCTGATGGAATCACGTCCTCATGTTCTGATATCAAAGATACGCGAAGTGCAACTTGTGTGAAGTTGTATGAAGCCTTTGCAATATTTTGCATTTATATTTTTTGTATATATTTTATAGTTTTCACATGATTTGATATAATAGTATTGATTAGTTTGTTAAATTCACATATTTTATCTGTTTGATTATTGTCTTATATTTAATATAGTATATCTTAAGTTTAAACCATAACCGCATGCTGTCCACTCAAGTGGACATCTGAAGATCTCTTTGAAAAATTTGTAAAAAAAATAAAATAAAAATCAATTCTTGTTTTTCATGCCCTAAGAGCAATAAAAACACATAGGAAAAAAATCCTGACTGAGGTTATCATAATTCATGCATGAAAGGGTGAGAGTTTCAGTAATCTGACTCATTTAACTTACAATAGAGAGAACAGTACTGGCAGGAATCTCTTGCTGGAAACTTTGCTTAGCAGCTGATATCATCATCATAACCTTAAATGCTAAATTCAATATACTCTACCTTAGTTTTTTTTTATGTTATGTTATGTAAGGACATAAGATCAGCATATCTTAAACAGATTTTAAAATTTGTAATGGTTTGAATATTTGTTTTTTTGTCACACATTTCATGCAGATAGTTTTGAATGAATGTAGGCTACACATAATATGAGCAAATGATGCAGTCAGTAGTCTCAGGTTTAAACTAAACCCAACTTTAGTCAGTGGATGAATGAGGTTAAACTCTTCTGCAAATATTTAAAATTGGTTAAAAATAAGAAAGCCTTTAAATTGATTTCTCTTTTGGATAGCCCCTTTTGATTTATTTTCATTTGATTTATTTTTGTATTTCTTTTTATTTAATTATTTGTTTGGTCTGTGAGTTTCCTGTTCTTTGTACTAGCTATGCTCAACCTAAGGCTGAACAATTGCGGTTATATTCAGAGATTTGATAATGTAGGCCTACCTGTTTGTTTGTGTTGTTGAAGCATAATAAAAAAAAAAAGTTCGACTGACTTCCGCGTAGGCTACACGCGCTTGACGTAATTTGATGACATCGGTGCGGCCAAAGGGATTTAATGTTTGTGTTTCCCTTTCATTTTAATTTTTATTGCGTTTTATATTGCGTTTTGAAAAAAAGGCTACTCAAAGAGAATAAATACACTCTTGAAGCCGTTTGACACTTGACACTTTCTTGAACGTCCGATGTTGTCGTGGTGGTGTAACTTGGAAAATACTGCTTACAAAATGCTAAGAGCAAACAGTGCGGAACTTTATTTATTTATTTATTTATTGTCGTTTTTTTAGGCCTGTTAAATTTCAAAAATAGGCCACAAAACAATTCAGTTGTTCTCAAAACATTCTAACAAACAATGTTTATAATAACTACCTAAAATAAATGAAATGAAAATGAAAGCAACACAAACATTTTAAATTCCTTTGACCGCACGGATGTCATCAAATGACGTCACGCCCGTGCACGCGGAAGGCATCCGAATTTCGGCACAGGTCTGTTGTGTGGTGATGAGGTGATGAGCTGAGGGTTGTTCCATAAAACAAGATTAGAATACAAGCCAGGCTTATTTTGGTTAGTCAGACTTATTGTCGGTTGATTCTGTTTCATAAAGCAAACTTAAAATAGTTCGAACTCAGTTACTCTGGCAACTTATGCTGGGAAACTAGCCTGGTCCAGGGCAGGCTAACTGTCAGGCTAAGCCTCAGCTGTCACACAGATCCTCTAACACTGACCAATAAGAACACAATAACTGACACTCTCTCCATTATTTGACTTTATTAACCATTATCAGTCCAAAAATAAATATACAGTAAAGAAAATCAACTTAAATAAGGCTACAATGATAAATGAGACAATATAGACCTACAAACGTGTTAAATTGTATATGAAATGTTTGTTAATATTGTTATATATATATATTTTTTTTTTTACATAAACAATTGATAGTAGCCTACACAATATAATTTAACACGTTTGTAGGTCTATAGTGTCTCATTTATCATTGTAGCCTATATATGTATATATATATATATATATATATATATATATATATATATATATATATATATACACAATATATTATCCAGGTTTTATTTTTTGTTTTGTGCCCAAGATTTAATTAGATAGTTTTAAAGATTTATGAATACATTTCTCTCTGGTTTTATTTGGCAGCTGTAGTACATTTTTATGGTTATTAGAAGAACATTAGAACATTACAATCTAAAATAAAATAAAAAAGCTTATTAAAGCAGAAGTTAAAATCACAACATTTTAAATAAATAATTACAAAAGCACAGACTACATTTTAACTGGTAAGATGAAGCTTAGCCTACACTTGATTTACCCCATTACAATAGTCCCTTTATAGTTATTTCTATCATAAAAATACATTTGTAGGTTTAAAATTCTAAATAAGGCACATTTAATGTCCAACAACAAATATTTTAGCATATATATATATATCCTCTCCATAGTGTACTTTAAATCCAACCAAACATTCTTGCTTTCTCCAAAAAACAACTGCAATTCTCGGCATTCTAAATAAGCATAAGTCATCTTTGTTAAGTAGCTTAGGTCCTAAACCCAAAACTATATTTTGTATCTTTATTATATTTGGTTAATTGGTTTCTTAAAACATTCTTACCTGAATTACTTCTGTTCAATTTTTATTTTTTATTTTAAGTATAAAATATATGAGTGTAATGAGCTATAAGTTCACTGCAACTTATCCTAAAGATAAATTATTATAATTAGAAGATATTTCTGGTGTTATAAAATATCGCATAGCCTATTAATTTTCTAAGCAAAATGTATTGGTCAGAATTATTGCGTTCCTATTTGGCGCGCATGCGCGCAGCAGTGCTCGTTCAAGGTGAAGTTTAGCAGCAAAATGGAAATCTTTGCACGACTTTCTAAGATTTACAGATGGAGAATATTCCTGTGAAATGTAAGTTTTGCAAACACCATGTCTCAAAACGCATAAAACAGCACAAAATATACGCTGTTTGATGGTGGATCGATTTGATCTATGATCGACCTAGGGCTGCTTAAGAAACGCGTGCACACGCAGTATTCTAGACTAGATAAACCTGGATCAAATTAGTGGGATTGCGTGAACTTGAATTACCTTTTATGAAACCGCTTTAACCCCAACTTATTTGTTAGGTTTATTCAAGTCGAGTTTTGGAGTTTAATTCCCGCTTTTCTAAGCATCTTTTATGTAACAACCCTCTGAACAGGTAAGCTATAAATATCACGACAAATATGCTCTTAGGGCGACCTCTGCAGTTCATGTTTTAAAATGTCACTTTGGATAAAAATGAACTAGCCTACGCTACGTGAGTAAAGACCAAAGACGACCTCGACCCTAAGATGCTTCTCGATTATTATTTTTTTACTATTGAAACTGAGTGAGAATAGTTTCAAAGTAAGTTATAGGCTTTTAGGCAGCATAGGCTTCTTGTTCCTGTAAAAAAAAAAAAGTGCAAAATTACTGTGATGATTCAATTGACAACCCTATAAAGCCCTATAAATATTACACCCTTGCAAGTAAACATCATATTTGGGGTTTCTTGGCATCAAAAATCTAAATGACACATGCTTGTTAAACAAAAGGAAACCACAAAGTGTCACTGTTATACTGACATGCCTACAAACATCTGACTGACTCAACTGGTACAGTCAGGTAACAACAGTACAGTTCAGATACATACAATAATAGACACTTTTCATGTGATATGTGTTTTCTACTATTATTTTTATTTGAACTATCAGTTTTAAACTTGTAGGATATGATTATTATATTAAAACCATCTTAGAAGCTTTTTTTTTTAAACCCTACTATCATGATTTATGTTCATTCCTTTTCAAATGTCTGCATAGATATTTATTGTTTTACAATTTTCAGACTTTCGATCGTAAACTGAAAATCCATTATATGAATATGAATTCAGTGTAAAACTAAATGTAAACCATTTCAACGCTTATAGTTCGAAATCATTTAAATATTTTTGGTAACACTTTAAGGTCTCATTAACATGAACTAACTATGAGCAATATATTTTTATTAGTTATTTCATTCAAATACAATTGTTGTTTGTTCATATGTTCACAGTGCATTAACTAATTTGAAAAATATATTTTTGATTTAAAAAAGTTTATTAGTAAATGTACATTCATAAATGCTGTAGAAATAACGAATGTAGTTAACTTAACAAATGAAACCTTTAAATGAAATGATTAAGAGGAGATCTTATGCACACAACATGCAAGTGAAAGAAGTTCCTCTTAAATAAAAGGGCTTTGCCCACTGCCTCGGGGCAGATGCTACAGGTTCTTCGTGGTTTTGTTAAACATTCAGTTCGATCCACAATAAATTCTCACAAGCAATTAAATCAGAGCTATGCACTCAAATATGCATTGATGGTAAATATCACATGATAAAGTGTGCAGTCTCTACACTGACATCTGGTTCACTTCAGATCAGAATGGGGAAACAGCCTTGAGCTCTTCAATCCAGGCGATGACTTTACAGAATGAACGTAACCTGTCACACATGCTTCAGATTCCCAGAGAGTAAATCAGATGTGCTTGTCTGTTGAATAGTTGACCTGCATTTTTATATTTAATATAATATTTATAATGAGTTAATTTGTTATACAGTACAGGTCAAAAGTTTGGAAACATTACTATTTTTAATGTTTTTGAAAGAAGTTCAAAAATACAGAAAAAAATGTGATATATTTTTACAATTTAAAATAATTGGTTTTCAATTTATTATACTTTAAATTATCATTTATTTCTGTGATGAAAAGCTGAATTTTCTGGATAATTACTCCAGTCGATCACATGATCCTTTAGAAATCATTCTAATATGATGATTCATTATCAAAGTTGGAAACAGTTCTGCTGCTTAATATTTTCTCATAACCTGTGATACTTTTTTAGGATACTTTGAAAAAAGCAAATGTTTTAAAAATAGAAATATTTTGTAACAACAATATACACTACTGGTCAGTGATATGGGGTCAGTTTTTTACTTTTTCTTTTGAAATCAATACTGTTATTCAGCAAGGATGTGTTAAATTGATAAAAAGTGATAGTAAATAAGATTTATATTATTAGAAAATATTTTTTTTTATTTTGAATAAATGCAGTTCTTTTTAACCTTTTATTCATCAAATATATTAGGCAGCAGAACTGTTTCCAACACTCATAATAAATCAGAATATTAGAATGATTTCTAAAAGATCATGTGATAGACTGGATGTCACATGTGACACTGAAGACTGGAGTAATGATGCTGAAAATTCAGCTTTGCATCACAGGAATAAATTATTTTTTAAAGTATATTCAAATAGAAAACTATTATTTTAAGTTGTAATAATATTTCACAATATTACTGGGTTTTTTTTCTGTATTTTTGATCAAATAAACGCAGCCTTGATAAGCATTAGAGACTTCTTTCAAAAATATAAAAAAATCTTAATGTTTCCAAACTTTTGACCTGTAGGCTACTGTATATGTTTATAATTTATATTTAAAGATATCAAAAAAAATTTTGTTAATTTTTTTAATACAAATTATCATAAAAACCTTTACACAAACATTAACACCAATGACGTATAAATAAAACAATATGAATTTTTTTTTTTTTATGTAAATTTCTTTTTCAACAAGGTGGGTAAATCACATGCATCTGCACATTTGAAACTTTCTTTGTTTTCAAAGTTGTTAACATTGATAACACCAATGACTGTAATAATAATAATAATAATAATAATAATAATAATAATGAAAATTTAAAAATTATTTATAATATTATTTACCTATTTTGTTTTGCTTTTTGCACGATTGTTGGACTTTGCGCTAATGCTTATATCCTGGAAAACAATATGTTAAAATATTTATAAATAAATAAATGTAAATGTCATAAAGGGTTTTTAGAGACTTCTAATGTCAAGTCACATTTATTTACATAGCGCTTTTACAATACAGATTGTTTCAAAGCAGCTTTACAGAGATAACAGGAAAATAATGCAAACAAGTTTGTTTCCAGAAGAAAATATCGTCACAGTTCAGCTTAATTAAGTTCAGTGATGTTTCATTTTTGTTTAAAAAAAGTTATTTAGTTCATTTATATATATTTAGCCGCTCTGGAGTAAACCATGACGCCATAAGAAGTGTCATTGTATTTTAAGAATGACCCACCAGATAGCAGAGCAAAGATCACATGTACATTTATGTCACAGCTTTCAGTAAACTTCCTGTTGCTCTTCTTTGAAACCTGTTGGCACACATGCAGAGTGTCCTAGCTGCAACAATAAAACTAAAGCTATGTGATGAACAGAAAATTAAGAATGCTTTGTTGTGCAAATGAAAACTATATCTTCTTTAGACTGTTATTTATCTATGGGCCAGAGAATGTGGCTGTTGCGCTAGTTTGGACAGTTTGCTCGCGGGCATGTGACGTGATGAGAACAGAGACTTCGGGTGTGTCATGAATTGTTGTATTGTTTCTTTATCTGATTGTGACAGCATGCATCTTATCGGAACACTGACAATGTAATAGGAAATGTTGGGTTATTTCTCAGTGACTTTGTAAGACATGAAAATCATCACATCATCTCATTTTGTTTACTGAACACTTGTCCAGCAGGAAAGCACATGAAACAATCAAATATCAACAATTAAATTGTTACTAGTAAAAATGTACATTTTTTATATCTGAACATGTATTTCTGATATCAATATAATTTCAGATATCTAAAATGGCTTTCTTACTAGTAACAATCACATTCATGATATCAGAAATTAACATTGTCGCTAGTGAAAATGGAATTATAGATATCAAAAATGAACATTGTTACTAGCAATTCAGTTGTTGATATCAAGAATAGACATTTCAACTAGTGACAACTGAATTCTTGATATCAAAAATAAAGGTTTTTACTAGTAAGAATTGTATTTCTGATATGTGAAACTGGAATTTCAACTAGTAAGAAATAAATTCTTGATATCAACAATGGATTTTGAATGGCAGCCTATGGTGACATTTCACTAGTGAAAATACAATTACAGATATCAACAATTATAGTTTTTACTAGTTAAAATTAAATTGTTGATATCAAGAACTAGCATTTTAACTAGTGAAAATTTAATTGTGGATATCAAGAAGTAGCATTGTTACTAGTGAAAATGTCATTTCTGATATAAAAAATAGCCATTGTTACTAGTAGAAATCTAATTCCTGATATCAGTAACTATCATTTTAACTAGTGAAAATTGAATTGTTGATATCAAGGATTCATATCCCGGAAATGAATAAAAGTTCAAACGGCTTGCCATAGCCTACTGTATAATCTATTTAAATAACTCTATGAAGCACCTGACAGCGGCCTTTAAAGCCTTTAGGACAGATGAAGGCTCAACATTTATCAGTTGCCTAATATCTTTTTTTTATATTTCTAAAGCATTCAGAAATGAGATTTCAGATTCATTCTTCGGTGAGCGACCGATACTTTTAAGCACATTCTGGAAGCGAGTGTTGTTTACACCTTGTTTACCAACAACAACAAAGTGAGTATGCCTGTATAAGACTGCCGAAATCATGCTCAAAATTGTGATACTGCTGCCAACAACAATGCAGTAGCGGGAACTTGGGCTTTCCAGAATGTTCTTCATCTATTCTAAACTGAATAATAATAATAATAATAATAATAATTTTCAGGAAGCATGAAAACGCATCTCTCTTACTGTACACTGTAAAAAGTGAAATTCTTGTTGCAATAGTCTGTTAACATTGGCTCAATGAGAAATAATACGTCAGACTAATTGAACAATTTAGATGTTATCGGTCACTTGAAATTTTTGATTTGGGAGGGTTAGAAATGTTTTACAGTGTATGTTCCCATTTACGCTTCAGGCCAAAACTACCAGACTAACATGATATGTTTCCTCATGCTATGAGACTCATTTCATCTGACAACCTTGACAGTCCACCTCCACCCAGTAATTCTCAACAGCTGCCACTGAGTGTGAATGCGCTGCACACATATGCATGCATAATTTGTATCCATCATTGTTTGTGCAGTTGTAATCTTAGTAGCCTAAAATATACTATAGGCCTACAGCAATAAACAGGATTCAAGTAGTCTATAGACAATATAAAAAAAAATAATAAAAAAAGAATATATCCTGTGTAAATCAAAACGCATGCTTTGTGGAGTTTGTCATTGCATTCAGAAGATGTCAATCACTGTCATTATGGGCCACATTACATATATAAATACCAGCAATTTATTTATAGCAATTTATTTATATCGTTTGATACACGTTTGTCATAAAATGTGTGTTGGAGATACATACAATAATTTAATTAACAGTCATTAATTTAATTATTGGTGTTTACTATGCCTATATGAGTTTTGCTGAATTGCTATAAATGTAATATTCTTTTAATTGAATAAGTCTTGTTCAGAACCCATTCCTCCACTTTCCTGTCCAGCAAATAAAATGAAGCTGAAGTTTTTCATTGCAAATTGATGCATTCATTTACGCAGCGCAGTTGCAATGCGTATTTTTTTCCGTACCCATGTTAACAGGTCAGAGCTTTCACTCTGCACGCGGATGCAGTCCGTCGATCCGTTCCACTTGCGGTGCGTATATACAGCATTGCCGCGATCGTTTCCGCACCGAGTCTATTTTTTGCTGTGCTGCAAACGCTGAATTAAAGCGACAGCGCATGGTTCGTGGTCAAATTGAACACAGATTGACCTGAAAATGTTGTAATTTCACCATAAATGCATTTAATTAAATAAAATGTAGTTATCTCACCATACATTTATTTAATTAAATAGCCTACTACTTTTTTTCACAGTCATCTTTTTACCTTAATACCGGGGTAAAGCAAGGACAACTACAATTTACCTCAACAAGGCGACATAATGAACAACACTCGTCTCATTTGTGGAGGTGGAAAAACAAGTAATTTGTGACATGCAAGATTTATTGTATTGAAATTTAAATGCAAAAGAAAAGGCATGTGAGTCGGCTGCCAATTTTGAGTTTTAATCTAAAATGTTTACGATTTTAATATAAGTACATGGTTAAATATTTGACCACTTGCTTGAGCAACTTAATATATATAGAAGTAATGCATGGAATAATAGGCCTACGTTGTTTAAATTGGGTTTAAATGTGCATACGTCCATTAAAGAATGTATATGTGTACAAAGAGAATCGCAATGCTGACAAAACTTTTTTTTTTTTAAATAAAAGTTGCTGCATAACTTCTGGATTTGAAATAAAAATAGTGATGTGATACAGCCGCGGATCAGTTACGCACTGCAAACGCAGTATATGTGAAAGCATCGCGTGCTGCTCCTGCACCGCATACGCACCGCAACACTCACTGCATACTCACTGCACACGGAGTATGTGTGAAACGGGCGTTACGCATGAGATGGGGATTACCAGTTCATCAACTTGTGGAGTAGTGGTGCATATTCTGTTGCTGTTATGGTAAGACACGTGAAAACAGCATTTCTTTGTCGTCATTCTGATAGGCTACTTGGTCAGAAGGTGTTTTGTCCCCTGTAATTGATTTGAATTAACAGAATCCAAAAATAGCCTATATAGTGTAGATATTTTAAGGCACGACGCGACTTGGTCCTCCTGTAGTCAAGAATTTCATCCACTAAAACTCATGTTTGATCATAAAAATTACATATTTAAACGTTTTTTCCTTGATGCAAAAATGTCTTCATGCCTTAAAATAGCTTGATTAATAACTACACCCTTGGCCCATTTACTATATGCGGTTCTATGAATATGCAAATTAGTTCCGAACACAAACTCCTGCAGAAAGATGCGCCTCATTGCGTCGATTAGAGTATTCTTTAACATAATTTTTTCATCTGTATTTAAATCATTTAAAACTAAAAATGATAAACAGGACATTTTAAAATATTTTATAAAACAGGACATTTTAAAACAGCATTCTTTCCATTAATTTCTTCCATATGGATTTTTATTTAATTTTTATAAAGTCTTCGTTAAAGCGTTATAAACCTTAAACCAAGCCAACCAGTTACGAGGTGAATCATAACATTACAAACTTTGATTTGAAGCAAAAAAAGCATTTGGAAATCGGACAAAAATACTGTTAGGCAACAACTACTACACTCTAAAAACTCCTGGGTCAAAAATAACCCATAATGGGTTATTTTTGACCCAACTCCTGGGTTAAAAAGGGACCAACTAATTTATGGGTTATTTCAACTCAGAAAATTGGGTTATGCTTTTTGACCCAAATTCTAGGTTAAATACCTGACCCAAATGTTGGGTTTAAAAAACCCAACATCTGGGTAGAAATAACCCAAAAATTAGTTGATCCTTTTTTAACCCAGGAGTTGGGTCAAAAATAACCTAACTTAACCTCACTATCCCAGTATGCCTTATTTCAGAAAATAAAACTTTGTTTTACATTATATTACACACTTCAAGCACTTTTACATTTTTATTGCATTAAATTAAAATCTATATGAAAAAACACACACTTGGACATGTTTATTTTCCTATTTATTTTAGGTCACACTGTAATAACAATATTAGAAATAAAAAATAGAAAAATAAACAACAATTCTCAGAAGAGCCTCAGGAATTTAAGCCTGGGGCCATCTTTGGGGACAAGATTTTTGATAGTGTCCTCATCAAAGAGAAGAAATGCCTCCTCATCTATGTCTTCATCTGAAAGACAGAAAACAAGACAACATGAGTATTGTTAATAAGTTGAGACAATTGTGAACCACTCACCAGACACTCTTTCATTATCAAGCTAACAAATAATCACTTTTAAGGGAATCCAGTGCAGTTTTTTTTATTTTTTTTACGTGGCCCAAATTGCTAGTTAACTAATGTGCTTCTTTTGCAGCATTAACGTTACCCATTTTGTGTGAATGACATCTTTTCTTTCATTAAAAAGTGTAATGACATTAATGCAAAGGTGAATATCTTGCCCATTCTTATGCATAACAGCTTAAAGACAAGGCACAACAAAATCTTGCACTGACACATTTAAGTCTTATTAAAAAAAATGTAGGTATAGAGAGATGATGATATAAGGGCAATAAGAGTAAAATGCTCACCTCTAAAATTCTCTGTCAGCTCAGACAGCTGCCACTCAGTTAGCTTATCAGCGACAAAACTGTCCATTCAAGATGACCTGGAGAAAACATAGCAATATAGAGGTTAGGTTAGCAACAATTTGAAGACTTGACCCGCTTCTTTAACTCTCACTACTTCAGCCAGTAGAGCACTGTATAATATGATAAGCACGGCGCAGCTGGAAAACATAACTCAACTATTGTGTTGCCTCGTCGCTCTGTAGCCGCGGCTATGGGGTTTGCACACCGGACGAGAAGCGCCGCGTCGCGTCTCTAGGACAACTCGAGGTATCGCTCACCGCCACCGGACGTGCAGTCTCTCAAGGGGCTCACACACCGGACGCGAAGCGCAGTGCCGCGTTTTAAAAATTCGAACACATTATTCTCTATGAGTGTACACACACCGGCGGCGCCATCCGGCGTCTGTCCGCGACACCCATAGATACATATAGTGTACTGTCTATGCGCGACACCCAGCAACGGCTCAGGACCGTGTTCAAAATCGCGTCCGGTGTGTGATAACGTTACCTCGAGTTGTCCTAGATGTTGTCGTGATAGCCACGGCTACATGCCAACCACATAATTACCACGGCTAACGCTAGTCTCACTCTCAACGTATTTTTTTTAGCAAATGGTGATAAACTAGCAACAGGGACATGGACACAGAAAAGTTTACATTACATCAACACTGAAAATACTCTCTTACCTTGAATATAGATGAAGTTGCACCGATGAAGCACAGGCCAAAACGGATCGAGCGCGAAAGCGACGGTTATTTCAAACGACTGTTGTGAGAAAATTCCAGAACAACTGCGGGCGAGAGAGAGAGAGAAAGCCAACCCTATAACCCAGAACATGGGTTACTCTTTGAAAAATAACCCAGAAACCCAAACAACCCATGAATTGGGTCAAAATATTAGCCCTATAACCCAGAAAATGGTTACTCTCTGAAAAAATAACCCATAATTTTAACCCAACACAAATAACCCAGAAAATGGGTTGAAGAAATAACCCAGGAGTTTTTAGAGTGTACAAGGCCATAAGAACTACAATCCTATAAATCAGGGGTGTCAAAAAGAGTTTAGCTTCAACCCTAATTAAACACACCTGATCCAGCTAATCAAGTCCTTCGGGCTTATTTAAAAACTACAGGTATGTGTGTTGGAGCTGGTTGGAACTAAACTCTGCAGGGCGGTGGCCCTCCAGGATCTGAGTTTGACACCCCTGCTATAAAGCATTGCGAACAGCATAATCAAATAAAAAACAATGGACAAACATAAAACTACTCATTTAAAAATGTTGATGTTTATATATATAAACAATATGGTTTAAGTTTATTGCAAAATATGCATATTTGTTCAAATATTTAAGTATTTAAGACTCGATTAGCTATGTCATTCGCGGATAGTGTGCACACAGTCACGCCTCAGACATTCTTATCTAGTTACTTAGTGTTCTTTTAAGTAAACATAATTTTTTTTTTTTTTTTTTGGTTTGAGTGAGTGTGTGTCTTAGGCTACTTTGTAGAGCAAAACGTCCAAGTATTGTCAAGTTATGTTTACCACAGACCTTGTTTTACTCATAAATTTAAAAACCCTATTATAAAAATCCATAGCAAAATCTCGAGGGTAACAGTAGTCTTTCAGGTTTTGACATCATCCCTGCACCACTGTATAGAATTTAGAAGAGTATAGAGTGGTGCAGGGAGCGTCAAAGCCCGGAATGCAAGTACAGAGGATGCATGAAAGTATCTTTGCATACTTGAGAAAATCAAACCTTTAAAAGTCATCTCGGGCAGTTAATAAATAAGATCACAGCACATCTCATTTCTCACAAAGATGTGTTCTGTGTGCTCATCTCCTTCCGAATTCGTTCTGTCAAGGTAGCCTGGCAAGACCTGTCTCCATAAAATCAACAGTGTGCACTAATATTGCGAATATAATATAGTTATTATATTAGTATTTAATATACTAATTTCTCTCTAAATATAGTACTGATGTCACATGTATGCTCTGTTTTGTTTAGTTTCTGAGTTCCTGGTTTCCCTAGTTCCTTGTTAGTCTCCCTAGTATTTAATAACACCTGTTCTGTTTTAGTCAGTCATCCTCTGTGTATTGAAAACCTGAGTTTCCTGTGTTTCTTTGTCTGGTATCGTTAATGTTAAGCTGTTGGTTTGTGATTCTTCTGTAAAGCTTGTTGGTGGATTATAATAAAGACTATTTTGTTATGTACTCCTTTATTCATGCGCTTCACTTCAGCCTCCGCGACAACTGATTATTATATAAGATAAAACAAGCTACCAGCTAATGACAAAAGCAATCATCAGGGAATTTCAGATATTTCTTTTTTTTTTTAAGGACAGAGCTTCCTCATCCTAAACTCAACAATAACAACAACAACAACATTTATTTATGGAGCACATTTAAACACAATATAAATTGATCCAAAGTGCTGTACAGTGTGCCAAAGCATGTCTACACAATAAGAACAACAATTACAGGTTAAAAGATAAAAAATAAAAATAATATTTAATAGTAGATTAAAAAATGTCCTCAAATGATGTGCGATACCATTCCAAGGCCTCAGCCAAGCCTCAGAAAAGGCCCGATCGACCTTTGATTTGTAACGACACAGTGCCAGTGGCACACTTAAGAGTAAGATCTGAGTGCCCTAGCAGGACAGTATGGCTGAAGAAGGTCACTAATATACACGGTGCATGGCCAGACAACGCCTTATATACAAACATAAGAATTTAATGGAAAGCCAGTGGGAGATGATAAAATAGAGGAGAAATGTTCCCTCTTTTTAGACCCAGTTAAAAGTATTGCAGCCTCATTTTGTACAACTTGCAATTGAGATAATGAAGATTGAAGGAGACCAGAATAAAGAGAATTACAATAATCAAATTGTGCATGAATCACAACTTCCAAATCTCTCAAAAGATAGCTTCCTTAAATAATAGCAGAAGAACTAGATCATGTTAGTCTAACATAGCAGTGATATGAAAAATGTTGGCCATGGGAAGCATATAAAGGGAAAACAATAAAGGTCCCAAAATGGATCCCTGGGGCACACCACACAAAAAAGTAGCAGATGATGAGGACTGTATAGAAAGAGAGATGGCTGAGAGACAATTTCAAAAGAGAAAAGTTCATAAGAATATCACTGGAAAATGAAGGGTTATGATCAGGAAAAAGCTTTAGGACCCGCGTTAATATTAAAAAAGCTTTCCAGCGCTGGACAGAGCGAAGCGGGAAGGCCTGAAAACAGACACGGAGGTTGCTTGCTTTGATTCCAGCAACACTGGTTTTGAGTGCCATTGTTTGCATGGAGCTGCTGTGCTGTTGGCAACTAACAACCAACTTGTTTATATTTACTCTTAAAAAGGCGAGGCGGTATAATATCCAAATTAAAACCACAACACTTCACTGTAAAGATTATATCAGCTAACTGAAGTGAAGAAACAGGTTGTTGAAAGTGAAACAGTTTAGAATAAACAAAGGAGTTCAAACCTCTGAAGAGGGCTCGGGTAATATGTTCATAGTTGGATTTAGAAGAGAATCAGTTGTGTCAAACAATACTTTTGGTCTCTTCGCATTGTCAGCAATTAATTGCATGAAGAAATTAGATTTTTTTTGCCTCCTTTACTGCCATTTATTCTTATTTAACCATGTGTAACCTCTGGCTAAAAGTATTTAAGAAAGCCAGACTTCACCACCTAGGTTTTCACCACCCAGGAAAATAAAGAATAAATACCCAAAAGAAAACAAAAGATCAACAAAGATGTTGATCCAGGAACATGTGGTACTTGGTGAAATCACGTTCACCGAGTACCAAGCAGCATATCCAGGTGTTCCCTTGAGAACCAGACCAAAAAAGCTATACAAAGTTATGAATTATTACATAGCTGCATTTGCTAACAAGTTTGTATGGGGCACTGTATTTATTTTTTTAATATGTAGTTTGTAGACAGTAACTTCTGGACATAGATTTGTCCTAAAAGGCTAGGTAAAGCACAAGGTACATTTTTTGTACAAGCTCGCAGTTGAATTCTTTAAATCTCCCTGGAGAAATCGATTGGAAATCGTTGATGCTCGTATGGTCGCGGCTCGCATTGTGTGAGAGGAATTACAAGCCGAACCGCGAGTACCTTACAAGCACCTTTCAAACATGTTTTAAAAAATTCGGGGAGTCGGCCCGATTTTGGCCAGTGCATAGGCTGTCCCCAAACAGAGCCGTTCAGCCCTATACGCACACTACGCAAGTTGCGTAGGGACCCGCAAATTACTCAAGGCCCCTCGTGTCAAAGCGCGTCAATCAAAGTTTACAACATCGATGAGAAAATTAAGCGGAACTATCCTTCTGGTCACGAAAAGAGAGTAAAAAGTTGATGTGCATCTCTCTCTAGTCTGTCTGTCTGTCTGTCTGTCTGTCTGTCTGTCTGTCTAACCCAGCCGGGCAATGCATCTTTTGGTCTTTCTGTGTCTTGCTTGCAAATGCCGACCACTTCCAGGGCTGTGTTCTGTGACTTTGTGCCTGACAAAAAAAAGTGAGAGTGAAATACAACTATTTATTACATTTGATAAACGACAAAGGGCAACGGTGTTTGATTATAAACTGCAGCTCGGAAAAGATAACCGTGTCGTGTGTTAACATGCGTTCACATGCACGAGCACGAAATGAAACGCGCACATTCCAGCAAAACATCTGTGGACCAGTACAATATGGGCGTGATGGCACTCCTCATTATAGGCGGACATACTTTTAAAACAAGACAATGATTATCTAGTCTCCAAGTCAGTTTAGTTACAACTCTGCAATAAAGCAAGATAGAAAGCAATGTATTGACATTCACTATTGATTCATAGGCTAAAATGTTGATTGGCTGGACATACTGGTCAATATGGATGCACATCCCTCAGTAAATAATAACCATCAAGTATCAAGTATTGCTTTTATCATTCAAAACACAGTGACATGCTATGGCAAGCCATTTTAGCTTTTATTCATTCACAGGATGCATTTTTTATATCAAAATGTGAATTCTTCATATTAAGAATGTACTTTTTCTAGTACCAATGTCTATTTCTGATATCAGGAATTACATTTTCTTTAGTACTAAAGGAGGGAGGATTGTAGTGGGAGCACTGGGGTGTCAGGTGTGACTGTGTGGCAATGGCAAATGGTTTACATGGCTCATGGGTCAAGTAGGAGGGCCCCTTAACAGAATTTTGCTTAGGGCCCCAAGATCGGCTCTGTTGCCAGATCATACACAACAACGTCATATATGCTAGATCTATGAATATTATTGTTGCCCAGTGGCTGCAGCCCTATAGCGTGTGCATACACTGGCACACAGACACACAAATACTAGTTGTTTTTGTTGAAGAGAATGGCTGTGCTGTTCTCTGCTTTTGCATTTGCACACTCATCTATTTATTTTCTTTCTTTTTCTATCTGAACCAATTGCAGCAACATTGAACGGTTATCAAGTTACGGCACCCACACAACACACAGATCTCCAGATTCCTCTGTCTTTGGCCATTCTTTCCAGCTGGTTCCAGGTGTAGCCCAGTCCTTACATTTATTGGAGTGTTATTTTGGGTAATACTATAATGATTCTACACTGGTGATTTTAACATGTGGGTGTAGCTGAGCTTGGGTGTCTCTTTATCCAGTACAATGGTGTAATGTTCGGCAATTCCTTCTGTGGCTTTGATTAGAAGAATGTTTTTGAGCATTTGTTTGCTTGAAAGTGAGACCTATGCCATCCCAGACATATTATTGTTAGTTTTTACTCTTATCAATAATAAAAATAAAATAAAAAAAAACAGTTTCCAGCTCTCCAAATGTATTGCTTATGTATGCCGATATACAATACAGAAACGTTGACCTAAAATTGAGTAAGTGTATTTGCATTTGAACATTGAATAGTGTTAAAAGCCATGTTAGGCTATGTTTGTGTTGTGCCTTTTCATGAAAGCAAAAAAGTTTGGACCATAAAAACTTAATAAAATATGTTTATTTGATTATAATGAAATAGGACATATTGCAATGTTAGAACTTAGACAAAAAGAAGTAGAACCAGTTATCCTTAAAAGAGCTAAAGAAACAACTTTTCCCTCCCGGAAGAGAGCATCAAAATACAAGGAATTCAAGCAATCATTAAATGCAATTTAATGAACAACAAATGCATAATCAAGCTTTGAGAGAGTGCTACAATGTAAAATACTATAGGCTATCACATAATAAAAAATACCTTTGCTTGTTGTTTATTTATTTGTTACAGCGTGTCTAGTTGTATTCTGTTTGTTTGAGATATGGTTAAGGGATCTATATGAAAAGCCTAAATATTTTAGACATAATAATGAGGCATGTTGCTTGGAGCAGACTGGATTCGATCTTTAATCCACTTGAAGCTGTAGTTGCCATAGGAGCTATAGTTGTAGCTGAAGCTGTAATAAAATATATGCAAATTAGTTGTGAGAAAAAACAAGAACAATTATAGATAAATACTAAAATGTTAGAGCAAAATAAGGGTTATGTGTGTCCTATTCTTATTATGATAATAAAGTTATTGAAGACTGTAAATCTATAATAGAGCTTACCTGAACCATTGACTGAAACTGATTCAGCAATTATGTTCAGATGATTGACATCTCCTGTTCCCACTGCTGTCAGAAGCGTGTTTGAAATTTCTTGAACGGATGGGACTGGTTGGTCACACACAGTATGCATGAATAAGCAGCATAGCATGGTGTATTTACCTGAATTCTTTGACGTTCACTCTGAGGAAGTTAACATACTTGGGTCTGTAAAATCCTGTAAGCTGCAGATAACAATTACAGACATCAATTACAATAGAGTATGGTAAAATATGAGTGTTGGTTACATAATTGTTGTCTCTGTGTTTGTTGTCTCTGAATATGTGTTTAAAAATCAAGAAAAGTATAATTTACATTTAATCATTTAGCAGACGCTTTTATCCAAAATCAGGAGAGCAATAGAAGCAATTAAACTAAGAATAGGACAACAATATGCAAGTGCTGTGACCAATATTATTTTATGGTTATTACAAAACAATGAAATTACATAAACACAAGGGAGTTAATATGCGACTTTAGAATATATACCCCAGACTAGAAGACTGAAAAATTCGGATTTATGGCTGGTGTGCGCTTATGCATTAATGATCAACTGATCATGATTTCACATGCCAACACACATCAAAAGAGGCAAACATAAAGATATAAGGTTACCAGAGCATATTACAATCTGACACCTGGTCTCACTGGCTTCCTCGAATGTCTTTCTCTGCTTTTATAAATGTTTCCCTTCTGTAACCACAGCCGATTAGCGTATATAGCATCAATTTTCCAATGCTCAACAGTTAAACTCGCAGTGCTGAAACATGTTTAGTATAATATAAAATTGCTATTTATAGACATATTTGTCTTCCTGTTGATAAATAAGTGGCTTATAATGCATATTATAAATTATTACTGGAATTTCACCAGTAATTATATAATTTCAGGGCAAAAATGCCACAGATAAATGTCACGATAAAGAGATGCACCCGCTTTCTTTTTTTTATTCGTAACAATGGATAATGGATGTAACTAATAATGTTCAATTATAAGTCATTTATAAGTTAATAGGTAATGATGAACTACTCATTTATAAAGTATGACTATACATTCATAAGTAGTTAAAAAGTAGTAATTAATGCAATATGGCTCAGCTTGTCAGTGAACTACGGCTCTGTGTTGTAAATGCCGCTCCATCTGAAAGCAGGTGATGGCGATTTACTACTAATCAAGGAACCGACTTTACTGACGAGATGCGCCTAACAATGTCATGTGATATATCGCCCAGCCCTACACAGAATTTCTTTGTTTAAAAAGTGTGTTTAAAGTTTAAAAGATGAGGAAACTTTGAAAACATATACATTTAAAAAAAAAAATATATATATATATATAATATATATATTCTGCACTCAGGTGGACCTGTTCCATAAGGATTCACAAGAGCGGTCTCTCATCTCCCGAAGATGAGTTTGTCATCAACAAATCAGAGAGGGACAGATGTATCAAGATGAACAATGTGACAATTCAGGATATAATTGTCTTTGAAGGTGAGGAATACATTGTCTGCAAAGTATATAGACACATTGCAAAGTTTTTTGACTAGTCCATTTACTCCACAGATTTAGGAATCTGTTTTGTGTCAGATCTACCACCAAATCTGATGTGCTTCAAGTTAGATACCAATCTGCAGAAGTGTGTCCTGTTGCCTTTGGAGGTTGACTGAGATGTCATTCCTCTTCTTCATGCAGACCCATCCTAAATTTCAGTCAACAGGTGTTGTGGTAGTCATTAAATCTGCTGAATTTTAGATATGCCAATCTTTTTATCTCGAGGATAAAATGTTCATAATTTATGGGTAGATCAGCATCAAATTTAGACAGCAGTGACAGTGTACAGCCTGCTTTCGCTAATCTCTGTAGGTGTGAAACATTTATAGTATTATGTCTGGACAGGAACAACTTAAGTGGTTTTGCTTGTAAGCTTGATTGATTGATGCTTGATTTATAACATTTTTGTATTGTTTGTCTGTAAATGATAGGCATATATTCACACACATAAGCTGCTTTTCCACTTCCACATTCCATGCTGATTCGGCTCAGCCGTTAAGGATATGGTTTCATTTTACACTGTGGGACTGATAACTGAGCTCTTTGGCATGTAATAGAAATGCGTCAGTCATTGCCTTGGTAACGCAAGAGTTTTCAGACGATATGATATGTAAATAGCAATGTAACCGTTATGGAGGAATTTTCTTCAGAATTTTCTTTTCATTTTATTATTATTTATTTTGTGTTTACGTCGCTCAAATAGCTTGCTATAGCCAGCTAGAGAAACTGGAAGCCAGGCAACAAACAAGTGACCAATCTTGAGTGGCGACGTCAGTACACACATTCTAGTCAATGGTGCTGAGAATTCAGGGCCCAGGAGCGGTTTGTAATTGTGCCGACCATACCAGGCTTAAGTGGAAATACAACTGGAACCGTTCCTTACTGTTCTTAAATGTTCGGCCCGACGGTTGAAAAGCAGCTTTATATATACCTCTCTCACATACATTATATATTTATCATTTTTAATCAGGGACATCCTTGTTAAAGTATTTTTTTTCATTCATTTCATCAGATGGAAAGAGTCATCTTGGAATTTCTTTAAATGCTTGATGGTTCTACAGGTGATCTTATCAGATTTTCCCATGGTGTGATGTGTGTTAAGAGTGATTGAATCTGCTCGAAAGAATGTTGGGGCCGCACCGATCTCAAATCGTAAATATCCAACATGTTGATCAGAAATCCTGTTGTGTGGTGGGAACTCTGTAGATTGTCACCGTGGAATGAAACGATACCAAATCAGAAAGCGAGCTGATGAAAGCAACATGACATCATCCAAACCTTTTTCTGTAAAAAGCAGTCCAAACACGATCATCACCATTTCTTCTTGCCTGCATGTCGTCCGCCATGTTTGTTTACTCTAAAGTCACGTTTGACCACGAGAGATTTTGTGCGAATTCCCATATTCACACTCGGGAATCTGGTTGTTTGTGAATAAATCTGTTAGTGTGTGGTGTGCTGTCTTGGGGGCTGTTTACACCTGGCCACTTCATGCGTTTTCTTTGATTGGATAGCTATCCGATCGTGAAAAGACCAGGTGTAAATGCCCTCCGAAACGCATTCGACACGGATTTGAATCCGATCGCTCAAACCACTTCAGGAGGTGGTCTGGGCCGCATTCCGACGAAACTGGAGAAGAGTAAATGCATCTGGTTTTTGAAACCACATGCGTAAATTTTACTCCTCCCAACAATGCTAAAAAATAAACGTGTGAGAGCGTGTTATAGGCTATATGTTATGTTATAGCCAGATATGACGGCGCTACTGCAGCACACATCACCGCAGATGAGCAGCTGACTGAGCATCTATTCATCAAGCCAACGTGCAAACTATCGCAAATCAAAGTGAAAGTAAGTCGCAGACGCTTAATGCACAATCATCTTAATTAAAAGTAAAGAACCGAAATGATCTTACCAGGGCTGTTGCCGTTCTCTCCTATTGCGGTCTTTGATTTTGAAATGGCAACTCTGTTGCTTTCGGTGACATGAACTCCATTAAATCTGCATATAGCGCGGGAATTGAAGATTGGATTTATATCAGTTTTGTGTAAACACATTTGTGACTAGGTGTAAATGGAATCGTTTTGATAAATCTATCCGATCTGAAACGCATGAAGTGGCCAGGTGTAAACAGGCCCTTGGTCACATCGCGGCACTCCACATAGGCTAGCTACTATACGAACTGTTAAATCTATGATTTTTTATCATCATGTTTGTTGTCACTCACATTTTGAAATCTGATAAGATTATAAATATATTTTAGTGTGGACCAGGCTTTAGCGTATGAGGGGCCGGACAAGCCAAAATCCATTCTTCAACTGTCACACACATACATTCTCCTTTCATATACATACATTTCTACTCTCACACACATACATTCTCCTTTCACATACATACTGTACATTTCTATATGCGCACACACACACATTCTCCTTTCACATACATACATTTCTACTGTCACACACATACATACTCCTTTAACATACATACATTTCTATACGCACACACACATACATTTTCCTTTCACATACATACATTTATATACGCACACACACATACATTCTCCTTTCACATACATACATTTCTGCTCTCACACACACATACATTCTCCTTTCATATATATATATAGGCCTATATACATATATATATATATATTTTTTTTTTGTCGGCTGCTGTTCTCTTGAATGTGTATGTATGTGCAGGTGCTGCTTCTTAGACACTTTCCGTTTTATTTATTCTTTTTTTTTTCTTTTTTTTTTTTTACCACTAGCCGGCGGGCTGTAAGAGATTTGTGTTAGTGAACTGATTGTGGCCACCGGCTAGCGGTTTCTTCTTTTTGTTTGTCTTCCCCCTCTTCCCTATTAATAGCCTCGGTGTGGATTGGGCCCATAGGATAGATTAGCCCACCGGGTTCTAGTCTGGTTTCCTTAGTGTTTCACCCATTTGGAACCGATGTGTGCAGTGTAATGCTGTGAAGTGTGCATCTGTTATAATAGCTCAAAGAGCAATGTTGCTGTGGTGTGTAAGCTGAGTTTGTAGTGTTTGTTCTATTCTAAAGTGGTGTGTGGTATTGAAACCTAGGCCGGGTTAAGCTTATATTCTGGTGGCTCACCCAACTATGGCTTATCCCTATGTTAAATGATGGATTTGTGTGTTATTTATTGACAACCTAAAGCGACTAATTTTTAACTAAGATAAAATAAAGATTGTCTCTTTTTACTTTGCTAAACCAAGCCTGTGCGTGTTTCTTTATAAAATAGAGTCCCCTTGCTCTCACCAGTCTTGTCCAAGGGGTGGCGTAGTCAGCACTGCCATTGCCCCACCCAGGGGGCAACATTTTGGCGTAGTCGGCAGGATAGCAGTTGTGTCGCTAGGTTAGTTTAAGCAGCACCTGTGTGTGTGTGTGTGTATGTGTCTGAGAGAGAAAGTACGCAAGCGTGTATAGAGAACAGCAGCTGGCAACAATATGAGTGATGGAGAGGAGTCCGCGGTGGAGTTACAGCAGCTGCGACGACGTTTGGAGCAGCTCCAGGCTGAAAACGAGAGACTTTCGGGGGGAGGGACAGCGGGCAATGCTAGTAGCAGTACTACTAGTACCCAGCCTGTTCGACGGGAGCAAGCGCTCTTTATACCTCGAGAGCGGTGATGCCCGAAGTTTTCTGGCTCTGCAACTGCAGGGTCTTTGTCTGTCGAAGAATGGATTGAAGAAGCGAAAAGTTGTATTCGGGCAACGCATATGTCTAATTTTGACAAGGCCCTGTTTTTGTTTGATCACTTAGAGGGTGAAGCCCGAAATGAGATTAAGTACCGTCCTATAGCCACACGTGAAAACCCTGAGTCGATAATTGAAGTCTTAAGGGAAGTATATGGGTGTGCTAAATCATATGTGTACTGGCAACAGCGTTTCTTTAACAGAAAGCAAAAGGACAATGAAACTTTGTTTGAGTTCTCTCATGCTTTAATGGAAATGTTGGATAAAGTAAAACAGTCAAATGAAGGTGCCATTAGGAACCCTGATATTGTTTTGCGAGACCAGTTCTGTGAAAATGTCTGTGATCCTATGTTACGCAGGGAACTCAAGCGATTGGTACGAGCAGATAGTGGGTTGACTCTTCTAGCCGTACGGAAAGAAGCTATAAGGTGGGTGCAGGAGGGCCAGTCCAACCGAGACCGTAGTTACCGTGCTCCAGGTGCAAGCAGTGAAGCTCAGCTTGTGTCGCAATGTGTTACAGCCCCCCAGTCATCAGAATTCATTGAATTAAAAGACTTGGTCCTTAAGCAACAAGCTCAGTTGGACATGCTCGTAAGGCAGTTAGGACACCATAGTGGTAGATCACAGCCCCCTCCACCACACCGGGGTGGGCGATACAAACGCCCCCCCCCCCCCCCCCAATGGTCAGCCCATTTGTCTATGGTGCGATCAACCAGGCCATATAGCCCGCTACTGCCAGGCAGTTGCCCCCACCCACAATAGTAGGTTAGCTTCACGTTTGCCCCCTGATATCCCCCCTAACCAAGCACCGGGCCCAGACAACCTCCCTAGTCAATCGGGAAACTAGCAACTCCCAGTGTGCAGAGCCACACACTGGGAAGGGATGTGTCTGGCTCAATGTATCCTCAATCATATGATAAGTTAGTTAAAACTTGCCCTGTATTGTCTGTTTCTATGGGAGACGTAACAGTTCCCTGCTTGATTGACACTGGGTCAATGGTGACCACCATCACCGAGAGTTTCTTTCGAGAGCATTTCCATCATCTACAAAAGAAAGATTGTAGATGGCTTGGGCTTAAGGTCGCTAATGGGTTAGACATCCCCTATATTGGTTACCTAGAGTTGGACGTGGGGGTACTAGGGCAATGCATTCAGGGAAGGGAAATTTTAATTGTTAAAGACCCAGAGAATAGCACTCTTAAAGACCGTAAGCTCGTAACACCCGGGATACTGGGGATGAATGTAATTGGGGAATGCTATCAGGTCCTTTTTAAACAACATGGGTCACAGCTCTTTCACTCCCCCCCTGTGAAATCGGCGGCACCGGCAGCCCGACGTGCATTGAGACACTGCGAACAGATCCAGGCCATTGTAAATGCACCGAAGCCGTTCAGAGTGAAAGTCCATGGGAAAAGGACAGTCTGTCTTGAGGCAGGATATATATGCACCTGTAGTGAATGTGGGTAACACAAAGGTATGGTTGCCCCCACGCCGCCCTATTGGCACTGTACAAGTTGTGGCGGCATCTGCAACAGGAACAGCTGCCTCTATATCAGTTGACCCTTCATGGGAACAGTGTCAAGCTTATGTCTCCACACAGGAGGTAGTTGAGTGCTGCAGTGTCCCTGAGTTCATGGCGCCAGACTTCCCGGGGTTGACCCAGCAACAAGCGGCTGAGGCCAGGGCCCTCCTTGTCCAGTATAGCAACATCTTTTCCCAAGGGGAGGGAGACCTAGGATGCACGTCCTTAATCAGCCATGAGATTCCCCTGTTGGACAATGCTCCTGTTCGACAGCCATATTGTAGAATTCCACCCTCCCAGTATGAAACTGTAAAAGCGCACATCCGACAGCTCTTAGATAGTAAAGTCATCAGAGAAAGTAGCAGTCCATATTCTTCTCCTATAGTCTTGGTGACTAAGAAGGATGGGAGTTTGCGCCTCTGTGTAGATTACAGGCAGCTAAATGCAAAGACCTGCCGTGACGCATACCCCCTTCCCCGTATAGAAGAATCGTTGGATGCACTTTCAGGAGCTAAATGGTTCTCCACCTTGGACCTTGCAAGTGGATACAATCAGGTGCCAATGGTGGAGCAGGATAAACCTAAGACCGCCTTCTGTACGCCTTTTGGCCTGTTTGAGTTCAACAGAATGGCATTTGGACTGTGTAATGCGCCTGGAATGCTCCAGCGTTTAATGGAGCGTATGTTTGGCGATTGCAGATACCAGTCCGTTCTACTGTACCTGGACGATGTGATCGTCTTTTCCACCACCGTCCAGCAGCATTTGGAAAAACTGGGAGAGGTGTTTTCCCGTCTGCAAAAAGAGGGACTAAAAGTAAAACTGTCAAAATTCCATTTCTTCCAGCACCAGGTCAGTTACTTGGGGCATGTGGTCTCTGCTGAGGGAGTTGCCACGGATCCCGCCAAGATAGAGGTGGTTAAGGTTTCGCGAGCTATTATCGACGTTTCGTGGAGGGATTTTCAAAGTTGGCAGCCCCACTCCACCATCTGGTAGGAAGACTCAGTGGACCTCGAAGGAAGGGAAAGACCCCCCCAGTTCCTTTGGCCTCGGCCTGGGACGAAGGATGTGAGCAAGCATTTCTGTCTCTGAAGGAGCGACTCACCTCGGCTCCAGTGCTGGCTTATGCCGACTTTAAGAAGCCCTTCACCCTGGAGGTAGATGCCAGCCACGGAGGTCTTGGTGCAGTCCTCTCCTAAGAACATGAAGGGAAAGTACGTCCAGTCGCATTTGCCAGTCGGGGACTCAGAGCTGCTGAAAGAAATATGGAGAACTATAGCGCCATGAAGCTCGAACTACTTGCAGTAAAATGGGCAGTTACGGAAAAGTTCCGTGAATATTTGCTGGGGAACCATTTCACAATCCTTACTGATAATAACCCCCTGAGCCATCTGCACACGGCAAAGCTGGGAGCAACCGAGCAGCGGTGGGCTTCTCAGCTGGCGTCATTCAATTTTACCCTCAGATATCGTCCGGGCAAGAGCAATCAGAATGCGGACGCTCTTTCTCGTCAGTATCTGGAACGCTTCACCTTCGGGACAGAGGTCCCCGCGTTGGGCGCATTGACCAGCCTTGGTCCGACGCCTGCCATAGAGGGCCAATGCGGGGAGGTGGTAGCTGACTCAGTCATTGGGCCCTTGAGGAAGTACTATCAAGAAGGGTGACGGCCAGGTGCAATGGAGCGTGAAGCGTTACCCAAGTCCAGCAGAGCCCTGCTCCGACACTGGGACCGCCTAGTCAACGAGGAAGGAGTTCTGTACCACCTGATTCATGCACCAGGGGGAGGTCCAGAGACTCTCCAGCTACTGCTGCCTCAGTGCCTGCAAGCCGAAGTCCTACGGAGTGTCCACGACGAGCAAGGGCACCAAGGCATGGAAAGAACACTCCAGCTACTCCGGAGCCGATGTTTTTGGCCCAGTATGACTAAAGATGTTGAACAGTGGTGCCAGCAGTGCCAGCGATGCGTGCTGGGGAAGGCCGTCCAGCCCAAAGTCCGTACGTATTGGAGCACGATGCAAGCCACTCGACCGAATGAAATCCTGGCTCTTGATTTTACTCTGTTAGAGCCGGCCAGTGATGGACGAGAGAATGTCCTGATTCTCACAGACATATTTACGAAGTACTCGCAGGCTGTCCCTACTAAAGACCAAAGAGCTCCCACTGTGGCCAGGGCCTTGGTGCAGCAATGGTTCCATAGGTTTGGTCCCCCAGCTCGTATACACTCTGACCGAGGGCGAAACTTTGAGAGCCTCCTGATCCAGCAACTGTGTCAGATGTACGGTATACAAAAGAGCCGCACCACTCCGTACCATCCTCAAGGGAATGCCCAGTGTGAGCGGTTCAACCGCACACTCCATGACTTGCTGCGCACACTACCTGAGACAGAGAAGCGTCGCTGGCCACATCATCTGCCTCAGCTCACCTTTGCCTATAATATTACCCCACACCAGACCACAGGTTTGATGTTTGGCCATCACCCAAGATTGCCAGTTGATTTCTTGCTTGGTATCAGGGAGGCTACTCCAGACACCAACACCCTAGAAGAATGGGTTGAAAAGCACCAGCAAAGTGTCAGGATGACTCATGAACACGTCAGGCAGAGATCAGAAGAACTGGCCCTCAGGCGGAACCAGAACCATAATGATCAGGTGAACGATGCCGGCTTCCAAGAAGGGGATTTGATCTATCTGCGGAACCACCCACATGGGAGAAATAAAATCCAGGACTACTGCAACTCTGTGGCCTATCGAGTTGTACGCTGCCCTTCTGGAGCAGGAGCGGTATACACTGTGATCCCTGCAGATGCGGGTGGACCTGTTCGACAGGTACATCGTTCTGAGATGCGCGCCGTCCCTATGGGATTGAGGCCCGGGCCAGGTGGTGTCCCTGGTCCAGCTTGGGAAGAGGAGACCCTCAAAGATCCTCCTGCCTGGAACGATGGTGATGCCCGAGATGTGATCATTTGGTATGGGGCAGAACAAGAACCTCAAGCGGTACCTGCTCCAACCGGCACCTCAGCGTCTGAAGAAATTGACATTGAGGATATGGCTGAGGTGCCTGAGGACAACATTGTGGCTGTGCGCCTTTCAGCGAGGTCTACGGCAGGGCAGCACTCCAATCTCTACCATCTACCCCGGCCGACTTGTGGCAGGAATGATGGTCCATCAGGAATAGAGGGTGAAGACTCCCTGGCATGAGGTGTCATCGTCGGGCCGCCGATTCATTTGGAGGGGGTGGATTGTAGCCTGTGGAATTGAGGTGCTCTCTTTTCCCTCTCTCTTCTCCCTCTTTCTCCGCCTCTCGCTCACTTTCACTCTTTCCTGTATTGCTACGTCACCTAACGTGGGTGGGAAGAGGTTGGTAATTAAGCGCAGGCAGGTGTATAGGGACCTGGGGTCCTCATGCCGGTAGCCATTCACTGTAGCTAGCTACTGACGCGTTGGAGTGCAGCAGTGTTCCGGGGTGCTGTTTGTAGCGCAAGGTGTTACCGAGTGATTGCCAACGGCGCTACTGTTTTGTGTGTGTGCACGCGTTTCCAAAACACGTTGGGAATGCCTAGAGTGACAAGCGTAGAGGAGCGTTCAGTGACCCTGGTGAATGCGTGAAGCACGGAACACTGTCTACTCACCCAATCGCTAGACTGCAAAAAGAGGCTACAGCAATCAGATTGTCGGCTGCTGTTCTCTTGAATGAGTTTGAATGTGTATGTATGTGCAGGTGCTGCTTCTTAGACACTTTCCGTTTTGTTTATTGATTTTTTTATTTTTTTTATTTTTTTTTTACCACTAGCCGGCGGGCTGTAAGAGATTTGTGTTAGTGAACTGATTGTGGCCACCGGCTAGCAGTTTCTTCTTTTTGTTTGTCTTCCCCCTCTTCCCTATTAATAGCCTCGGTGTGGATTGGGCCCATAGGATAGATTAGCCCACCGGGTTCTAGTCTGGTCTCCTTAGTGTTTCACCCATTTGGAACCGATGTGTGCAGTGTAATGCTGTGAAGTGTGCATCTGTTATAATAGCTCAAAGAGCAATGTTGCCGTGGTGTGTAAGCTGAGTTTGTAGTGTTTGTTCTACTCTAAAGTGGTGTGCTTTAGCTCACGTGTGGTATTGAAACCTAGGCCTGGTTAAGCTTATATTCTGGTGGCTCACCCAACTATGGCTTATCCCAATGTTAAATGATGGATTTGTGTGTTATTTATTGACAACCTAAAGCGACTCATTTTTAACTAAGATAAAATAAAGATTGTATCTTTTTACTTTGCTAAACCAAGCCTGTGCGTGTTTCTTTATAAAATAGAGTCCCTTTGCTCTCACCAGTCTTGTCCAAGGGGTGGCGTAGTCAGCACTGCCATTGCCCCACCAGGGGGCAACACATACATTATTCTCTTACATACACATTTTTTTTCAGACATACATACATTTTCTTCTTACATAGCCTACATTTATTATATATAATAATAAATGCATACTTTGAATACATTTGCATAAGAGTAAAATGTATATATGTGAAAGGAGAATGTTTGTGTGTGAGAATAGAAATGTATGTGAAAGGAGAATGTATGTGTGTGTGAGAGTAGAATTGTATGTATGTGGAAGTAGAATGTATAAGTGTGAGAGTAGAAATGTATGTATGTGGAAGTAGAATGTATGTGTGTGAGCGAGTAGAAATGTATTTATGTGAAAGGAGAATGTATATGTGTGAGAGTAGAAATGTATGTATGTGAAAGGAGTATGTATGTGTGTGAGAGTAGAAGAATGGATTTTGGTTTGTACGGCTCCTCATATTAGTGGGAGCTGCATTTGAAATAGGCCTATTTCTGCAAAATGAAAGTGTCTTTCACCCAGTCTGTTTTCTGTCACAAGCCGCTTGCGCTGTTTGCTGCGACTTAATACATTTTTAAAATAACAACAATTTATTTTTATTTTTTTAGCAAAATAATCATTATAATCGGTTTAACCATTATGCAGAATGACGAAAATGTGACTAGTTGCATTAGAACATTTAATTGTGTACATTAAGAAGTCATGTTTAGCAATGAAAGCAAAATATTTTGAACCATATAAACAATAAATATTTTTATTTGATTGAAATAAAATATGACACATTACAACATTTATAAATAGTATAACCAGTAGTTATCCTAAAAACAACTAAACAAACAACTTTTATAATATTTACTTTTGAAAACATACATTAGAAAATGCATGAGGAAAAAGATCCACTTCCAGAAAACAGCCTGCTGTTTAACTGAAATTGTATTCTTAAAGAACACTACATCAAGCTTATCTTTATATTGCCCTATACCATTATTTAAGAGAGTGATACAATGGCAAATACTATACAGGCCTACCACATAATAAAAAATACATTTGATCTTTGTTTAATTTATTACATCGGGTCTAGTTGTATTCTGTTGGTTGGATATATGGTTAAGGGATCTATAGGAAAAGCCTAAATATTTTAGACATAATAATGAAGCATGTTGCTTGGAGCAGACTGGATTCAATCTTTAATCCACTTGAAGCTGTAGTTGCCATAGGAGCTATAGTTGTAGTTGAAGCTGTAATAAAAGATATGCAAATTAGTTGGATCTCCCTATAGAAAGCTTTTTTTGGTTATACTTTGTCTTAAGTTGAAGTAGTTACACGTTTACTACATGTACTTACATGTACATGCAGTACATAGGGTTCTATGTACCCTAACCATAACTGTATTGTAAGTACATGTAGTTAATTAATATCACTCAGTACTTATTTGAGTTAGTACAATGCAACTACAGTGAAAATTAGGAAAAAAACTAAAAACAATTATAGATAAATACTAAAAATTAGGTTTTGTGTGTCCGATTTCCATTATACTAAAGTAATTAAAAACTTTAAATCTATGGAGTAATAGAGCTTACCTGAACCATTGACTGAAACTGATCCAGGAATTATTTTCAGTAGATCGACACCTCCTTCTTCAACTGCTGTCAAGAGGGTGTTTGAAATCTCTTGAACGGAGGGGACTGGTTGGTTGAATCTGAAGACTATTTTAGTTGTTGTGATGATTGACCCTGGGCTGGAATGTTGAAATAATTGTTAGCTTAAATTCTCTTTCTTTTTTACTCTCTCTTTCACACACACACACACACACACACACACACACACACACACACACACACACACACACACACACACACACACACACACACACACACACACACACACACACACACACACACACACACACACACACACACACACACACACAAAGAGAGAGAGACAGATAGATAGATAGATAGATAGATAGATAGATAGATAGATAGATAGATAGATAGATAGATAGATAGATAGACCTACTAAAAAGCATCATTGCAGTATGGTGTATTTACCTGAATCCTATGACAATCACTCTGAGGAAGTTAGCATACTTGGGTCTGTAAACTCCTTCAAGCTGGAACAGATAACAAACAATTACAGACATCAGTTACAATAGAGTATTGTAATATATGAGTGTTGGTTACATAATTGTTGTCTCTTCTTTTAACTCTAAACTTAAAAGTCAAGTATCATTTAGTGTGTTCCAGTAAATTCAGTAAATAGATTTGAACTCACCTGATTTATGACAAGCTTAGACCTATTCCGGTACTCCTCAGTGTTTTGGTTGCTGAGTGCTTCTATAAATGTCTCCAAAGAGCGAAACACCAGATCTGTTAACGCCGTAGGTATTTCTGTAGTAGTTGTTATGGAAGATGTAGTGGTTGTAGAAGTTGTAGAAACTGTTGATGCTGTAGATGCTGTTGAAGCTGTAGATGCTGTAGATGCTGTTGAAGCTGTAGATGCTGTTGAAGCTGTAGATGCTGTTGAAGCTGTAGATGCTGTTGAAGCTGTAGATGCTGTAGATGCCGTAGAAGCTGTAGATGCTGTTGAAGCTGTAGATGCTGTCGATGCTGTAGAAGCTGTAGATGCTGTTGAAGCTGTAGATGCTGTCGATGCTGTAGAAGCTGTAGATGCTGTAGATGCTGTAGATGCTGTAGAAGCTGTAGATGCTGTTGAAGCTGTAGAAGCTGTAGAAGCTGTAGATGCTGTTGAAGCTGTAGATGCTGTAGACTCTGTAGCAGCTGTGGATGCTGTGGATTTACTAATAGTTGTACTTTCAAAGGCTGGTGAAGATGATTTGACTGAAGTCAAAGTAGAAGCTGTTGATTGTGGCAGTGTTGAAATGATTGCTGCGCTAGTGGTGGATGTTCCAGTAAGAATTGAGGGAACTGTGGAAGAATCTGTTGGTGTTGTGGATGATTCAGCTGTTGTAACAGTAGTTTGTGGTGTTGTTGTGGTTTCTCCTGCTGTAGTGGTGGATGTTTCAACAGGAACTGTAGTGGTTGTTGAGGACACTGCTGTTGTTGTAGGTGTTGTGACGGATTCAGTTGTTGTAACAGTAGTTTGTGGTGTTGTTGTGGTTTCTCCTGCTGTACTGGTGGATGTTTCAACAGGAACTGTAGTGGTTGTTGAGGACACTGCTGTTGTTGTAGGTGTTGTGGCGGATTCAGCTGTTGTAACAGTAGTTTGTGGTGTTGTGGTGGTTTCTCCTGTTGTACTGGTGGATGTTTCAACAGGAACTGTAGTGGTTGCTGAGGACACTGCTGTTGTTGTAGGTGTTGTGGAGGATTCAGCTGTTGTAACAGTAGTTTGTGGTGTTGTTGTGGTTTCTCCTTCTGTACTGGAGGATGTTTCAACAGGAACTGTAGTGGTTGCTGAGGACACTGCTGTTGGTGTGGGTGTTGTGGAGGATTCAGCTGTTGTAACAATAGTTTGTGGTGTTGTTGTGGTTTCTCCTTCTGTACTGGAAGATGTTTCAACAGGAACTGTAGTGGTTGCTGAGGACACTGCTGTTGGTGTGGGTGTTGTGGAGGATTCAGCTGTTGTAACAGTAGTTTGTAGTGTTGTTGTGGTTTCTCCTGCTGTAGTGGTGGATGTTCCAGCAGGAACTGTAGTGGTTGTTGAGGACACTGCTGTTGGTGTGGGTGTTGTGGAGGATTCAGCTGTTGTAACAGTAGTTTGTAGTGTTGTTGTGGTTTCTCCTGCTGTAGTGGTGGATGTTTCAACAGGAACTGTAATGGTTGTTGAGGACACTGCTGTTGTTGTAGGTGTTGTGGCGGATTCAGCTGTTGTAACAGTAGTTTGTGGTGTTGTGGTGGTTTCTCCTGTTGTACTGGTGGATGTTTCAACAGGAACTGTAGTGGTTGCTGAGGACACTGCTGTTGTTGTAGGTGTTGTGGAAGATTCAGCTGTTGTAACAGTAGTTTGTGGTGTTGTTGTGGTTTCTCCTGCTGTAGTGGTGGATGTTTCAACAGGAACTGTAATGGTTGTTGAGGACACTGCTGTTGTTGTAGGTGTTGTGGCGGATTCAGCTGTTGTAACAATAGTTTGTGGTGTTGTTGTGGTTTCTCCTTCTGTACTGGTGGATGTTTCAACAGGAACTGTAGTGGTTGCTGAGGACACTGCTGTTGGTGTGGGTGTTGTGGAGGATTCAGCTGTTGTAACAGTAGTTTGTGGTGTTGTGGTGGTTTCTCCTGCTGTACTGGTGGATGTTTCAACAGGAACTGTAGTGGTTGCTGAGGACACTGCTGTTGTTGTAGGTGTTGTGGAAGATTCAGCTGTTGTAACAGTAGTTTGTGGTGTTGTTGTGGTTTCTCCTGCTGTAGTGGTGGATGTTTCAACAGGAACTGTAGTGGTTGCTGAGGACACTGCTGTTGGTGTGGGTGTTGTGGAGGATTCAGCTGTTGTAACAGTAGTTTGTAGTGTTGTTGTGGTTTCTCCTGCTGTAGTGGTGGATGTTTCAACAGGAACTGTAGTGGTTGTTGAGGACACTGCTGTTGTTGTAGGTGTTGTGGCGGATTCAGCTGTTGTAACAGTAGTTTGTGGTGTTGTTGTGGTTTCTCCTGCTGTAGTGGTGGATGTTCCAGCAGGAAATGTAGTGGTTGCTGAGGACACTGCTGTTGTTGTAGGTGTTGTGGAGGATTCAGCTGTTGTAACAGTAGTTTGTGGTGTTGTGGTGGTATCTCCTGCTGTAGTGGATGTTCCAGTAGGAACTGTAATGGTTGTTGAGTACACTGTTGTTGTTGTAGGTGTTGTGGCGGATTCAGCTGTTGTAACAGTAGTTTGTGGTGTTGTTGTGGTTTCTCCTGCTGTAGTGGTGGATGTTCCAACAGGAAATGTAGTGGTTGCTGAGGACACTGCTGTTGTTGTAGGTGTTGTGGAGGATTCAGCTGTTGTAACAGTAGTTTGTGGTGTTGTGGTGGTATCTCCTGCTGTAGTGGATGTTCCAGTAGGAACTGTAATGGTTGTTGAGTACACTGTTGTTGTTGTAGGTGTTGTGGAGGATTCAGCTGTTGTAACAGTAGTTTGTGGTGTTGTTGTGGTTTCTCCTGCTGTAGTGGTGGATGTTCCAGCAGGAACTGTAGTGGTTGTTGAGGAAACTGCTGTTGTTGTAGGTGTTGTGGAGGATTCAGCTGTTGTAACAGTAGTTTGTGGTGTTGTTGTGGTTTCTCCTGCTGTAGTGGTGGATGTTCCAGCAGGTATTGTAGTGGTTGTTGAGGACACTGCTGTTGGTGTGGGTGTTGTGGAGGATTCAGCTGTTGTAACAGTGGTTTGTAGTATTGTTGTGGTTTCTCCTGCTGTACTGGTGGATGTTTCAACAGGAACTGTAGTGGTTGCTGAGGACACTGTTGTTGTTGTGGAGGATTCAGCTGTTGTAACAGTAGTTTGTGGTGTTGTTGTAGTTTCTCCTTCTGTACTGGTGGATGTTTCAACAGGAACTGTAGTGGTTGCTGAGGACACTGTTGTGAAAGCATTTTTTTTGGTTATACTGTATCTTAAGGTCAAATAGTTACACGTTACTACATGTACTTACTATAGTACATGTACCGTAGTACATAGTGTACTATCTCCCCTAACCGTAACACAGTAGTAAGTACCTGTAGTTAATTAATATTACTCAGTACTTATTTGAGTCAGTACAATGTAACTACAGTGAAGATGAGAAAAAACAAGAACAAATATAGATAAATACTAACAAATAGGTTTTGTGTGTCCGATTTCCTTGATAATAAAGTTATTGAGGACTATAAATCTATTGAGTAATAGAGCTTACCTGAACCATTGACTGAAACTGATTCAGGAATTATTTTCAGTAGATTGACACCTCCTTCTTCAACTGCTGTCAAGAGGGTGATTGAAATCTCTTGAACGGAGGGGACTGGTTGGTCGAAGCTGAAGGCTATTTGAGTTGTTGTGATGATTGACCCTGGGCTGGAATATATAAATGTTGAAATTATTGTTAGCTTAAAAAATTCAGTTTACTGCATTCTCTTTCTTTTTTGCTCTTTCCTACACACACACACACACACACACATGCACGCACGCACACACACACACAAAATAAGCAGCATTGCAATATGGTGTATTTACCTGAATCCTATGACAATCACTCTGAGGAAGTTAACATACTTGGGTCTGTAAATTCCTTCAAGCTGGAACAGATAACAAACAATTACAGACATCAATTAATACATGAGTGGTGTTTACATTATTATTGTCTCTTCTTTTAACTATAAGCTTAAAAATCAAGTATCATTTAGTGTGTTCCAGTAAATTCAGTAAATAGATTTGAACTCACCTGATTTATGACAAGCTTAGACCTATTCTGGTACTCCTCAGTATTTTGGTTTCTGAGTGCTTCTATAAATGTGTCCGAAGAGCGAAACACCAGATCTGTTAACACCGTAGGTATTTCTGCAGTAGTTGTTGTGGAAGATGTAGTGGTTGTAGAAGCTGTAGATTCTGTAGAAGCTGTAGCTGTGGTTGTAGATTCTCCTGCTGTAGTGGTGGACGTTCCAGCAGGAACTGTAGTGGTTGCTGAGGACACTGTTGTTGTTGTAGGTGTTGTGGGTGATTCAGTTGTTGTAACAGTAGTTTGTGGTGTTGTGGTGGTTTCTCCTGTTGTACTGGTGGATGTTCCGGCGGGAACTGTGGTGGTTGCTGAGGACACTGTTGTTGTAGCAGTTGGTGTTGTGGATGATTCAGTTGTTGTAACAGTAGTTTGTGGTGTTGTTGTGGATTCTCCTGCTGTAGTGGTGGATGTTTCAACAGGAACTGTGGTGGTTGCTGAGGACACTGTTGTTGTTGTTGTAGGTGTTGTGGGTGATTCAGTTGTTGTAACAATAGTTTGTGGTGTTGTGGTGGTTTCTCCTGTTGTACTGGTGGATGTTCCGGCGGGAACTGTGGTGGTTGCTGAGGACACTGTTGTTGTAGCAGTTGGTGTTGTGGATGATTCAGCTGTTGTAACAGTAGTTTGTGGTGTTGTTGTGGATTCTCCTGCTGTAGTGGTGGATGTTTCAACAGGAACTGTGGTGGTTGCTGAGGACACTGTTGTTGTTGTTGTAGGTGTTGTGGGTGATTCAGTTGTTGTAACAATAGTTTGTGGTGTTGTGGTGGTTTCTCCTGTTGTACTGGTGGATGTTCCAGCGGGAACTGTAGTGGTTGCTGAGGACACTGTTGTTGTAGCAGTTGGTGTTGTGGATGATTCAGTTGTTGTAACAGTAGTTTGTGGTGTTGGTGTTGTGGTTTCTCCTGCTGTAGAGGTGGATGTTTCAACAGGAACTGTGGTGGTTGTTGAGGACACTGTTGTTGTTGTTGTTGGTGTTGTGGAGGATTCAGCTGTTGTAACAGTAGTTTGTGGTGTTGTTGTGGTTTCTCCTGCTGTAGTGGTGGATGTTTCAACAGGAACTGTAGTGGTTGTTGAGGACACTGCTGTTGTTGTAGGTGTTGTGGATGATTCAGTTGTTTTAACAGTAGTTTGTGGTGTTGTTGTGGTTTCTCCTCCTGTAGTGGTGGATGTTTCAACAGGAACTGTAGTGGTTGTTGAGGACACTGCTGTTGTTGTAGGTGTTGTGGATGATTCTGCTGTTGTAACAGTAGATTGTGGTGTTGTTGTGGTTTCTCCTCCTGTAGTGGTGGATGTTTCAACAGGAACTGTGGTGGTTGTTGAGGACACTGCTGTTGTTGTAGGTGTTGTGGAGGATTCAGCTGTTGTAACAGTAGATTGTGGTGTTGTTGTGGTTTCTCCTCCTGTAGTGGTGGATGTTTCAACAGGAACTGTGGTGGTTGTTGAGGACACTGCTGTTGTTGTAGGTGTTGTGGTAGATTCAGCTGTTGTAACAGTAGATTGTGGTGTTGTTGTGGTTTCTCCTCCTGTAGTGGTGGATGTTACAGCAGGAACTGTAGTGGTTGTTGAGGACACTGCTGTTGTTGTAGGTGTTGTGGATGATTCAATTGTTGTAATAGTAGTTTGTGGTGTTGTGGTGGTTTCTCCTGTTGTACTGGTGGATGTTCCAACAGGAACTGTAATGGTTGCTGAGGACACTGTTGTTGTAGCAGTTGGTGTTGTGGATGATTCAGTTGTTGTAACAGTAGTTTGTGGTGGTGTTGTGGTTTCTCCTGCTGTAGTGGTGGATGTTCCAGCAGGAACTGTAGTGGTTGTTGAGGACACTGTTGTTGTTGTAGGTGTTGTGGAGGATTCAGTTGTTGTAACAGTAGTTTGTGGTGTTGTTGTGGTTTCTCCTGCTGTAGTGGTGGATGTTTCAACAGGAACTGTAGTGGTTGTTGAGGACACTGCTGTTGTTGTAGGTGTTGTGGAGGATTCAGCTGTTGTAACAGTAGTTTGTGGTGTTGTTGTGGTTTCTCCTGCTGTAGTGGTGGATGTTTCAACAGGAACTGTGGTGGTTGTTGAGGACACTGCTGTTGTTGTATGTGTTGTGGAGGATTCAGTTGTTGTAACAGTAGTTTGTGGTGTTGTTGTGGTTTCTCCTGCTTTAGTGGTGGATGTTTCAACAGGAACTGTAGTGGTTGCTGAGGACACTGCTGTTGTTGTAGGTGTTGTGGAGGATTCAGTTGTTGTAACAGTAGTTTGTGGTGTTGTTGTGGTTTCTCTTGCTGTAGTGGTGGATGTTTCAACAGGAACTGTAGTGGTTGCTGAGGACACTGCTGTTGTTGTAGGTGTTGTGGAGGATTCAGCTGTTGTAACAGTAGTTTGTGGTGTTGTTGTGGTTTCTCCTGCTGTAGTGGTGGATGTTTCAAAAGGAACTGTAGTGGTTGTTGAGGACACTGCTGTTGTTGTAGGTGTTGTGGATGATTCAGCTGTTGTAACAGTAGTTTGTGGTGTTGTTGTGGTTTCTCCTTCTGTAGTGGTGGATGTTTCAACATGAACTGTAGTGGTTGCTGAGGACACTGTTGTTGTAGGTGTTGTGGAGGATTCAGCTGTTGTAACAGTAGTTTGTGGTGTTGTTGTGGTTTCTCCTGCTGTAGTGGTGGATGTTCCAGCAGGAACTGTAGTGGTTGTTGAGGACACTGTTGTTGTTGTAGGTGTTGTGGAGGATTCTGCTGTTGTAACAGTAGTTTGTGGTGTTGTTGTGGTTTCTCCTGCTGTAGTGGTGGATGTTTCAACAGGAACTGTAGTGGTTGCTGAGGACACTGCTGTTGTTGTAGGTGTTGTGGAGGATTCAGCTGTTGTAACAGTAGTTTCTCCTGCTGTACTGGTGGATGTTCCAGTAGGAACTGTAGTGGTTGTTGAGGACACTGTTGTGAAAGCATTTTTCTTTTGGTTATACTTTATCTTAAGGTCAAGTAGTTACACGTTAGTACATGTTCTTACTATAGTACTTGTACCGTAGTACATAGTGTACTATCTACCCTAACCGTAACACAATAGTAAGTACATGTAGTTAATTAATATTACTCAGTACTTATTTGAGTCAGTACAATGTAACTACAGTGAAGATGAGAAAAAACAAGAACAAATATAGATAAATACAAAAAAATAGGTTTTGTGTGTCCGATTTCCTTGATAATAAAGTTATTGAGGACTATAAATCTATTGAGTAATAGAGCTTACCTGAACCATTGACTGAAACTGATTCAGGAATTATTTTCAGTGTATCGACACCTCCTTCTTCAACTGCTGTCAAGAGGGTGTTTGAAATCTCTTGAACGGAGGGGACTGGTTGGTCGAATCTGAAGACTATTTGAGTTGTTGTGATGATTGACCCTGGGCTGGAATATATAAATGTTGAAATTATTGTTAGCTTAAAAAATTCAGTTTACTGCATTCTCTTTCTTTTTTGCTCTCTCCTACACACACACACACACGAACGCACGCACGCACGCGCACACACACACACACACAAACAAAATAAGCAGCATTGCAATATGGTGTATTTACCTGAATCCTATGACAATCACTCTGAGGAAGTTAACATACTTGGGTCTGTAAATTCCTTCAAGCTGGAACAGATAACAAACAATTATAGACATCAATTAATACATGAGTGTTGTTTACATAATTATTGTCTCTTCTTTTAACTATAAGCTTAAAAATCAAGTATTATTTAGTGTGTTCCAGTAAATTCAGTAAATAGATTTGAACGCACCTGATTTATGACAAGCTTAGACCTATTCTGGTACTCCTCAGTGTTTTGGTTGCTGAGTGCTTCTATAAATGTCTCCAAAGAGCGAAACACCAGATTTGTTAACGCCGTAGGTATTTCTGCAGTAGTTGTTGTGGAAGCTGTAGTGGTTGTAGAAGCTGTAGTTGTTGTTGTAGATTCTCCTGCTGTAGTGGTGGACGTTCCAGCAGGAACTGTAGTGGTTGTTGAGGACACTGCTGTTGTTGTAGGTGTTGTGGATGATTCAGTTGTTGTAACAGTAGTTTGTGGTGTTGTTGTGGTTTCTCCTGCTGTAGTGGTGGATGTTTCAACAGGAACTGTAGTGGTTGCTGAGGACACTGCTGTTGTTGTAGGTTTTGTGGAGGATTCAGCTGTTGTAACAGTAGTTTGTGGTGTTGTTGTGGTTTCTCCTGCTGTAGTGGTGGATGTTTCAACAGGAACTGTAGTGGTTGCTGAGGACACTGCTGTTGTTGTAGGTTTTGTGGAGGATTCAGCTGTTGTAACAGTAGTTTGTGGTGTTGTTGTGGTTTCTCCAGCTGTAGTGGTGGATGTTCCAGCAGGAACTGTAATGGTTGTTGAGGACACTGTTGTTGTTGTAGGTGTTGTGGAGGATTCAGCTGTTGTAACAGTAGTTTGTGGTGTTGTTGTGGTTTCTCCTGCTGTAGTGGTGGATGTTTCAACAGGAACTGTAGTGGTTGTTGAGGACACTGTTGTTGTTGTAGGTGTTGTGGAGGATTCAGTTGTTGTAACAGTAGTTTGTGGTGTTGTTGTGGTTTCTCCTGCTGTAGTGGTGGATGTTTCAACAGGAACTGTAGTGGTTGTTGAGGACACTGCTGTTGTTGTAGGTGTTGTGGAGGATTCAGCTGTTGTAACAGTAGTTTGTGGTGTTGTTGTGGTTTCTCCTGCTGTAGTGGTGGATGTTTCAACAGGAACTGTAGTGGTTGTTGAGGACACTGTTGTTGTTGTAGGTGTTGTGGAGGATTCAGCTGTTGTAACAGTAGTTTGTGGTGTTGTTGTGGTTTCTCCTGCTGTAGTGGTGGATGTTTCAACAGGAACTGTAGTGGTTGTTGAGGACACTGTTGTTGTTGTAGGTGTTGTGGAGGATTCAGTTGTTGTAACAGTAGTTTGTGGTGTTGTTGTGGTTTCTCCTGCTGTAGTGGTGGATGTTTCAACAGGAACTGTAATGGTTGCTGAGGACACTGTTGTTGTTGTAGGTGTTGTGGAGGATTCAGCTGTTGTAACAGTAGTTTGTGGTGTTGTTGTGGTTTCTCCTGCTGTAGTGGTGGATGTTTCAACAGGAACTGTAGTGGTTGTTGAGGACACTGTTGTTGTTGTAGGTGTTGTGGAGGATTCAGTTGTTGTAACAGTAGTTTGTGGTGTTGTTGTGGTTTCTCCTGCTGTAGTGGTGGATGTTTCAACAGGAACTGTAGTGGTTGCTGAGGACACTGCTGTTGTTGTAGGTGTTGTGGAGGATTCAGCTGTTGTAACAGTAGTTTGTGGTGTTGTTGTGGTTTCTCCTGCTGTAGTGGTGGATGTTTCAACAGGAACTGTAGTGGTTGTTGAGGACACTGTTGTTGTTGTAGGTGTTGTGGAGGATTCAGTTGTTGTAACAGTAGTTTGTGGTGTTGTTGTGGTTTCTCCTGCTGTAGTGGTGGATGTTCCAGCAGGAACTGTAGTGGTTGTTGAGGACACTGTTGTTGTTGTAGGTGTTGTGGAGGATTCAGTTGTTGTAACAGTAGTTTGTGGTGTTGTTGTGGTTTCTCCTGCTGTAGTGGTGGATGTTCCAGCAGGAACTGTAGTGGTTGTTGAGGACACTGTTGTTGTTGTAGGTGTTGTGGAGGATTCAGCTGTTGTAATAGTAGTTTGTGGTGTTGTTGTGGTTTCTCCTGCTGTAGTGGTGGATGTTCCAGCAGGAACTGTAGTGGTTGTTGAGGACACTGCTGTTGTTGTGGGTGTTGTGGAGGATTCAGTTGTTGTAACAGTAGTTTGTGGTGTTGTTGTGGTTTCTCCTGCTGTAGTGGTGGATGTTTCAACAGGAACTGTAGTGGTTGTTGAGGACACTGTTGTTGTTGTAGGTGTTGTGGAGGATTCAGTTGTTGTAACAGTAGTTTGTGGTGTTGTTGTGGTTTCTCCTGCTGTAGTGGTGGATGTTCCAGCAGGAACTGTAGTGGTTGTTGAGGACACTGCTGTTGTTGTGGGTGTTGTGGAGGATTCAGCTGTTGTAACAGTAGTTTGTGGTGTTGTGGTTTCTCCTGCTGTAGTGGTGGATGTTTCAACAGGAACTGTAGTGGTTGTTGAGGACACTGTTGTTGTTGTAGGTGTTGTGGAGGATTCTGCTGTTGTAACAGTAGTTAGTGGTGTTGTTGTGGTTTCTCCTGCTGTAGTGGTGGATGTTCCAGCACGAACTGTAATGGTTGTTGATGACACTGCTGTTGTTGTAGGTGTTGTGGATGATTCAGCTGTTGTAACAGTAATTTGTGGTGTTGTTGTGGTTTCTCCTGCTGTAGTGGTGGATGTTCCAGCAGGAACTGTAGTGGTTGTTGAGGACACTGTTGTTGTTGTTGTAGGTGTTGTGGAGGATTCTGCTGTTGTAACAGTAGTTAGTGGTGTTGTTGTGGTTTCTCCTGCTGTAGTGGTGGATGTTCCAGCAGGAACTGTAGTGGTTGTTGAGGACACTGTTGTTGTTGTTGTAGGTGTTGTGGAGGATTCTGCTGTTGTAACAGTAGTTAGTGGTGTTGTTGTGGTTTCTCCTGCTGTAGTGGTGGATGTTCCAGCAGGAACTGTAATGGTTGTTGATGACACTGCTGTTGTTGTAGGTGTTGTGGATGATTCAGCTGTTGTAACAGTAGTTTGTGGTGTTGTTGTGGTTTCTCCTTCTGTAGTGGTGGATGTTTCAACAGGAACTGTAGTGGTTGCTGAGGACACTGCTGTTGTTGTAGGTGTTGTGGAGGATTCAGCTGTTGTAACAGTAGTTTGTGGTGTTGTTGTGGTTTCTCCTGCTGTAGTGGTGGATGTTCCAGCAGGAACTGTAGTGGTTGTTGAGGACACTGTTGTTGTTGTAGGTGTTGTGGAGGATTCTGCTGTTGTAACAGTAGTTAGTGGTGTTGTTGTGGTTTCTCCTGCTGTAGTGGTGGATGTTCCAGCAGGAACTGTAGTGGTTGTTGAGGACACTGTTGTTGTTGTAGGTGTTGTGGAGGATTCTGCTGTTGTAACAGTAGTTTGTGGTGTTGTTGTGGTTTCTCCTGCTGTAGTGGTGGATGTTCCAGCAGGAACTGTAGTGGTTGTTGAGGACACTGTTGTTGTTGTAGGTGTTGTGGAGGATTCATTTGTTGTAACAGTAGTTTGTGGTGTTGTTGTGGTTTCTCCTGCTGTAGTGGTGGATGTTCCAGCAGGAACTGTAGTGGTTGTTGAGGACACTGTTGTTGTTGTAGGTGTTGTGGATGATTCAGCTGTTGTAACAGTAGTTTCTCCTGCTGTACTGGTGGATGTTCCAGTAGGAACTGTAGTGGTTGTTGAGGACACTGTTGTGAAAGCATTTTTCTTTTGGTTATACTTTATCTTAAGGTCAAGTAGTTACACGTTAGTACATGTTCTTACTATAGTACTTGTACCGTAGTACATAGTGTACTATCTACCCTAATCGTAACACAATAGTAAGTACATGTAGTTAATTAATATTACTTAGGGGTGACCCCGAATAGTCGAAGATTCGATGCTTCGATAGGAGGAGCCTGATTCGACTACCGATCTCACGGTCGAATCTTCGCGGAGGTGTTATGAAACGAGGATCATGCCACTTTGGCTATATGAGGGCGCTCAATGTCTGATTTCACATAGAACTAGCTTTTATGTCAATACGTTAATATTCAGCCTATTATATGCTGTATATAAAAATGTGCAAAGAAAGAAGCTTTTAATAAATATTTTTTAACATGCGTGAATAAATCCAAACACCCTGTGACAGATTTAAATTTCACTTTCAATCCGTGACCGACAGAGGAGCGTCTTGGCGGCAAGGATTTAAATCTTTAACAAAGTCTGGGATAAGAAAATCTAAAGTGTGGATGTACACCATCAGAAAGGATATTCTCCAAGGCTGGATTTAGCATCAGGAAAACCATGATCGCACTTCTGCCGGCCAACGTTAACACGTTTCACGCATATGGGTTTCACGTTAGAATGTATTTTATCCGCGCGCACAATTTGAAAAGACTCCAACGGACACAGACAGAGTGAAAGACTGGATTTGTTCTCTCGATCAGGTAGGGTACAAGTGATTTCAAAACTTTTCAGCCGGTTCTAATTGGATTTTTGGATGCTGTGAACATTTTTTGCTAAAAAGACTGCCTCCAGTTTAGCATTTATTGTTGTTTCTGCAGTTAAAAAGACGAAGTTGAAAATTCTGGCTACTATCGTTATTTTAATCATTTCTTTATTTTAATTTTATTTATTAATCTGTCAGGGTTATCTAATCTAACTATTTGTGGCTTGTGTTTTGAATATATGTTCCTCTGCACTTTAGGCATTTTGCTCACATTTGCTCATCTTGTGACTTGATTCTCATTTATTTCGTTTTGTAGCCTATTTTTATTTATTAGAAAGGTATATTCTGTTCTAATTAAATTTAGTAAATGAATTGTTTATTTTTTCGGTGCGTCGATGTTGTGCTGTAGGCTGGCCTGCTCGCACAGGTAATTTAGCCGATTTAATTTGATTTGCATGTGAAATGCAAATCCTGTCTGCAGTGTGGCCTTTCTGGAGTTATGTTATTTCTTAGTTTTATTGGTCCAAAATGTTTTTATACATTTTCTTCTATAGCTTTGTGTGATTTTATGTACATCGCGGCTTTGAAACGTTAAAGCCCCGCCCCCAGCCCCACCCCCATACACATGATTCGACTATTAGTCGACTATAGGCAAGACATGACGATTCTGATTCGACTATGAAAATCCATAGTCGGGGACAGCCCTAATTACTCAGTACTTATTTGAGTCAGTACAATGTAACTACAGTGAAGATGAGAAAAAACAAGAACAAATATAGATAAATACAAAAAAATAGGTTTTGTGTGTCCGATTTCCTTGATAATAAAGTTATTGAGGACTATAAATCTATTGAGTAATAGAGCTTACCTGAAACATTGACTGAAACTGATTCAGGAATTATTGTCAGTGTATCGACACCTCCTTCTTCAACTGCTGTCAAGAGGGTGTTTGAAATCTCTTGAACGGAGGGGACTGGTTGGTCGAATCTGAAGACTATTTGAGTTGTTGTGATGATTGACCCTGGGCTGGAATATATAAATGTTGAAATTATTGTTAGCTTAAAAAATTCAGTTTACTGCATTCTCTTTCTTTTTTGCTCTCTCCTACACACACACACGAACGCACGCACGCACGCACGCGCACACACACACACACACAAACAAAATAAGCAGCATTGCAATATGGTGTATTTACCTGAATCCTATGACAATCACTCTGAGGAAGTTAACATACTTGGGTCTGTAAATTCCTTCAAGCTGGAACAGATAACAAACAATTATAGACATCAATTAATACATAAGTGTTGTTTACATGATTATTGTCTCTTCTTTTAACTATAAGCTTAAAAATCAAGTATTATTTAGTGTGTTCCAGTAAATTCAGTTAATAGATTTGAACTCACCTGATTTATGACAAGCTTAGACCTATTCTGGTACTCCTCAGTGTTTTGGTTGTTGAGTGCTTCTATAAATGTGTCCGAAGAGTGAAACACCAGATTTGTTAACACCGTAGGTATTTCTGCAGTAGTTGTTGTGGAAGCTGTAGCTGTTGTTGTAGATTCTCCTGCTGTAGTGGTGGACGTTCCTGCAGGAACTGTAGTGGTTGTTGAGGACACTGCTGTTGTTGTAGGTGTTGTGGAGGATTCAGCTGTTGTAACAGTAGTTTGTGGTGTTGTTCTGGTTTCTCCTGCTGTAGTGGTGGATGTTTCAACAGGAACTGTAGTGGTTGTTGAGGACACTGCTGTTGTTGTAGGTGTGGCGGATTCAGCTGTTGTAACAGTAGTTTGTGGTGTTGTTGTGGTTTCTCCTGCTGTACTGGTGGATGTTTCAACAGGAACTGTAGTGGTTGTTGAGGACACTGTTGTTGTTGTAGGTGTTGTGGAGGATTCAGCTGTTGTAACAGTAGTTTGTGGTGTTGTTGTGGTTTCTCCTGCTGTAGTGGTGGATGTTCCAGCAGGAACTGTAGTGGTTGCTGAGGACACTGTTGTTGTTGTAGGTGTTGTGGAGGATTCAGCTGTTGTTACAGTAGTTTGTGGTGTTGTTGTGGGTTCTCCTACTGTAGTGGTGGATGTTTCAACATGAACTGTAGTGGTTGTTGAGGACACTGTTGTTGTTGTAGGTGTTGTGGATGATTCAGCTGTTGTAACAGTAGTTTGTGGTGTTGTTGTGGTTTCTCCTGCTTTAGTGGTGGATGTTTCAACAGGAACTGTAGTGGTTGTTGAGGACACTGCTGTTGTTGTTGTTGTAGGTGTTGTGGTGGATTCAGCTGTTGTAACAGTAGTTTGTGGTGTTGTGGTTTCTCCTGCTTTAGTGTCGGATGTTCCAGCAGGAACTGTAGTGGTTGTTGAGGACACTGCTGTTGTTGTTGTTGTAGGTGTTGTGGTGGATTCAGCTGTTGTAACAGTAGTTTGTGGTGTTGTGGTTTCTCCTGCTTTAGTGTCGGATGTTCCAGCAGGAACTGTAGTGGTTGTTGAGGACACTGTTGTTGTTGTTGTTGTAGGTGTTGTGGTGGATTCAGCTGTTGTAACAGTAGTTTGTGGTGTTGTGGTTTCTCCTGCTGTAGTGGTGGATGTTTCAACAGGAACTGTAGTGGTTGTTGAGGACACTGTTGTTGTTGTTGTTGTAGGTGTTGTGGATGATTCAGCTGTTGTAACAGTAGTTTGTGGTGTTGTGGTTTCTCCTGCTTTAGTGTCGGATGTTCCAGCAGGAACTGTAGTGGTTGTTGAGGACACTGCTGTTGTTGTTGTTGTAGGTGTTGTGGTGGATTCAGCTGTTGTAACAGTAGTTTGTGGTGTTGTGGTTTCTCCTGCTTTAGTGTCGGATGTTCCAGCAGGAACTGTAGTGGTTGTTGAGGACACTGTTGTTGTTGTTGTTGTTGTAGGTGTTGTGGTTGATTCAGCTGTTGTAACAGTAGTTTGTGGTGTTGTGGTTTCTCCTGCTGTAGTGGTGGATGTTTCAACAGGAACTGTAGTGGCTGTTGAGGACACTGTTGTTGTTGTTGTTGTAGGTGTTGTGGAGGATTCAGCTGTTGTAACAGTAGTTTGTGGTGTTGTGGTTTCTCCTGCTTTAGTGTCGGATGTTCCAGCAGGAACTGTAGTGGTTGTTGAGGACACTGTTGTTGTTGTAGGTGTTGTGGAGGATTCAGTTGTTGTAACAGTAGTTTGTGGTGTTGTTGTGGTTTCTCCTGCTGTAGTGGTGGATGTTTCAACAGGAACTGTAGTGGTTGTTGAGGACACTGCTGTTGGTGTAGGTGTTGTGGAAGATTCAGCTGTTGTAACAGTAGTTTGTGGTGTTGTTGTGGTTTCTCCTGCTGTAGTGGTGGATGTTTCAACAGGAACTGTAGTGGTTGCTGAGGACACTGCTGGTGTTGTAGGTGTTGTGGAAGATTCAGCTGTTGTAACAGTAGTTTGTGGTGTTGTTGTGGTTTCTCCTGCTTTAGTGGTGGATGTTTCAACAGGAACTGTAGTGGCTGTTGAGGACACTGTTGTTGTAGGTGTTGTGGTGGATTCAGCTGTTGTAATAGTAGTTTGTGGTGTTGTGGTTTCTCCTGCTGTAGTGGTGGATGTTTCAACAGGAACTGTAGTGGCTGTTGAGGACACTGTTGTTGTTGTTGTTGTTGTTGTTGTAGGTGTTGTGGTGGATTCAGCTGTTGTAACAGTAGTTTGTGGTGTTGTGGTTTCTCCTGCTTTAGTGTCGGATGTTCCAGCAGGAACTGTAGTGGTTGTTGAGGACACTGCTGTTGTTGTAGGTGTTGTGGAGGATTCAGTTGTTGTAACAGTAGTTTGTGGTGTTGTTGTGGTTTCTCCTGCTGTAGTGGTGGATGTTTCAACAGGAACTGTAGTGGTTGTTGAGGACACTGCTGGTGTTGTAGGTGTTGTGGAAGATTCAGCTGTTGTAACAGTAGTTTGTGGTGTTGTTGTGGTTTCTCCTGCTGTAGTGGTGGATGTTTCAACAGGAACTGTAGTGGTTGCTGAGGACACTGCTGGTGTTGTAGGTGTTGTGGAAGATTCAGCTGTTGTAACAGTAGTTTGTGGTGTTGTTGTGGTTTCTCCTGCTGTAGTGGTGGATGTTTCAACAGGAACTGTAGTGGTTGCTGAGGACACTGCTGGTGTTGTAGGTGTTGTGGAAGATTCTGCTGTTGTAACAGTAGTTTGTGGTGTTGTTGTGATTTCTCTTGCTGTAGTGGTGGATGTTTCAACAGGAACTGTAGTGGTTGCTGAGGACACTGTTGTTGTTGTAGGTGTTGTGGAGGATGCAGTTGTTGTAACAGTAGTTTGTGGTGTTGTTGTGGTTTCTCCTGCTGTAGTGGTGGATGTTTCAACAGGAACTGTAGTGGTTGTTGAGGACACTGTTGTTGTTGTAGGTGTTGTGGAGGATTCAGTTGTTGTAACAGTAGTTTGTGGTGTTGTTGTGGTTTCTCCTGCTGTAGTGGTGGATGTTTCAACAGGAACTGTAGTGGTTGTTGATGACACTGTTGTTGTTGTAGGTGTTGTGGAGGATTCAGTTGTTGTAACAGTAGTTTGTGGTGTTGTTGTGGTTTCTCCTGCTGTAGTGGTGGATGTTTCAACAGGAACTGTAGTGGTTGCTGAGGACACTGTTGTTGTTGTAGGTGTTGTGGAGGATTCAGCTGTTGTAACAGTAGTTTGTGTTGGTGTTGTGGTTTCTCCTGCTGTAGTGGTGGATGTTTCAACAGGAACTGTAGTGGTTGTTGAGGACACTGCTGTTGTTGTAGGTGTTGTGGAGGATTCAGCTGTTGTAACAGTAGTTTGTGGTGTTGTTGTGGTTTCTCTTGCTGTAGTGGTGGATGTTTCAACAGGAACTGTAGTGGTTGCTGAGGACACTGTTGTTGTTGTAGGTGTTGTGGAGGATTCAGTTGTTGTAACAGTAGTTTGTGGTGTTGTTGTGGTTTCTCCTGCTGTAGTGGTGGATGTTTCAACAGGAACTGTAGTGGTTTCTGAGGACACTGCTGTTGTTGTAGGTGTTGTGGAGGATTCAGCTGTTGTAACAGTAGTTTGTGGTGTTGTTGTGGTTTCTCCTGCTGTAGTGGTGGATGTTTCAACAGGAACTGTAGTGGTTGTTGAGGACACTGTTGTTGTTGTAGGTGTTGTGGAGGATTCAGTTGTTGTAACAGTAGTTTGTGGTGTTGTTGTGGTTTCTCCAGCTGTAGTGGTGGATGTTTCAACAGGAACTGTAGTGGTTGTTGAGGACACTGCTGTTGTTGTAGGTGTTGTGGTAGATTCAGCTGTTGTAACAGTAGTTTGTGGTGTTGTTGTGGTTTCTCCTGCTGTAGTGGTGGATGTTTCAACAGGAACTGTAGTGGTTGTTGAGGACACTGCTGTTGTTGTAGGTGTTGTGGAGGATTCAGCTGTTGTAACAGTAGTTTGTGGTGTTGTTGTGGTTTCTTCTGCTGTAGTGGTGGATGTTCCAGCAGGAACTGTAGTGGTTGTTGAGGACACTGTTGTAGCTGTAGGTGTTGTGGAGGATTCAGCTGTTGTTTGTGGTGGTGTTGTGGTAACTACAGTACTGGTGGATGTTTTAGCAAGAATTGTTGTGACTGCTGATGACAATGTTGTAGCTGGGGGAGTTGTTGTGTCGGCTGTACTAACAGATGATGTTGAATATGTTGTGGTCTGAGTTGTTGCATTTTGGACTGTTGCTAGAAAAAAACAAAAAGTTAGTGTACTTTTAAAGGTTTTTTCTATTTCATATTTTGCACATGTATATTTTACACACAAGTGTATTGAAGCAATATTAGAGTTTGATTAAATTCACCTACCAATAAAAATGCATATGATAATAAAAGCTTTCCTCTTCATTCTGGGAAAAGTCTAGTGGTGACGATAAGAGTCTGCAAAGCAAGCAATATGCACAAAGTTCATATACACATACAGTAGGCTACATTTATACACACAGTCAATGCTTGAAGTGGGAAAATAGTGCCGTCACTCCCAAATATGGGTGTCTCCCTCAGTTCCAAGTTGTTTTAGTTTGAACATATAGGAGGGTTGAAGTGTGAATCATTGAACAGGGTCTATTTGGATTATCTATTATAAATTCTACAAGTTAGTCAAAATTTACCACAATAAATACAATAGAACATGATAAATTCTAGTAAAGGTGGCCATAGTTTTCTAAAGCTTTCGAATTTATGTTGGTGCAGCATGATGATTTCCCCTCTTTTTATAAGTCTTTTTAGTTTATGTGGCTGTTTTAGATCATGTTTGACTTTCTCCATAGTGTTTTAAAGTGGTACATTTTCAACTGAAATCAAGGACAAATTGTATCATCAATAGGAACGTCTCGCGAAAATCTTATCACCTGACTTATTTTATCATGACTTTATTTCTCAAATTCAGATATAATCTCAGAATTGTGAGATAAAAATATTTTTTTCATTCCGGGGCAGAAGCAAGCTTCAATAGATAAGTGAGGTAGGTCAAATGTAATAAAAAAGTAAAGTATATTACCTAAAATGTGTAATGTTAGATTACTAACTACAATTTTCATCATGTAATTTGTATTCAGTAACTGACTTTGTAGCAATCTACATACATTCATAAGCATATATATATATATCACTGCATATAACACACATCACTGCATATAGCAAATGTCAGACAATGCCAGACACCAACATTAGATGCAGTTACGAAACAACATCAGTTAGATTAAACTTAATCCACAAACTATTAAATTATTTTGACAATTCTCCACCCTCTACCCAATATCAGAAATTATAGTAAATTACCATGCATAAATTTACACTCTAGAATTAACAGTTATCTATTCATGTCCTTGTTCTACTCCAACTGAAGGAATTTGGACACCATATATCTTGACATCATGATTAGTTTTTAACTTCTATTTATCACACAAAATTTAACGCAAATTCCAACTGATAATCATTATCCAAACTACAATATTCTCTTATTATAACTCCTTAAAATTAAACACAAATGGTTCAGAAAACAAATGGATGCCTGATAATGGGCATGTCCAATAGATAATACATTTTCTAATCAATATCAAGATAAATTAATTACTTTGTGAACAGAATATCCTACTGTAACTGCAGTTTCATGTGACCGCTTAAATATTCTGACCAGACACATTTTATACAAAAGACAACTGCAATCTCTGTCAAAGACAAAAAAAAAAAAAAAAAAAAAAAAACTGGTACATTTTATCATATTATATTCTATATGTCATTAACATAGAAATGCTTTAATATTTGTTTTGTCTCTTTGCACTATTTCCAGCAATAAAAAGTACTTTATAATATAAATATATAATTAACACAAATATATTTAGGGAAATAAAATATCCTTACCAATTCTTGGGTAGATTATTTTAATGTTGATTTGTAATCCGCTGTCGTCACAGTGGCTTTAAGCACTGGCAAGTAGCCTACTTAAGTACTAGTACTCCAGTTTTTCACGTCTGCTGAATAACCTGTGCCGCTTCTTCTTAAATAGCACTCAATGACGTCCTGATTGGACTTTTTTTCTTCCCTGATATGCACAGATAAGCTATATGGAATGTACCTTGCCAGACACCGTGAGGTTTTTTTTATTTTTATCTTTTGTATTGTGGGTGTCTAAAAGGTGTGGTCTGTGCAACAATTAATTATAGCCAGGCGTATTTATAGAAACTGTTAAATAACTTGACAAAGCCATATTGTTTCTCATTTTTAATTTATATATTCATGTCATTCACATAAATGTATGTCATTCGCGGGACAGAGCAATTCCTTAATAACACTGGCATACAATTTGGTTTAGGAACAAATCTTTGAATTTGTCGTTATTACTGCATGAATAGCCTTTTAGTGGAAAGAAAATAGAAAATTACACAAAAAGTTTACACTATTCAAAAAACAACAATAACATCAAAAACAGAGTTTCCCATTAATTATACGGGCAGATTGCGACTATATATTCTGATGATCGTGGAGCATGTACTTTTTAAGGATCCCACTTAAGCTAATCATGATCACAAGTGAGATGACAAAGCAAGAGGTCAAACAAAAGACACCAGGTTTACCCAAACATTCCTCACATTCTGACACATAGTTTCACCAGCTTCCTTGACGTTTCTAAGAGCGTTTTACCTCAGTCATTCTCAAAGAAAGCGTCACTGGCCCCAACACTCAACAGATAAAATTGTAGTGTAGGGAGATGCATATTTTTAGAATTATATAAACCTGGTGTATTTCCTAAACCAGGTTTATACTCTACAACTTTTCCTTACATAGTTGTGGTAAATAAAAAAAGAAGAACCCCTTCTAAATGGCTTTTATTTATTATTTAAAACAATTGATTGTTTCTATTCTATTAAAAAATCAAAAAATCTATTCTAGACTTATAATAACAATTATTCAGCAGACAATGTATTTTAATTAACTGCTTTAAAGGAAGGTTTGACATAAAAGGATAATGACGCACAATGTCTTTTATATGGTATAGAGAGAAATGTAAAATGTACAAATACACCTGAAAATCAAATCTGTGGAGCTTCTGACATGAACTCACTATCATTGAATTTGTCATTTTTCTTAATCAGTAGGCTTCATGTTTACCTAATTTGTTTGAAATTATTACTACAGCCTAAATGGTTTTATTAGGCTACATTTAAAATCATTATAGGGCTATTAGACATTTCTGAAAAATTTGGTGAGCTTATGTTTCCTCAAGATTAGATTTATACTTCATCAAAGAGATGACAATTTTCCTTTTGACAGAATCTTCTTGAAATGTCTTGTTATAATAGGAAAACCAACAATTTAGGCCTATTTATGGTTTGAAAAATATAAAAAATTATTTCATGAAATTACGTTTGTTGAATTGAAGAGGAGAGACGTTTTACTAAGTAGCTGTAAGTGGGCTATAATAAAAGAATAAGTACAGTCACTTGATTTTAAGTGCCATCTTTTTTGATCATGTCAAGTGAGGTAGTTGTCATTCTTCTCATTACAATCAAGTCTATGGCATAAGTCCTAGGTGTGGTGGGTAAAGGTGAACACCCATAACTTCCTTAAACTGCAACACTTGGAAGACAAAAGCTATGTTGTAATGTCTTCATAAACAAATCTGCGTACATGAGAATGAAGGAATAATAGTAATAATAATTATTATTATTATTGCAAAAAAAAAAAAAAAATCAAAAAAAAAAAATCAATCTAAATCAAAATGTGAAAAAAAAAAAAAGTAAACCAGCTGTTGGGTTTGTCTATATTTGACTCAAACAAGGGTTGAAACAACCCAGCATTTTAGCGTAGATGTGCATTTAAAATGACATGGCGCCACCTACAGTATTGTCTTGATAGCCTGAATGGATGATGATCCCGTCTAGATTTGGTGAAATTGTATAAAATCCAGATTTCTAATAATCAGTGGATTTTGAATAACAGCAGATGAATTGATCATTCACAAGCATAGTTAGGTTATAATGTAGCCTAATTTTCTGTCATCTATAACAGCCGATGTCCAATAGACTTGGAATATAGACAGAATTTTCATGAATATTCATCACAGTAGCAATGCAGAACTTTATTGAAATCCATCAATAAAGAAAATCAGATTAAATTTCCGCATTCCTCGATTCAAACATTTTAACACCATTGGAAATTAAAAGGAGTACAATAAGAATAATATCAAACTTGATGATCATGATACTTGTATTTTCAGCGTCTCGATCAACTTCAACTTTCTTGTTTCATTCCACACCATGACCAACCAAACAGGAGACTGCAGATAAGAATTTAAATGACATACTGTACCCGGAGAGATTCAGGGAAGAAAAGCGCCATCTGCTGGACAACTTGCACAATGCAGTTGGATTTGGAATCATGAAAAAAAGGCCTTGTCAGAGCATTGCTATGCAGTTGCTTCTCAGTTGTTTTTAGTGGATTGCTATGTAGGCTAGTTAATGGTGTTCTTGGTTGTTACATACTGGTCTGAATCAGAAGAGCCCACCCTCCAAACCTTTGATATTCTGTCCTCTGTATAGATATTGCATCCCTCCCTTAAAGGTACACTATAACTTTTGGTGCTCTAGCATTTAATAAACAAAACTTCATGTGTCTTTCGGAAGAACACTGTAGTGAAAAACTACTTCTCTCTGTTTATGTATATGGCACGCAGGCACTGGCTACTCCGCAGCGGTCGGCTCGCTCCGTCTAAAATAGACAAAATATAAACACTTATTATAGGCGTACCATAGTGATCATTCAGCATAAGTAGGGTTGGGTACCGTTCACGTTTTTACCCGGTACCTGAAATTCGGTGCCGGTAGTAGCCTATATGATACCTTTTTTCGGTACTAAGCATGTTTACCTCAATAACTGTAAAGAAACTGCAAGTAATTTATAGGAGTGTTATTGACATTATGCCAGAGCTGCCTTGGTTGCTGTCTGCCATTTTCTGTGGCAAACTTTCATAAAAACAAAACACTGTGCATGGACCACTAAAATTGTTAAAAGAGAAAATACTGGAACTAGAGACTTCCTCTTCGGTGTCCTTACTTGAATACATGAGTCAAGTTTGTGAGCAATTACCTTGTGAGTGAAATTCCTAAGAGTCCTAACATCCAAATGTGAAAAGAGCAGATGTAAATACGGACACTGTACCTGTAGCTGTTGTGTCTTCTGTCACCTGTGAGGATGATAATCTAGGTTTTAGTGAAGAAACAACATTATGTACTAAGTCACCTAGATTATCTTTCTGAGGGACATCGCAAAAACATTGGATCGCTGGTTTACGAATTCCCTTCATTATTCTCAGATAACCTTTCGCAGACCAATGTTCCCTTTCACGACATTGATGTTATGATGCTGCTCCTATTGAGCAACATCCGTACCGCGTGAACCCATCGAAAAGAAATATGATGAGGAAAGGAGTAAATTACTTATTGGAGCAGGGACGTGCAACACCCAGTTTAAGCCCTTGGAATTCAAAAGCCAAAATCGGATGGTACCTTTAGGTTTTGCACTACTAAAGAAAAGTGAACAGTGTGAAAAAATTGTGAAGCATATCTAGGTGGTCTATTCTAGTTCCTGGGAAACCCATTTAAGATCCGTATGAGAAGTATTTCTTCGTTTAACTAATGCTTCTCTAACTTAGCCAAGTGCGAATTTGGGAAAGCACCAGTCACATATCTGGGTTAAAAGTGGGCCAAGGTCATGTACGTCAATCCCAAAGTGATGGCAATTTTGGAATTCTAAGAGAGAACTGCGTCGATTTCTGGGAATGGTTGGCTATTATAGAGGACTCCCTAAAAATGTTGCTACTGTTTTGTCTCTTTTTACAGATTTGCTAAGTTCGTTCAGAGTTTTTTGCTGGAATGCAGATTGTGAGGTTGCGTTTAAGGCTGCCAAAGATCTTCAATTTAATGCTCCTGTTCTCGCTACCCATAATTTCACCCGTCCATTCAGATTGGAAGTGCTTTAGGAGCAGGTGCTGTGTTGATTCAGGAGAATCAGGAATTGATCATCCAATGAGTTACACAACGTAACTACAGTACATTTAGGATGCCCATAAAGCCCTTGCATTACTCCTAGCCCTTCAACATTCTGTTGAAGTTTATGTTGGTGGAAGTTCTTTACCAGTGGTAGTATACTGATCATGACCCTGTAGTCTTCCTTTTGCGAATGTCCCTCTCAAATCAAAAGCTGATGAGGTGGTTCAACATTTCAACCTTGAAATACACCACAAAAAGGGTAGCGAGAATGTGTTGACAGATGCTTTTACCGTGTCTATCACAGTTAATTGATTTGTGTAAAGTGTGTCAACAACAAAAAGAACGAAAAAAAACCTGTTTTGAGTTTTGATTGGTGCTTGTGTTGCATCCGAAGACATATTGCTGTTTCCCTGTTCCTGTGTGTGGGGAGGTGCCTGCGTGCGTGTCTATCTCTTTTTTATCTCTTTCTCTTTCGCTCTCTCTCTCACTCTTAGGTGGCTCCGCCTTAATTAGACGTATTCGAGACGTACACAGGGTTTGGCGGACTGGAACAGAGCGTCCCTTTGAAATATGCCAGGGATGCTGACGGGGCGGGGAGATAGTTGTTGTTGTTGGCGTGTTGTAGTTACTGAGAAAGTGTTACAGTGGTGTAGTTGGCTTGTGATCTGTGTAAATTGTGTATATTCTTTTAACTTGTTACCAATTATCATTTACTTTTGAAAAGCATCCTCATTTTGACTTTGGTTCCTAGTGTTTTCATCCGGTTTCCTATTTGACTTTACTGTTTCATTGTGTCTTTATTTGTGGCAGTTGTGTTGCCCTTTTTCTATAAATATTGTATACCTAATTTTTCCTTTATTACTGAAGCGGTAGGGGTTGGGTGCCATTTTCTTTTTTGTATATATCTTTTTTCCTGTGTTTGGGGGAGCCAGGGAATTAGATAAGACCACTGTATTTTTTATAGGTGTTTATTTAGTTGTAACTGTACTGATGCTGTTGTATGAGAACTGAACTGAGCTAGACCATGACATCAGTTTTTGCAGAACTGTTTTATAGATGAAATGAACTAATTTGATAATTGAACTAATTTGATAATTGATCATCTTTATAAAGGAAGTTAATCAGCACCGACTGACTTCAACTGAACAACAGCCGAAATGCATCATTTTCCTGTTATCACTGTAAAGCTACTTTGAAACAATCTGTATTGTATAAAGCCCTAAATAAATGAAGGTGAATGACTAGACTCTTTGACATCATATGACTTACTCTTGGATATTTTATAGATTAACTTGAATTTGTCCAGCAGAGGGCAGACTTGACTTCATTGTAAAATACTGTGGACAAACTCTTTAAGGAATTATTGCCTTATTAGGCATCTGTAATAATATTAAAATTTTGGGGCAAACTATCCTTTTAAGTTTTGTACTGCAGGCTGGTATACAAAGAAAATAAACCTGGTTATAAAAAAACGTAAAAACTTTAATCTATCGTTGCGATTTAACTGCTCAGGCTGATCACAATTCAGTGCCATTACTTTCGTCAGTTCATCATCATAGCATAATTTGCACAAAATATAATAAAAACACCTTTGAAAAAGACATGAAGGTACCACATTATAGGACAATTATTCAAATATTATCACTTTGAAGTCCCATTCACAAGGAACCTGTCTTCACATAGAGATAAAAGGATCCAAGAATGATCTGGTGCGAACATTGTAGGTTGTGCAATGTTATTCAGAAGCAAAGAATGTGACCATGTGACATTCCTTTCATGCTGACATTCTGAAAATGGGCGTTTTATTGTGTGAATCATTTTATAAAGAACTCAGTAACAAGGAAAATACGTATGTAAGGTGTGAATGTGGAAGTAGAATACCTCAGGCAGTGATCCAAAACTCGCTTGCTTCAAAAATAAGACAGAAGAAATGCTTTGCAATTTGAACATGTGAAAGACCTCTTAAAGATTAATGTAAGCCTATCTAATCTTATGCTCTCTGTTGAGAAACAAGCTTACTGACAATTAAAAGATCTTAAGATTACAAACTTATAAGATTGCAAATTTTGTCACATTTAAACTACTTTAGCACTTATTTACCATAGCTGAGAGTAATTTGCATATCACTCATAACAAACAAGTCACACATCCTTAGGTGTCAAGTCTGTAATGCAAACAAGCGAGCAAGACTGGTCAAGTCAATTGTTCAATGCAACCAAGCCAAGTCCTGCCTAGGAAAATTTGGTCAAGTCACAGTATGATAATACCTAGAGGAATGACTAGAGGAAGTCACTACAATACAGTGTTTGATGTTAAGCTTGGTAATACTGTACAAAAACACCTCAACATCTGTTAAGTATAATATGGCATGTACGAATGTAAAAAAAAAAAAAAAAAAAAAAAAAACTATTAGCATTTCATTTTACTGAGTGTTTCTCTTTATTATTTTGTTGTTGTTGATGAAAATGGATCATATGAGAGTATTTGTGAGTGTACACCATATTTTATTTTTTAAATGCTTTTCATTGTTTGCAAGTGGTACATATACCTGAATAAAGTGGGTGATATAAAAAATATATATATGCAAAAAACACTTTTTAAAGATAGTTTTTGTTTTGTTTAAAGACACTGTCATTACTTTTCCAGTCATTTACCCACTCTGGCTATACAATTTATCTATAAAATTTATCTATACAATCTATCAAAATAAAAATAAATAAAATTGCTAGTAAGGTGGTTTAAGTGGCTATTGTTAAGTAAAGTAAGGAACATAATATTATGTGGACCACTCAGCTGTCAGAGGTGTGTTACGTTAAAAAAATCCTTCAATCAATTAAACTCATTAATACCATAAACATGTCTTGTTACCATGTCTTAAGTACTTGTCATGTTGCTATAAAAAAAAAAAAACGGCCTCATTAATGCATAAAATCTTCTCATAGTCCTTAATTTTTAGTTTTTAATTATTTTCAATCGAGCTATAAAGAGCCCTGAGAGATTCCGTTTGAAATGGAAGAAATTGTGCACAGGTTAAAGTTGCATCAAGACTTTATTTAAATTGACATTAAACCTTGTACATTTTAAATAAATATACATACTTTTCATATACATTTTTTAAATAAAGATATATTATAAGTTCATTGTGGATATATACACATATCAAACAATTTTGGATTATATGAACTCAATAAATATGTTTGTTTGATTATTAAAATAAATAATAAGATCTTGCAATGTCATATACTAGACAGAAATATATATTTTAAGAGTGAGCTAAAACAGTAAATAATGCATAATAATTCGTTAGAGCATGCTTTAATTAAATCACATCCTTAGTTGATTCATTGTTAAAGGATCTATAGAAAAAGCCTTAATATTTTTGCCATAATAATGAGCCATGTTGTTCGGAGCAGACTGGATTCAATCTTTAATCCACTTGAAACTGTAGCTGTAGTTGAAGCAGCTACAGTCGTAGCAATAACTGTAAGAAAAAGATGAACAAATTAGATTAACAGAATATAAGGTCTTAGGACCTTTTTTTTTATTTCATTCCAGTCCAAATGTACTGTATGTTTTGTGTGTCATATTCTTATATCTGTAAGACTGTTCTATGGAGCAAAAGTGCAAGACAGTTTCTGAGGCCTTGCAAATGTGAAAGATATGTTTTAAAATGGAAACTTACCTGAACCATTGACTGAAATTGATACAGGAATTATATTCAGTGGACTAACAACTCCTTCTTTCACTGCTGTCATAAGGGTGTCTGAAATCTCTTGAACTGATGGGAGAGTTATCATGGAGCTGAAAATCAGTTGTGTTGTTGTGATGATTGACCCTTGTCTGGAATATACAGTATAGAAGAATGTCATATACGGTAGGATTCCTTAATATGAGCATATTACCATTATATAATAAGTACTGTATTCTGCATTCTCTTGTTTGTTTGTCTATGCTCCATGAAAAGGAGTGTTGCAATATTTCATTTTTACCTGAAATTTATGACAATCGCTCTGATGAAGGAAGGATATTTTCTTCTGTAGATTGGTTCAAGCTGTAACATACAGGCAGTCACAACCACAATCAGAATTAACTTTTTGTTTGTTTGTTTGTGAAACAACAGTTTATGATAACTGATGATAACTGACTGACTATGACTGACTGACTGTTGATTTCCAGAGGCATATTATAAATAAAAAAATTCATTTATTTATGGTAAACTACTCAATTTAAACAATAACAATACCCCTAACAAACTCTTGGATTTGGTCTAAAATATCTGTTGTCTGTTCTCTTAAGTACAGTCAAGATATTATCTATTTTTCATGTTAATTTTAACTCACCTGACTAATGATAAACAGAGCCCTTTCCTTGAAGACCTGAGAGTTTGGATCGTTGAGTGCAAGATTAAATGTGTCCAAAGAGCGGAAAACCAGATCTGTTATATACACGGGTACGAATTCTGTAGTTGTAATTGTAACCACTTGAGTTTTGGAAGATGTCAAGGGTCTTGTTGTTGTAGTTGTTGTGTTAGTGGTTAAGGCAGTGCTATTAGTGGCTGAGGCAGTGGTTGTATTAGTGGTTGAGGCAAATGATTTTGTTGATGTTCTAGTTGTACTACCAGTCGTTGTGTTAAAGGTAGTTGAAGAGGGAGTCAATGAAGAAAAAACTGAAGTTGTTGTTTTTGGTCTTGTGTCATTTGCTCTACTTGTGATATTTGTTATGAGTGCTGAGAATGCTGTCGTTGATCTTGTAGACATTTCGGCTGTACTAAGAGTTGTATTTTTAAAGGCTGTTGAGGAGAGAGTCATCAAGTTTAATGAAGAAGTTGTTGGTTGCACCGCTGTAGTAACTGCTCCACTGCTGGTGGAACTGGTGGAGTTATCAGCAAAAGTTGATGTAATTGTAGACGGTTTTATTGTTGTAGATGTTTCTGTTACTCTAGTGGTGGATGTTGCAGTAGGAGTTGTTGTGGCTAATGATGATTCTGTTGTTGTTGCTGGTGAAGTCGTTTCAGCTGTACTAACAGTTGTGCTTTCAGTTGTTGTGGCTGGTGTAGTTGTCTCAGTTGTACTAACAGTTGTGCTTTCAGTTGTTGTGGCTGGTGTAGTTGTCTCAGTTGTACTAACAGTTGTGCTGTCAGTTGTTGTGGCTGGTGTAGTTGTCTCAGTTGTACTAACAGTTGTGCTCTCAGTTGTTGTGGCTGGTGTAGTTGTCTCAGTTGTACTAACAGTTGTGCTCTCAGTTGTTGTGGCTGGTGTAGTTGTCTCAGTTGTACTAACAGTTGTGCTCTCAGTTGTTGTGGCTGATGTAGTTGTCTCAGTTGTACTAACAGTTGTGCTCTCAGTTGTTGTGCCTGGTGTAGTTGATTCAGTTGTACTAACAGTTGTGCTCTCAGTTGTTGTGGCTGGTGTAGTTGTTTCAGCTGTACTAAAAGTTGTGCTTTCAGTTGTTGTGGCTGGTGTAGTTGTCACAGTTGTACTAACAGTTGTGCTCTCAGTTGATGTAGCTGGTGTGGTTTTTTCAGCTGTACTAAGAGTTGTGCTCTCAGTTGTTGTGGCTGGTGTAGTTGATTCAGTTGTACTAACAGTTGTGCTCTCAGTTGTTGTGGCTGGTGTTGTTGATTCAGTTGTACTAACAGTTGTGCTCTCAGTTGTTTTGGCTGGTGTAGTTGTCTCAGTTGTACTAACAGTTGTGCTCTCAGTTGTTGTGGCTGGTGTTGTTGATTTAGTTGTACTAACAGCTGTGCTCTCAGTTGTTGTGGCTGGTGTAGTTGTTTCAGCTGTACTAAAAGTTGTGCTTTCAGTTGTTGTGGCTGGTGTGGTTTTTTCAGTTGTACTAAGAGTTGTGCTCTCAGTTGATGTAGCTGTTGTAGTTGTTTCAGCTGTACTAAAAGTTGTGCTTTCAGTTGATGTAGCTGGTGTGGTTTTTTCAGCTGTACTAAGAGTTGTGCTCTCAGTTGTTGTGGCTGGTGTAGTTGATTCAGTTGTACTAACAGTTGTGCTCTCAGTTGTTGTGGCTGGTGTTGTTGATTCAGTTGAACTAACAGTTGTGCTCTCAGTTGTTTTGGCTGGTGTAGTTGTCTCAGTTGTACTAACAGTTGTGCTCTCAGTTGTTGTGCCTGGTGTAGTTGTCTCAGTTGTACTAACAGTTGTGCTCTCAGTTGTTGTGACTGGTGTAGTTGTCTCAGTTGTACTAACAGTTGTGCTCTCAGTTGTTGTGGCTGGTGTAGTTGTCTCAGTTGTACTAACAGTTGTGCTCTCAGTTGTTGTGGCTGGTGTAGTTGTCACAGTTGTACTAACAGTTGTGCTCTCAGTTGATGTAGCTGGTGTGGTTTTTTCAGCTGTACTAAGAGTTGTGCTCTCAGTTGTTGTGGCTGGTGTAGTTGTCTCAGTTGTACTAACAGTTGTGCTCTCAGTTGTTGTGCCTGGTGTAGTTGTCTCAGTTGTACTAACAGTTGTGCTCTCAGTTGATGTAGCTGGTGTAGTTGTCTCAGTTGTACTAACAGTTGTGCTCTCAGTTGTTTTGGCTGGTGTAGTTGTCTCAGTTGTACTAACAGTTGTGCTCTCAGTTGTTGTGGCTGGTGTTGTTGATTTAGTTGTACTAACAGCTGTGCTCTCAGTTGTTGTGGCTGGTGTAGTTGTTTCAGCTGTACTAAAAGTTGTGCTTTCAGTTGTTGTGGCTGGTGTGGTTTTTTCAGTTGTACTAAGAGTTGTGCTCTCAGTTGATGTAGCTGTTGTAGTTGTTTCAGCTGTACTAAAAGTTGTGCTTTCAGTTGATGTAGCTGGTGTGGTTTTTTCAGCTGTACTAAGAGTTGTGCTCTCAGTTGTTGTGGCTGGTGTAGTTGATTCAGTTGTACTAACAGTTGTGCTCTCAGTTGTTGTGGCTGGTGTTGTTGATTCAGTTGAACTAACAGTTGTGCTCTCAGTTGTTTTGGCTGGTGTAGTTGTCTCAGTTGTACTAACAGTTGTGCTCTCAGTTGTTGTGACTGGTGTAGTTGTCTCAGTTGTACTAACAGTTGTGCTCTCAGTTGTTGTGGCTGGTGTAGTTGTCTCAGTTGTACTAACAGTTGTGCTTTCAGTTGTTGTGGCTGGTGTAGTTGTCACAGTTGTACTAACAGTTGTGCTCTCAGTTGATGTAGCTGGTGTAGTTGTCTCAGTTGTACTAACAGTTGTGCTCTCAGTTGTTTTGGCTGGTGTAGTTGTCTCAGTTGTACTAACAGTTGTGCTCTCAGTTGTTGTGCCTGGTGTAGTTGTCTCAGTTGTACTAACAGTTGTGCTCTCAGTTGTTGTGGCTGGTGTTGTTGATTTAGTTGTACTAACAGCTGTGCTCTCAGTTGTTGTGGCTGGTGTAGTTGTTTCAGCTGTACTAAAAGTTGTGCTTTCAGTTGTTGTGGCTGGTGTGGTTTTTTCAGTTGTACTAAGAGTTGTGCTCTCAGTTGATGTAGCTGTTGTAGTTGTTTCAGCTGTACTAAAAGTTGTCCTTTCAGTTGATGTAGCTGGTGTGGTTTTTTCAGCTGTACTAAGAGTTGTGCTCTCAGTTGTTGTGGCTGGTGTAGTTGATTCAGTTGTACTAACAGTTGTGCTCTCAGTTGTTGTGGCTGGTGTTGTTGATTCAGTTGAACTAACAGTTGTGCTCTCAGTTGTTTTGGCTGGTGTAGTTGTCTCAGTTGTACTAACAGTTGTGCTCTCAGTTGTTGTGCCTGGTGTAGTTGTCTCAGTTGTACTAACAGTTGTGCTCTCAGTTGTTGTGACTGGTGTAGTTGTCTCAGTTGTACTAACAGTTGTGCTCTCAGTTGTTGTGGCTGGTGTAGTTGTCTCAGTTGTACTAACAGTTGTGCTCTCAGTTGTTGTGGCTGGTGTAGTTGTCACAGTTGTACTAACAGTTGTGCTCTCAGTTGATGTAGCTGGTGTGGTTTTTTCAGCTGTACTAAGAGTTGTGCTCTCAGTTGTTGTGGCTGGTGTAGTTGATTCAGTTGTACTAACAGTTGTGCTCTCAGTTGTTGTGGCTGGTGTTGTTGATTCAGTTGTACTAACAGTTGTGCTCTCAGTTGTTTTGGCTGGTGTAGTTGTCTCAGTTGTACTAACAGTTGTGCTCTCAGTTGTTGTGCCTGGTGTAGTTGTCTCAGTTGTACTAACAGTTGTGCTCTCAGTTGTTGTGGCTGGTGTTGTTGATTTAGTTGTACTAACAGCTGTGCTTTCAGTTGTTGTGGCTGGTGTAGTTGTTTCAGCTGTACTAAAAGTTGTGCTTTCAGTTGTTGTGGCTGGTGTGGTTTTTTCAGTTGTACTAAGAGTTGTGCTCTCAGTTGATGTAGCTGTTGTAGTTGTTTCAGCTGTACTAAAAGTTGTGCTTTCAGTTGATGTGGCTGGTGTGGTTTTTTCAGCTGTACTAAGAGTTGTGCTCTCAGTTGATGTAGCTGTTGTAGTTGTTTCAGCTGTACTAAAAGTTGTCCTTTCAGTTGATGTGGCTGGTGTGGTTTTTTCAGTTGTACTAAGAGTTGTGCTCTCAGTTGATGTAGCTGTTGTAGTTGTTTCAGCTGTACTAAAAGTTGTCCTTTCAGTTGATGTGGCTGGTGTGGTTTTTTCAGCTGTACTAAGAGTTGTGCTCTCAGTTGATGTAGCTGTTGTAGTTGTTTCAGCTGTACTAAAAGTTGTCCTTTCAGTTGATGTGGCTGGTGTGGTTTTTTCAGCTGTACTAAGAGTTGTGCTCTCAGTTGATGTAGCTGTTGTAGTTGTTTCAGCTGTACTAAAAGTTGTCCTTTCAGTTGATGTGGCTGGTGTGGTTTTTTCAGCTGTACTAAGAGTTGTGCTCTCAGTTGTTGTGGCTGGTGTAGTTGATTCAGTTGTACTAACAGTTGTGCTCTCAGTTGTTGTGGCTGGTGTTGTTGATTCAGTTGAACTAACAGTTGTGCTCTCAGTTGTTGTGGCTGGTGTTGTTGATTCAGTTGAACTAACAGTTGTGCTCTCAGTTGTTGTGACTGGTGTAGTTGTCTCAGTTGTACTAACAGTTGTGCTCTCAGTTGTTGTGCCTGGTGTAGTTGTCTCAGTTGTACTAACAGTTGTGCTCTCAGTTGTTGTGGCTGGTGTAGTTGTCTCAGTTGTACTAACAGTTGTGCTCTCAGTTGTTGTGGCTGGTGTAGTTGTCTCAGTTGTACTAACAGTTGTGCTCTCAGTTGTTGTGGCTGGTGTAGTTGTCTCAGTTGTACTAACAGTTGTGCTCTCAGTTGTTGTGGCTGGTGTAGTTGTCTCAGTTGTACTAACAGTTGTGCTCTCAGTTGTTGTGACTGGTGTAGTTGTCTCAGTTGTACTAACAGTTGTGCTCTCAGTTGTTGTGGCTGGTGTAGTTGTCTCAGTTGTACTAACAGTTGTGCTCTCAGTTGTTGTGGCTGGTGTAGTTGTCTCAGTTGTACTAACAGTTGTGCTCTCAGTTGTTGTGGCTGGTGTAGTTGTCTCAGTTGTACTAACAGTTGTGCTCTCAGTTGTTGTGGCTGGTGTAGTTGTCTCAGTTGTACTAACAGTTGTGCTCTCAGTTGTTGTGGCTGGTGTAGTTGTCTCAGTTGTACTAACAGCTGTACTAACAGTTGATGTGGCAGGTGTAGTTGTTGCAGTTGTACTAACAGTTGTGCTCTCAGTTGTTGTGGCTGGTGTAGTTGTCTCAGTTGTACTAACAGTTGTGCTCTCAGTTGTTGTGGCTGGTGTAGTTGTCTCAGTTGTACTAACAGTTGTGCTCTCAGTTGTGGTGGCTGGTGTAGTTGTCTCAGTTGTACTAACAGTTGTGCTCTCAGTTGTTGTGGCTGGTGTAGTTGTCTCAGTTGTACTAACAGTTGTGCTCTCAGTTGTTGTGGCTGGTGTAGTTGTCTCAGTTGTACTAACAGTTGTGCTCTCAGTTGTTGTGGCTGGTGTTGTTGATTCAGTTGTACTAACAGTTGTGCTCTCAGTTGTTTTGGCTGGTGTAGTTGTCTCAGTTGTACTAACAGTTGTGCTCTCAGTTGTTGTGCCTGGTGTAGTTGTCTCAGTTGTACTAACAGTTGTGCTCTCAGTTGTTGTGGCTGGTGTAGTTATTTCAATTGTACTAACAGTTGTGCTCTCAGTTGTTGTGGTTGGTGTAGTTGTTTCAGTTGTACTAATAGTTGTGCTCTCAGTTGTTGTAAATGGTGTAGTTGTTTCAGCTGTACTAACAGTTGATGTGGCTGGTGTAGTTGTTTCAGTTGTACTAACAGTTGTGCTCTCAGTTGATGTGGCTGGTGTAGTTGTTTCAGCTGTACTAAGAGTTGTGCTCTCAGTTGTTGGTGTAATTATTTCAGCTGTAATAGCAGTTGTGCTCTCAGATGTTGTAACTGATATAGTTTTTTCAGTTGTACTAATAGTTGTGCTCTCAGTTGTTGTGAATGGTGTAGTTGTTTCAGTTGTACTAACAGTTGTGCTCTCAGTTGTTGTGGCTGGTGTTGTTGATTTAGTTGTACTAACAGCTGTGCTCTCAGTTGTTGTGGCTGGTGTAGTTGTTTCAGCTGTACTAAGAGTTGTGCTCTCAGTTGATGTAGCTGGTGTAGTTGTTTCAGCTGTACTAAAAGTTGTGCTTTCAGTTGTTGTGGCTGGTGTAGTTGATTCAGTTGTACTAACAGTTGTGCTCTCAGTTGTTGTGGCTGGTGTAGTTGTTTCAGCTGTACTAAAAGTTGTGCTTTCAGTTGTTGTGGCTGGTGTAGTTGTCACAGTTGTACTAACAGTTGTGCTTTCAGTTGTTGTGGCTGGTGTAGTTGATTCAGTTGTACTAACAGTTGTGCTCTCAGTTGTTGTGGCTGGTGTAGTTGTTTCAGCTGTACTAAAAGTTGTGCTTTCAGTTGTTGTGGCTGGTGTAGTTGATTCAGTTGTACTAACAGTTGTGCTCTCAGTTGTTGTGGCTGGTGTTGTTGATTCAGTTGTACTAACAGTTGTGCTCTCAGTTGTTTTGGCTGGTGTAGTTGTCTCAGTTGTACTAACAGTTGTGCTCTCAGTTGTTGTGCCTGGTGTAGTTGTCTCAGTTGTACTAACAGTTGTGCTCTCAGTTGTTGTGGCTGGTGTTGTTGATTTAGTTGTACTAACAGCTGTGCTCTCAGTTGTTGTGGCTGGTGTAGTTGTTTCAGCTGTACTAAGAGTTGTGCTCTCAGTTGATGTAGCTGGTGTAGTTGTTTCAGCTGTACTAAAAGTTGTGCTTTCAGTTGTTGTGGCTGGTGTAGTTGTTTCAGCTGTACTAAAAGTTGTGCTTTCAGTTGTTGTGGCTGGTGTGGTTTTTTCAGTTGTACTAAGAGTTGTGCTCTCAGTTGATGTAGCTGTTGTAGTTGTTTCAGCTGTACTAAAAGTTGTGCTTTCAGTTGATGTAGCTGGTGTGGTTTTTTCAGCTGTACTAAGAGTTGTGCTCTCAGTTGTTGTGGCTGGTGTAGTTGATTCAGTTGTACTAACAGTTGTGCTCTCAGTTGTTGTGGCTGGTGTTGTTGATTCAGTTGAACTAACAGTTGTGCTCTCAGTTGTTTTGGCTGGTGTAGTTGTCTCAGTTGTACTAACAGTTGTGCTCTCAGTTGTTGTGCCTGGTGTAGTTGTCTCAGTTGTACTAACAGTTGTGCTCTCAGTTGTTGTGGCTGGTGTTGTTGATTTAGTTGTACTAACAGCTGTGCTCTCAGTTGTTGTGGCTGGTGTAGTTGTTTCAGCTGTACTAAGAGTTGTGCTCTCAGTTGATGTAGCTGGTGGAGTTGTTTCAGCTGTACTAAAAGTTGTGCTTTCAGTTGTTGTGGCTGGTGTAGTTGATTCAGTTGTACTAACAGTTGTGCTCTCAGTTGTTGTGGCTGGTGTAGTTGTTTCAGCTGTACTAAGAGTTGTGCTCTCAGTTGTTGTGGCTGGTGTAGTTGTTTCAGCTGTACTAAAAGTTGTGCTTTCAGTTGTTGTGGCTGGTGTAGTTGTCACAGTTGTACTAACAGTTGTGCTCTCAGTTGATGTAGCTGGTGTGGTTTTTTCAGCTGTACTAAGAGTTGTGCTCTCAGTTGTTGTGGCTGGTGTAGTTGATTCAGTTGTACTAACAGTTGTGCTCTCAGTTGATGTAGCTGGTGTAGTTGTCACAGTTGTACTAACAGTTGTGCTTTCAGTTGTTGTGGCTGGTGTAGTTGATTCAGTTGTACTAACAGTTGTGCTCTCAGTTGTTGTGGCTGGTGTAGTTGTTTCAGCTGTACTAAAAGTTGTGCTTTCAGTTGTTGTGGCTGGTGTAGTTGATTCAGTTGTACTAACAGTTGTGCTCTCAGTTGTTGTGGCTGGTGTTGTTGATTCAGTTGTACTAACAGTTGTGCTCTCAGTTGTTTTGGCTGGTGTAGTTGTCTCAGTTGTACTAACAGTTGTGCTCTCAGTTGTTGTGCCTGGTGTAGTTGTCTCAGTTGTACTAACAGTTGTGCTCTCAGTTGTTGTGGCTGGTGTTGTTGATTTAGTTGTACTAACAGCTGTGCTCTCAGTTGTTGTGGCTGGTGTAGTTGTTTCAGCTGTACTAAGAGTTGTGCTCTCAGTTGATGTAGCTGGTGTAGTTGTTTCAGCTGTACTAAAAGTTGTGCTTTCAGTTGTTGTGGCTGGTGTAGTTGTTTCAGCTGTACTAAAAGTTGTGCTTTCAGTTGTTGTGGCTGGTGTGGTTTTTTCAGTTGTACTAAGAGTTGTGCTCTCAGTTGATGTAGCTGTTGTAGTTGTTTCAGCTGTACTAAAAGTTGTGCTTTCAGTTGATGTAGCTGGTGTGGTTTTTTCAGCTGTACTAAGAGTTGTGCTCTCAGTTGTTGTGGCTGGTGTAGTTGATTCAGTTGTACTAACAGTTGTGCTCTCAGTTGTTGTGGCTGGTGTTGTTGATTCAGTTGAACTAACAGTTGTGCTCTCAGTTGTTTTGGCTGGTGTAGTTGTCTCAGTTGTACTAACAGTTGTGCTCTCAGTTGTTGTGCCTGGTGTAGTTGTCTCAGTTGTACTAACAGTTGTGCTCTCAGTTGTTGTGGCTGGTGTTGTTGATTTAGTTGTACTAACAGCTGTGCTCTCAGTTGTTGTGGCTGGTGTAGTTGTTTCAGCTGTACTAAGAGTTGTGCTCTCAGTTGATGTAGCTGGTGGAGTTGTTTCAGCTGTACTAAAAGTTGTGCTTTCAGTTGTTGTGGCTGGTGTAGTTGATTCAGTTGTACTAACAGTTGTGCTCTCAGTTGTTGTGGCTGGTGTAGTTGTTTCAGCTGTACTAAGAGTTGTGCTCTCAGTTGTTGTGGCTGGTGTAGTTGTTTCAGCTGTACTAAAAGTTGTGCTTTCAGTTGTTGTGGCTGGTGTAGTTGTCACAGTTGTACTAACAGTTGTGCTCTCAGTTGATGTAGCTGGTGTGGTTTTTTCAGCTGTACTAAGAGTTGTGCTCTCAGTTGTTGTGGCTGGTGTAGTTGATTCAGTTGTACTTACAGTTGTGCTCTCAGTTGTTCTGGCTGGTGTTGTTGATTCAGTTGTACTAACAGTTGTGCTCTCAGTTGTTTTGGCTGGTGTAGTTGTCTCAGTTGTACTAACAGTTGTGCTCTCAGTTGTTGTGCCTGGTGTAGTTGTCTCAGTTGTACTAACAGTTGTGCTCTCAGTTGTTGTGGCTGGTGTTGTTGATTTAGTTGTACTTACAGTTGTGCTCTCAGTTGTTCTGGCTGGTGTTGTTGATTCAGTTGTACTAACAGTTGTGCTCTCAGTTGTTTTGGCTGGTGTAGTTGTCTCAGTTGTACTAACAGTTGTGCTCTCAGTTGTTGTGGCTGGTGTAGTTGTCTCAGTTGTACTAACAGCTGTGCTCTCAGTTGTTGTGCCTGGTGTAGTTGTCTCAGTTGTACTAACAGTTGTGCTCTCAGTTGTTGTGGCTGGTGTAGTTGTTTCAGCTGTACTAAGAGTTGTGCTCTCAGTTGATGTAGCTGTTGTAGTTGTTTCAGCTGTACTAAAAGTTGTGCTTTCAGTTGTTGTGGCTGGTGTAGTTGTTTCAGCTGTACTAAAAGTTGTGCTTTCAGTTGTTGTGGCTGGTGTGGTTTTTTCAGTTGTACTAACAGTTGTGCTCTCAGTTGATGTAGCTGGTGTTGTTGATTCAGTTGTACTAACAGTTGTGCTCTCAGTTGTTGTGCCTGGTGTAGTTGTCTCAGTTGTACTAACAGTTGTGCTCTCAGTTGTTGTGCCTGGTGTAGTTGTCTCAGTTGTACTAACAGTTGTGCTCTCAGTTGTTGTGGCTGGTGTAGTTATTTCAGTTGTACTAACAGTTGTGCTCTCAGTTGTTGTGGCTGGTGTTGTTGATTCAGTTGTACTAACAGTTGTGCTCTCAGTTGATGTAGCTGGTGTGGTTTTTTCAGCTGTACTAAGAGTTGTGCTCTCAGTTGTTGTGGCTGGTGTTGTTGATTCAGTTGTACTAACAGTTGTGCTCTCAGTTGTTGTGCCTGGTGTAGTTGTCTCAGTTGTACTAACAGTTGTGCTCTCAGTTGTTGTGCCTGGTGTAGTTGTCTCAGTTGTACTAACAGTTGTGCTCTCAGTTGTTGTGGCTGGTGTTGTTGATTCAGTTGTACTAACAGTTGTGCTCTCAGTTGTTGTGGCTGGTGTAGTTATTTCAGTTGTACTAACAGTTGTGCTCTCAGTTGTTGTGGCTGGTGTTGTTGATTCAGTTGTACTAACAGTTGTGCTCTCAGTTGTTTTGGCTGGTGTAGTTGTGTCAGTTGTACTAACAGTTGTGCTCTCAGTTGTTTTGGCTGGTGTAGTTGTCTCAGTTGTACTAACAGTTGTGCTCTCAGTTGTTGTGGCTGGTGTGGTTTTTTCAGTTGTACTAATAGTTGTGCTCTCAGTTGTTGTGGCTGGTGTAGTTGTCTCAGTTGTACTAACAGTTGTGCTCTCAGTTGTTGTGGCTGGTGTTGTTGATTCAGTTGTACTAACAGTTGTGCTCTCAGTTGTTTTGGCTGGTGTAGTTGTCTCAGTTGTACTAACAGTTGTGCTCTCAGTTGTTGTGCCTGGTGTAGTTGTCTCAGTTGTACTAACAGTTGTGCTCTCGGTTGTTGTGGCTGGTGTAGTTATTTCAGTTGTACTAACAGTTGTGCTCTCAGTTGTTGTGGCTGGTGTAGTTGTTTCAGTTGTACTAACAGTTGTGGTCTCAGTTTTTTTGACTGGTGAAGTTGTTTCAGTTGTACTAACAGTTGTGCTTTCAGTTGTTTTGGCTGGTGTAGTTGTTTCAGTTGTACTAACAGTTGTGCTCTCAGTTGTTGTGGCTGGTGTAGTTGTTTCAGCTGTACTAACAGTTGTGCTCTCAGTTGTTGTGGCTGGTGTAGTTGTTTCAGCTGTACTAACAGTTGTGCTCTCAGTTGTTGTGGCTGATGACGATTCTGTTGTTGTCGCTGGTGTAGTTGTTTCAGTTGTACTAGCAATTGTGCTCTCAAATTCAGTAGTCAATGTTGTTTGTGACTCTGTTGTAGAATATTCTGCACTAGTGGTGGATGATACATCAATAGTTGTTGTGGCTGTTGAGTATTCTGTTGTTGGTTCAGTAGTAGGTTTGGCCATTGAATATTCTGATACAAGAAAATAATTAATAGTTAAGATGGAACTCGTGACAGCACTGACAAAAGAAAAAAGTTGTATGAAGATTGATTTTTTTTTTTAGAATACTTGTGTAAGTCATTATTAATTTCCAAATAATTTTAAGTTCAGCTAAAACTATATTTAATTTAACACTTTGTTAATATATATTATATATATATTTGTTTTTTATATATATATATATATATATACACACTACTGGTCAAAAGTTTTAGATCTGTAAGATTTTTTATGTTTTTAAAAGAAGTCTCTTCTGCTCACCAAGGCTGCATTTATTTGATAAAAAAAAAACAATAATAAAAAAACAGTAATATTGTGAAATATTATGACAATTAAAAATGACTGTTTTCTATTTTAATATATTTTAAAATGTAATTTATTCCTCAGATGAAAGCTGAATTTTCAGCATCATTACTCCAGTCTTCAGTGTCGCATGATCCTTCAGAAATCATTGTAATATGCTGATTTTATGCTCAAAAAACATTCATTATTATTTTCAATGTTGAAAACAGTTGTGTACAATTTTCTTTCAAAATTCTTTGATGAATATAAAGTTCAAATGAACAGCATTTATTTAAAACATAATATTTTATAACATTATAAATGTCTTTTCTGTAACTTTTGATCAGTTGAACTCATCCTTGATGAATAAAAGTATTGATTTATTTTATTTCTTTACCCCCAAAATAAAATTCTTACTGACCCCAAACTTTTGAAGGGTAGTGTTTAATGTTACAAAAGCTTTCCATTTCAGATAAATGCTGTTCTTTTGAACTTTCTATTCATCATAGCATCATGAAATAACAATTTAAAAAACTGTTTTCAACAATGATAATAATCATAAATGTTTCTTGAGCATCAAATCATCATATTAGAATGATTTCTGAAGGATCATGTGACACTGAAGACTGGAGTAATGATGCTGAAAATTCAGCTTTGTTCACAGGAATAAATAACACTTAACTATATATTCACATAGAAAATAGGCCTAGCTGTTTTAAATTGTAATAATATTTCACAATATGACTGTTTTTGTTTGTATTTTTAATCAAATAAATGCAGCCTTGGTGAGCAGAAGATACTTCTTTTAAAAACATAAAAAAAATCTTACCCATCTAAAACTTTTGAGCGGTAGTGTGTGTGTGTGTGTGTATATATATATATATATATATATATATATATATATATATATACACATGGAGAGAGAGAGAGAGAAAGAGAGAGAGAGAGAGAGAGAGATTATTTAGACAATTTGCTTTTATGTGTTGTCAGACTTACCTGTACCATTAACTTCAACTGAATTAGAAGTTATGTTCAGGGCACTGACAGTTGCTGTGTCGTTCAATAATGCATAAGCAATTGCTGTATTCGATGGCACATCCTGTGTAGCGTCGAAAGTGAGTTCTGTTGTGGTTTTGACTGACCCCTTGCTGGAATACATTTTTTAGAAACACTGTCATGTGGAAACCTATCTTAATATCCCACCTGATCTATTAATCTCATGCTCTTGGCACTGCATATAAAATAAGCACACATAGGCAGTGTATATAAAATATGCAGAATTACAATATAATATATTTACCTGAATAGTAGGACGGAGACCCTTAGGAAGGAGCGATATTTATTGTAGATGGCTTTAAACTGTAAAAAAATACAGGCAGTTACGATAAACACTTATGAATAGGCAACACATGATAAACATATAATGTTTGGAATTAAATAGAATTGCTGTTTATTCACTCAAGGATTATATAGTGAACAGAGTATGTGGGGTTTCACTCACATATTGCTGAACAAGCTGAGCCCTGTTGTTAAAAGCAAGAGACACTGGAACAAGGAGGTCATCTGTAAATTCAGCTTCAGAGCGGAACACCAGAATTATTTGTACTACAGCGAGAGTTGTTGTTGGTGCTGGTGTAGTTGATTGAAGTGTACTAACAGTTGTGCTCTCAGGTGTTGTAGATGGTGTTGTTGTTCCAGTTGTACTAATAGTTTTGATCTCAGTTGTTGTGGCCGGTGTAGTTGATTGAAGTGTACTAACAGTTGTGCTCTCAGTTGTTTCAGTTGCACTAACAGTTGTGCTCTCAGTTGTTGTGGCTGGTGTAGTTGTTTCAGTTGTACTAACAGTTGTGCTCTCAGTTGTTGTGGCTGGTGTAGTTGTCTCAGTTGTTGTGGCTGGTGTAGTTGTTTCAGTTGTACTAACAGTTGTGCTCTCAGTTGTTGTGGCTGGTGTAGTTGTTTCAGTTGTACTAACAGTTGTGCTCTCAGTTGTTGTGGCTTGTGTAATTATTTCAGCTGTAATAGCAGTTGTGCTCTCAGTTGTTGTGGCTGGTGTAGTTGTCTCAGTTGTACTAACAGTTGTGCTCTCAGTTGTTGTGGCTGGTGTAGTTGTTTCAGTTGTTGTGGCTGGTGTAGTTGTTTCAGTTGTACTAACAGTTGTGCTCTCAGTTGTTGTGGCTGGTGTAGATGTTTCAGTTGTACTAACAGTTGTGCTCTCAGTTGTTGTGGCTTGTGTAATTATTTCAGCTGTAATAGCAGTTGTGCTCTCAGTGTTTGTGGATGGTGTAGTTGTTTCAGTTGTACTAACAGTTGTGCTCTCAGTTGTTGTGGCTGGTGTAGTTGTCTCAGTTGTACTAACAGTTGTGCTTTCAGTTGTTGTGGCTGGTGTAGTTGTCTCAGTTGTACTAACAGTTGTGCTTTCAGTTGTTGTGGCTGGTGTAGTTGTTTCAGCTGTACTAACAGTTGTGCTCTCAGTTGTTGTGGCTGGTGTAGTTGTCTCAGTTGTACTAACAGTTGTGCTCTCAGTTGTTGTGACTGGTGTAGTTGTTTCAGTTGTAATAATAGTTGTGCTTTCAGTTGTTGTGGCTGGTGTAGTTGTTTCAGCTGTACTAAGAGTTGTGCTCTCAGTTGTTGTGGCTGGTGTTGATTCAGTTGTACTAACAGTTGTGCTCTCAGTTGTTGTGGCTGGTGTTGTTGATTCAGTTGTACTAACAGTTGTGCTCTCAGTTGTTGTGGCTGGTGTTGTTGATTCAGCTGTACTAACAGTTGTGCTCTCAGTTGTTGTGGCTGGTGTAGTTGTTTCAGCTGTACTAACAGTTGTGCTCTCAGTTGTTGTGGCTGGTGTAGTTATTTCAGTTGTACTAACAGTTGTGCTCTCAGTTGTTGTGGCTGGTGTAGTTGTCTCAGTTGTACTAACAGTTGTGCTCTCAGTTGTTGTGACTGGTGTAGTTGTTTCAGTTGTAATAATAGTTGTGCTTTCAGTTGTTGTGGCTGGTGTAGTTGTTTCAGCTGTACTAAGAGTTGTGCTCTCAGTTGTTGTGGCTGGTGTAGTTGATTCAGTTGTACTAACAGTTGTGCTCTCAGTTGTTGTGGCTGGTGTTGTTGATTCAGTTGTACTAACAGTTGTGCTCTCAGTTGTTGTGACTGGTGTAGTTGTCTCAGTTGTACTAACAGTTGTGCTCTCAGTTGTTGTGGCTGGTGTTGTTGATTCAGTTGTACTAACAGTTGTGCTCTCAGTTGTTGTGGCTGGTGTTGTTGATTCAGCTGTACTAACAGTTGTGCTCTCAGTTGTTGTGGCTGGTGTAGTTATTTCAGTTGTACTAACAGTTGTGCTCTCAGTTGTTGTGACTGGTGTAGTTGTTTCAGTTGTAATAATAGTTGTGCTTTCAGTTGTTGTGGCTGGTGTAGTTGTTTCAGCTGTACTAAGAGTTGTGCTCTCAGTTGTTGTGGCTGATGTTGTTGATTCAGTTGTACTAACAGTTGTGCTCTCAGTTGTTGTAAATGGTGTAGTTGTTTCAGCTGTACTAACAGTTGTGCTTTCAGTTGTTGTGGCTGTTGTTGTGGCTGGTGTTGTTGATTCAGTTGTACTAACAGTTGTGCTCTCAGTTGTTGTGGCTGGTGTAGGTGTTTCAGTTGAACTAACAGTTGTGCTCTCAGTTGTTGTGGCTGGTGTTGTTGATTCAGTTGTACTAACAGTTGTGCTCTCAGTTGTTGTGGCTGGTGTAGGTGTTTCAGTTGTACTAACAGTTGTGCTTTCAGTTGATGTGGCTGGTGTAGGTGTTTCAGTTGTACTAACAGTTGTGCTCTCAGTTGTTGTGGCTGGTGTAGTTGTTTCAGCTGTACTAACAGTTGTGCTCTCAGTTGTTGTGGCTGGTGTAGTTGTTTCAGTTGTACTAACAGTTGTGCTCTCAGTTGTTGTGGCTGGTGTAATTATTTCAGCTGTAATAGGAGTTGTGCTCTCAGTTGTTGTGTCTGGTGTAGTCGATTCAGCTGTACTTACAGTTGTGCTTTCAGTTGTTGTGGCTGGTGTAGTTGTTTCAGTTGTATTAATAGTTGTGCTCTCAGTTGTTGTGGCTGGTGTTGTTGATTCAGTTGTACTAACAGTTGTGCTCTCAGTTGTTGTGGCTGGTGTTGTTGATTCAGTTGTACTAACAGTTGTGCTTTCAGTTATTGTAAACGGTGTAGTTGTTTCAGCTGTACTAACAGTTGTGCTTTCAGTTGTTGTGGCTGGTGTAGTTGTTTCAGTTGTACTAACAGTTGTGCTCTCAGTTGTTGTGGTTGGTGTAGTTGTTTCAGTTGTACTAACAGTTGTGCTCTCAGTTGTTGTAAATGGTGTAGTTGTTTCAGGTGTACTAACAGTTGTGCTTTCAGTTGTTGTGGCTGGTGTAGTTGTTTCAGCTGTACTAAGAGTTGTGCTCTCAGTTGTTGTGGCTGGTGTTGTTGATTCAGTTGTACTAACAGTTGTGCTCTCAGTTGTTGTGGCTGGTGTTGTTGATTCAGTTGTACTAACAGTTGTGCTCTCAGTTGTTGTAAATGGTGTAGTTGTTTCAGCTGTACTAACAGTTGTGCTCTCAGTTGTTGTGGCTGGTGTAGTTGTTTCAGTTGAACTAACAGTTGTGCTCTCAGTTGTTGTGGTTGGTGTAGTTGTTTCAGGTGTACTAACAGTTGTGCTTTCAGTTGGTGTAGTTGTTTCAGTTGTACTAAAAGTTGTGCTTTCAGTTGTTGTGGCTGGTGTAGTTGTTTCAACTTTACTAACAGTTGTGCTCTCAGTTGTTGTGGCTGGTGTAGTTGTCTCAGTTGTACTAACAGTTGTGCTCTCAGTTGTTGTGGCTGGTGTAGTTGTTTCAGTTGTTCTAACAGTTGTGCTTTCAGTTGTTGTGGCTGGTGTAGTTGTTTCAGCTGTACTAACAGTTGTGCTTTCAGTTGTTGTGGCTGGTGTAGTTGTTTCAGCTGTACTAACAGTTGTGCTTTCAGTTGTTTTGGCTGGTGTAGTTGTTTCAGTTGTACTAACAGTTGTGCTTTCAGTTGTTGTGGCTGGTGTAGTTGTTTCAGTTGTACTAACAGTTGTGCTCTCAGTTGTTGTGGCTGGTGTAATTATTTCAGCTGTAATAGGAGTTGTGCTCTCAGTTGTTGTGTCTGGTGTAGTCGATTCAGCTGTACTTACAGTTGTGCTTTCAGTTGATATGGCTGGTGTAGTTGTTTCAGTTGTACTAACAGTTGTGCTCTCAGTTGTTGTGGCTGGTGTTGTTGATTCAGTTGTACTAACAGTTGTGCTTTCAGTTATTGTAAACGGTGTAGTTGTTTCAGCTGTACTAACAGTTGTGCTTTCAGTTGTTGTGGCTGGTGTAGTTGTTTCAGTTGTACTAACAGTTGTGCTCTCAGTTGTTGTGGTTGGTGTAGTTGTTTCAGTTGTACTAACAGTTGTGCTCTCAGTTGTTGTAAATGGTGTAGTTGTTTCAGGTGTACTAACAGTTGTGCTTTCAGTTGTTGTGGCTGGTGTAGTTGTTTCAGCTGTACTAAGAGTTGTGCTCTCAGTTGTTGTGGCTGGTGTTGTTGATTCAGTTGTACTAACAGTTGTGCTCTCAGTTGTTGTGGCTGGTGTTGTTGATTCAGTTGTACTAACAGTTGTGCTCTCAGTTGTTGTAAATGGTGTAGTTGTTTCAGCTGTACTAACAGTTGTGCTCTCAGTTGTTGTGGCTGGTGTAGTTGTTTCAGTTGAACTAACAGTTGTGCTCTCAGTTGTTGTGGTTGGTGTAGTTGTTTCAGGTGTACTAACAGTTGTGCTTTCAGTTGGTGTAGTTGTTTCAGTTGTACTAAAAGTTGTGCTTTCAGTTGTTGTGGCTGATGTAGTTGTTTCAACTTTACTAACAGTTGTGCTCTCAGTTGTTGTGGCTGGTGTAGTTGTCTCAGTTGTACTAACAGTTGTGCTCTCAGTTGATGTGGCTGGTGTAGTTGTTTCAGTTGTTCTAACAGTTGTGCTTTCAGTTGTTGTGGCTGGTGTAGTTGTTTCAGCTGTACTAACAGTTGTGCTCTCAGTTGTTGTGGCTGGTGTAGTTGTTTCAGCTGTACTAACAGTTGTGCTTTCAGTTGTTTTGGCTGGTGTAGTTGTTTCAGTTGTACTAACAGTTGTGCTCTCAGTTGTTGTGGCTGGTGTAATTATTTCAGCTGTAATAGGAGTTGTGCTCTCAGTTGTTGTGTCTGGTGTAGTCGATTCAGCTGTACTTACAGTTGTGCTTTCAGTTGATATGGCTGGTGTAGTTGTTTCAGTTGTACTAACAGTTGTGCTCTCAGTTGTTGTGGCTGGTGTTGTTGATTCAGTTGTTGATATGGCTGGTGTAGTTGTTTCAGTTGTACTAACAGTTGTGCTCTCAGTTGTTGTGGCTGGTGTAGTTGTTTCAGTTGAACTAACAGTTGTGCTCTCAGTTGTTGTGGTTGGTGTAGTTGTTTCAGGTGTACTAACAGTTGTGCTTTCAGTTGGTGTAGTTGTTTCAGTTGTACTAAAAGTTGTGCTTTCTGTTGTTGTGGCTGATGTAGTTGTTTCAACTTTACTAACAGTTGTGCTCTCAGTTGTTGTGGCTGGTGTAGTTGTCTCAGTTGTACTAACAGTTGTGCTCACAGTTGTTGTGGCTGGTGTAGTTGTTTCAGTTGTTCTAACAGTTGTGCTTTCAGTTGTTGTGGCTGGTGTAGTTGTTTCAGCTGTACTAACAGTTGTGCTTTCAGTTGTTGTGGCTGGTGTAGTTGTTTCAGCTGTACTAACAGTTGTGCTTTCAGTTGTTTTGGCTGGTGTAGTTGTTTCAGTTGTACTAACAGTTGTGCTTTCAGTTGTTGTGGCTGGTGTAGTTGTTTCAGTTGTACTAACAGTTGTGCTCTCAGTTGTTGTGGCTGGTGTAATTATTTCAGCTGTAATAGGAGTTGTGCTCTCAGTTGTTGTGTCTGGTGTAGTCGATTCAGCTGTACTTACAGTTGTGCTTTCAGTTGATATGGCTGGTGTAGTTGTTTCAGTTGTACTAACAGTTGTGCTCTCAGTTGTTGTGGCTGGTGTAGTTGTTTCAGCTGTACTAACAGTTGTGCTTTCAGTTGTTGTGGCTGGTGTAGTTGTTTCAGCTGTACTAACAGTTGTGCTCTCAGTTGTTGTGGCTGGTGTAGTTGTTTCAGTTGTAATAATAGTTGTGCTCTCAGTTGTTGTGGCTGGTGTTGTTGATTCAGTTGTACTAACAGTTGTGCTCTCAGTTGTTGTAAATGGTGTAGTTGTTTCAGCTGTACTAACAGTTGTGCTTTCAGTTGATGTGGCCTGTGTAGGTGTTTCAGTTGTACTAACAGTTGTGCTCTCAGTTGTTGTGGCTGGTGTAGTTGTTTCAGCTGTACTAACAGTTGTGCTTTCAGTTGTTGTGGCTGGTGTAGTTGTTTCAGTTGAACTAACAGTTGTGCTCTCAGTTGTTGTGGCTGGTGTTGTTGATTCAGTTATACTAACAGTTGTGCTCTCAGTTGTTGTGGCTGGTGTAGGTGTTTCAGCTGTACTAACAGTTGTGCTTTCAGTTGATGTGGCTGGTGTAGGTGTTTCAGTTGTACTAACAGTTGTGCTCTCAGTTGTTGTGGCTGGTGTAGTTGTTTCAGCTGTACTAACAGTTGTGCTCTCAGTTGTTGTGGCTGGTGTAATTATTTCAGCTGTAATAGGAGTTGTGCTCTCAGTTGTTGTGGCTGGTGTAGGTGTTTCAGTTGTACTAACAGTTGTGCTTTCAGTTGTTGTGGCTGGTGTAGTTGTTTCAGTTGTACTAACAGTTGTGCTCTCAGTTGTTGTGGTTGGTGTAGTTGTTTCAGTTGTACTAACAGTTGTGCTCTCAGTTGTTGTAAATGGTGTAGTTGTTTCAGGTGTATTAACAGTTGTGCTTTCAGTTGTTGTGGCTGGTGTAGTTGTTTCAGCTGTACTAAGAGTTGTGCTCTCAGTTGTTGTGGCTGGTGTTGTTGATTCAGTTGTACTAACAGTTGTGCTCTCAGTTGTTGTGGCTGGTGTTGTTGATTCAGTTGTACTAACAGTTGTGCTCTCAGTTGTTGTGGTTGGTGTAGTTGTTTCAGGTGTACTAACAGTTGTGCTTTCAGTTGGTGTAGTTGTTTCAGCTGTACTAACAGTTGTGCTTTCAGTTGTTTTGGCTGGTGTAGTTGTTTCAGTTGTACTAACAGTTGTGCTTTCAGTTGTTGTGGCTGGTGTAGTTGTTTCAGCTGTACTAACAGTTGTGCTCTCAGTTGTTGTGGCTGGTGTAGTTGTTTCAGTTGTACTAACAGTTGTGCGCTCAGTTGTTTTGACTGGTGTAGTTGTTTCAGTTGTAATAACAGTTGTGCTTTCAGTTGATGTGGCTGGTGTAGTTGTTTCAGTTGTACTAACAGTTGTGCTTTCAGTTGATATGGCTGGTGTAGTTGTTTCAGTTGTACTAACAGTTGTGCTCTCAGTTGTTGTGGCTGGTGTAGGTGTTTCAGTTGTACTAACAGTTGTGCTTTCAGTTGATGTGGCTGGTGTAGGTGTTTCAGTTGTACTAACAGTTGTGCTCTCAGTTGTTGTGGCTGGTGTTGTTGATTCAGTTGTACTAACAGTTGTGCTCTCAGTTGTTGTGGCTGGTGTAGTTGTTTCAGCTGTACTAACAGTTGTGCTTTCAGTTGTTGTGGCTGGTGTAGTTGTTTCAGCTGTACTAACAGTTGTGCTTTCAGTTGTTTTGGCTGGTGTAGTTGTTTCAGTTGTACTAACAGTTGTGCTTTCAGTTGTTGTGGCTGGTGTAGTTGTTTCAGCTGTACTAACAGTTGTGCTCTCAGTTGTTGTGGCTGGTGTAGTTGTTTCAGTTGTACTAACAGTTGTGCGCTCAGTTGTTTTGACTGGTGTAGTTGTTTCAGTTGTAATAACAGTTGTGCTTTCAGTTGATGTGGCTGGTGTAGTTGTTTCAGTTGTACTAACAGTTGTGCTTTCAGTTGATATGGCTGGTGTAGTTGTTTCAGTTGTACTAACAGTTGTGCTCTCAGTTGTTGTGGCTGGTGTAGTTGTTTCAGCTGTACTAACAGTTGTGCTTTCAGTTGTTGTGGCTGGTGTAGTTGTTTCAGCTGTACTAACAGTTGTGCTCTCAGTTGTTGTGGCTGGTGTAGTTGTTTCAGTTGTAATAATAGTTGTGCTCTCAGTTGTTGTGGCTGGTGTTGTTGATTCAGTTGTACTAACAGTTGTGCTCTCAGTTGTTGTTGATTCAATTGTACTAACAGTTGTGCTCTCAGTTGTTGTAAATGGTGTAGTTGTTTCAGCTGTACTAACAGTTGTGCTTTCAGTTGTTGTGGCTGTTGTAGTTGTTTCAGTTGAACTAACAGTTGTGCTCTCAGTTGTTGTGGCTGGTGTTGTTGATTCAGTTGTACTAACAGTTGTGCTCTCAGTTGTTGTGGCTGGTGTAGTTGTCTCAGTTGTACTAACAGTTGTACTAACAGTTGTGCTTTCAGTTGATGTGGCCTGTGTAGGTGTTTCAGTTGTACTAACAGTTGTGCTCTCAGTTGTTGTGGCTGGTGTAGTTGTTTCAGCTGTACTAACAGTTGTGCTTTCAGTTGTTGTGGCTGGTGTAGTTGTTTCAGTTGAACTAACAGTTGTGCTCTCAGTTGTTGTGGCTGGTGTTGTTGATTCAGTTGTACTAACAGTTGTGCTCTCAGTTGTTGTGGCTGGTGTAGTTGTTTCAGCTGTACTAACAGTTGTGCTTTCAGTTGATGTGGCTGGTGTAGGTGTTTCAGTTGTACTAACAGTTGTGCTCTCAGTTGTTGTGGCTGGTGTAGTTGTTTCAGCTGTACTAACAGTTGTGCTTTCAGTTGATGTGGCTGGTGTAGTTGTTTCAGCTGTACTAACAGTTGTGCTTTCAGTTGTTGTGGCTGGTGTAGTTGTTTCAGTTGAACTAACAGTTGTGCTCTCAGTTGTTGTGGCTGGTGTTGTTGATTCAGTTGTACTAACAGTTGTGCTCTCAGTTGATGTGGCCTGTGTAGGTGTTTCAGCTGTACTAACAGTTGTGCTTTCAGTTGTTGTGGCTGGTGTAGTTGTTTCAGTTGAACTAACAGTTGTGCTCTCAGTTGTTGTGGCTGGTGTTGTTGATTCAGTTGTACTAACAGTTGTGCTTTCAGTTGATGTGGCCTGTGTAGGTGTTTCAGCTGTACTAACAGTTGTGCTCTCAGTTGTTGTGGCTGGTGTAGTTGTTTCAGCTGTACTAACAGTTGTGCTTTCAGTTGTTGTGGCTGGTGTAGTTGTTTCAGTTGAACTAACAGTTGTGCTCTCAGTTGTTGTGGCTGGTGTTGTTGATTCAGTTGTACTAACAGTTGTGCTCTCAGTTGTTGTGGCTGGTGTAGTTGTTTCAGCTGTACTAACAGTTGTGCTTTCAGTTGATGTGGCTGGTGTAGGTGTTTCAGTTGTACTAACAGTTGTGCTCTCAGTTGATGTGGCTGGTGTAGTTGTTTCAGCTGTACTAACAGTTGTGCTTTCAGTTGATGTGGCTGGTGTAGGTGTTTCAGTTGTACTAACAGTTGTGCTCTCAGTTGTTGTGGCTGGTGTAGTTGTTTCAGTTGTACTAACAGTTGTGCTTTCAGTTTTTGTGGCTGGTGTAGTTGTTTCAGCTGTACTAACAGTTGTGCTCTCAGTTGTTGTAGCTGGTGTAGTTGTTTCAGTTGTAATAATAGTTGTGCTTTCAGTTGTTGTGGCTGGTGTTGTTGATTCAGTTGTACTAACAGTTGTGCTCTCAGTTGTTGTGGCTGGTGTTGTTGATTCAGTTGTACTAACAGTTTTGCTCTCAGTTGTTGTGGCTGGTGTTGTTGATTCAGTTGTACTAACAGTTGTGCTCTCAGTTGTTGTGGCTGGTGTTGTTGATTCAGCTGTACTAACAGTTGTGCTTTCAGTTGTTGTGGCTGGTGTAGTTATTTCAGTTGTACTAACAGTTGTGCTCTCAGTTGTTGTAAATGGTGTAGTTGTTTCAGTTGTACTAACAGTTGTGCTTTCAGTTGTTGTGGCTGTTGTTGTGGCTGGTGTTGTTGATTCAGTTGTACTAACAGTTGTGCTCTCAGTTGTTGTGGCTGGTGTAGGTGTTTCAGTTGTACTAACAGTTGTGCTTTCAGTTGATGTGGCTGGTGTAGGTGTTTCAGTTGTACTAACAGTTGTGCTCTCAGTTGTTGTGGCTGGTGTTGTTGATTCAGTTGTACTAACAGTTGTGCTCTCAGTTGTTGTGGCTGGTGTAGGTGTTTCAGTTGTACTAACAGTTGTGCTTTCAGTTGATGTGGCTGGTGTAGGTGTTTCAGTTGTACTAACAGTTGTGCTCTCAGTTGTTGTGGCTGGTGTAGTTGTTTCAGCTGTACTAACAGTTGTGCTGTCAGTTGTTGTGGCTGGTGTAGTTGTTTCAGTTGTACTAACAGTTGTGCTCTCAGTTGTTGTGGCTGGTGTAATTATTTCAGCTGTAATAGGAGTTGTGCTCTCAGTTGTTGTGTCTGGTGTAGTCGATTCAGCTGTACTTGCAGTTGTGCTTTCAGTTGTTGTGGCTGGTGTAGTTGTTTCAGTTGTATTAATAGTTGTGCTCTCAGTTGTTGTGGCTGGTGTTGTTGATTCAGTTGTACTAACAGTTGTGCTCTCAGTTGTTGTGGCTGGTGTTGTTGATTCAGTTGTACTAACAGTTGTGCTTTCAGTTATTGTAAACGGTGTAGTTGTTTCAGCTGTACTAACAGTTGTGCTTTCAGTTGTTGTGGCTGGTGTAGTTGTTTCAGTTGTACTAACAGTTGTGCTCTCAGTTGTTGTGGCTGGTGTAGTTGTTTCAGCTGTACTAACAGTTGTGCTCTCAGTTGTTGTGGCTGGTGTAGTTGTTTCAGTTGTAATAATAGTTGTGCTTTCAGTTGTTGTGGCTGGTGTTGTTGATTCAGTTGTACTAACAGTTGTGCTCTCAGTTTTTGTGGCTGGTGTTGTTGATTCAGTTGTACTAACAGTTGTGCTCTCAGTTGTTGTGGCTGGTGTAGTTGTTTCAGGTGTACTAGCAATTGTGCTCTCAAATTCAGTAGTCAATGTTGTTTGTGACTCTGTTGTAGAATCTGCTGCACTAGTGGTGGATGATACATCAATAGTTGTTGTGGCTGTTGAGTATTCTGTTGTTGGTTCAGCAGTAGAGGGTGTTACCTTTGTATATTCTGATACAAGAAAAAAATTAACAGTTTAGATGGAACTCGTGACAGCACCGACAAAAGAAAGAAGTTGTATGAAGATTGATTTTTTAAGAATACTTGTGTAAGTCATTATTAATTTCCCAATAATTAAGTTCAGCTAAAACTATCTTTGATTTAACACTTTGTTTTAATTGCACACTTTCTCAGACACACACGTGAATATATATATATATATATATATATATATAGAGAGAGAGAGAGAGATAGATATATAGATAGATAGATAGATAGATAGATAAAGAGAGAGAGAGAGACAGACAGAGAGAGACAGAGAGAGAGAGAGAGAGAGAGAGAGAGAGAGAGAGAGAGAGAGAGAGAGAGAGAGAGAGAGAGAGAGAGAGAGAGAGAGAGAGAGAGAGAGAGAGAGAGATTATTTAGACAATTTGCTTTTATGTGTTGTCAGACCTACCTGTACCATTAACTTCAACTGAATTAGAAGTTATGTTCAGGGCATTGACAGTTGCTGTGTCACTCAATAATGCATAAGCAATTGCTGTATTTGATGGCACATCCTGTGTAGCGTCGAAAGTGAGTTCTGATGTGGTAATGACTGACCCCTTGCTGGAATAAATTTTTTAGAAACACTGTCATTTGGAAAACTTTCTTTTAATCCCCACCTGATGTATTAATCGCATGCTCTTTGCAGTGTAGGCTATATAAAATAAGCAGACATAGGCAATGTATATAAAATAAGCAGAATTACAATGTAAATTATTCACCTGAATCGTAGAACTTTGACTCTTAGGAAGGAGAGATATTTACTGTAGATGGCTTTAAACTGTGAAAAAATACAGGCAGTTACAAAAACCACTTATGAATAGGCTATGCATGATAAACATGTAATGACTGTAATTAAATATAACTGCTGTTTATTCACTCAAGGATTATATAGTAAACGGAGTATGTGGGGTTTCACTCACATATTGCTGAACAAGCTGAGCCCTGTTGTTAAAAGCAAGAGACACTGAAACAAGGAGGTCATCTGTAAATTCAGCTTCAGAGCGGAACACCAGAATTATTTGTACTACAGCAAGTGTTGTTGTTGGTGCTGGTGTAGTTGATTGAAGTGTACTAACAGTTGTGCTCTCAGTTGTTGTGGCAGGTGTAGTGGATTGAAGTGTACTAACAGTTGTGCTCTCAGTTGTTGTGGCTGGTGTAGTTGTCTCAGTTGTACTAACAGTTGTGCTCTCAGTTGATGTAGCTGGTGTAGTTGTTTCAGCTGTACTAACAGTTGTGCTCTCAGTTGTTGTGGCTGGTGTAGTTGTTTCAGTTGTACTAACAGTTGTGCTCTCAGTTGATGTGGCCGGTGTAGTTGTCTCAGTTGTACTAACAGTTGTGCTCTCAGTTGATGTGGCCGGTGTAGTTGTTTCAGTTGTACTAACAGTTGTGCTCTCAGTTGTTGTGGCTGGTGTAGTTGTGTCAGCTGTACTAACAGTTGTGCTCTCAGTTGTTGTGGCTGGTGTAGTTGTGTCAGCTGTACTAACAGTTGTGCTTTCAGTTGTTGTGGCTGGTGTAGTTGTCTCAGTTGTACTAACAGTTGTGCTGTCAGTTGATGTGGCTGGTGTAGTTGTCTCAGTTGTACTAACAGTTGTGCTCCCAGTTGATGTGGCTGGTGTAGTTGTGTCAGCTGTACTAACAGTTGTGCTCTCAGTTGTTGTGGCTGGTGTAGTTGTTTCAGTTGTACTCACAGTTGTGCTCTCAGTTGTTGTAGCTGGTGTAGTTGTTTCAGTTGTACTAACAGTTGTGCTCTCAGTTGTTGTGACTGGTGTAGTTGTTTCAGCTGTATTAACAGTTGTGCTCTCGGTTGTTGTGGCTGGTGTAGTTGTTTCAGTTGTACTAACAGTTGTGCTCTCAGTTGTTGTGTCTGGTGTAGTTGTCTCAGTTTTACTCTTAAATGTTGTGGCTGGTGTAGTTGTTTCAGCTGTACTAACAGTTGTGCTCTCAGTTGTTGTGACTGGTGAAGTTGTTTCAGTTGTACTAACAGTTGTGCTCTCAGTTGTTGTGGCTAGTGTAGTTGTTTCAATTGTACTAACAGTTGTGCTCTCAGTTGTTGTGACTGGTGTAGTTGTTTCAGCTGTACTAACAGTTGTGCTCTCAGTTGTTGTGGCTGGTGTAGTTGTCTCAGTTGTACTAACAGTTGTGCTCTCAGTTGTTGTGGCTGGTGTAGTTGTTTCAGTTGTACTAACAATTGTGCTCTCAGTTGTTGTGACTGGTGTAGTTTTTTCAGTTGTACTAACAGTTGTGCTCTCAGTTGTTGTGGCTGGTGTAGTTGTTTCAGTTGTACTAACAGTTGTGCTCTCAGTTGTTGTGGCTGGTGTAATTATTTCAGCTGTAATAGCAGTTGTGCTCTCAGTTGTTGTGTCTGGTGTAGTTGTCTCAGTTGTACTAACAGTTGTGCTCTCAAATGTTGTGGCTGGTGTAGTTGTTTCAGTTGTACTAACAGTTGTGGTTTCAGTTGTTGTGGCTGGTGTAGTTGTTTCAGTTGTTGTGGCTGGTGTAGTTGTTTCAGTTGTACTAACAGTTGTGCTCTCAGTTGTTGTGGCTGGTGTAGTTATTTCAGTTGTACTAACAGTTGTGCTCTCAGTTGTTGTGACTGGTGTAGTTGTTTCAGCTGTACTAACAGTTGTGCTCCCAGTTGTTGTGACTGGTGTAGTTGTTTCAGTTGTACTAACAGTTGTGCTCTCAGTTTTTGTGACTGGTGTAGTTGTTTCAGCTGTACTAACAGTTGTGCTCTCAGTTGTTGTGGCTGGTGTGGTTGTCTCTGTTGTACTAACAGTTGTGCTCTCAGTTGATGTGGCTGGTGTAGTTGTCTCAGTTGTACTAACAGTTGTGCTCTCAGCTGATGTTGCTGGTGTAGTTGTCTGAGTTGTACTAACAGTTGTGCTCTCAGCTGATGTTGCTGGTGTAGTTGTCTCAGTTGTACTAACAGTTGTGCTCTCAGTTGATGTTGCTGGTGTAGTTGTCTCAGTTGTACTAACAGTTGTGCTCTCAGCTGATGTTGCTGGTGTAGTTGTCTCAGTTGTACTAACAGTTGTGCTCTCAGTTGATGTGGCTGGTGTAGTTGTCTCAGTTGTACTAACAGTTGTGCTCTCAGTTGATGTGGCTGGTGTAGTTGTCTCAGTTGTACTAACAGTTGTGCTGTCAGTTGTTGTGGCTGGTGTAGTTTTCTCAGTTGTACTAACAGTTGTGCTCTCAGTTGATGTTGCTGGTGTAGTTGTCTCAGTTGTACTAACAGTTGTGCTCTCAGCTGATGTGGCTGGTGTAATTGTCTCAGTTGTACTAAAAGTTGTGCTCTCAGTTGTTGTGACTGGTGTAGTTGTTTCAGCTCTACTAACAGTTGTGCTCTCAGTTGTTGTGGCTGGTGTAGTTTTCTCAGTTGTACTAACAGTTGTGCTCTCAGTTGATGTGCCCGGTGTAGTTGTCTCAGTTGTACTAACAGTTGTGCTCTCAGTTGATGTGGCTGGTGTTGTTGATTCAGTTGTACTAACAGTTGTGCTTTCAGTTGTTGTAAATGGTGTAGTTGTTTCAGCTGTACTAACAGTTGTGCTTTCAGTTGTTGTGGCTGGTGTAGTTGTTTCAGTTGTACTAACAGTTGTGCTCTCAGTTGTTGTGGTTGGTGTAGTTGTTTCAGTTGAACTAACAGTTGTGCTCTCAGTTGTTGTAAATGGTGTAGTTGTTTCAGGTGTACTAACAGTTGTGCTTTCAGTTGTTGTGGCTGGTGTAGTTGTTTCAGGTGTACTAACAGTTGTGCTTTCAGTTGTTGTGGCTGGTGTAGTTGTTTCAGCTGTACTAAGAGTTGTGCTCTCAGTTGTTGTGGCTGGTGTTGTTGATTCAGTTGTACTAACAGTTGTGCTCTCAGTTGTTGTAAATGGTGTAGTTGTTTCAGCTGTACTAACAGTTGTGCTTTCAGTTGTTTTGGCTGGTGTAGTTGTTTCAGCTGTACTAACAGTTGTGCTTTCAGTTGTGGCTGGTGTAGTTGTTTCAGTTGTACTAACAGTTGTGCTTTCAGTTGTTGTGGCTGGTGTAGTTGTTTCAACTGTACTAACAGTTGTGCTATCAGTTGTTGTGGCTGGTGTAGTTGTCTCAGTTGTACTAACAGTTGAGCTCTCAGTTGTTGTGGCTGGTGTAGTTGTTTCAGTTGTACTAACAGTTGTGCTTTCAGTTGTTGTGGCTGGTGTAGTTGTTTCAGCTGTACTAACAGTTGTGCTTTCAGTTGTTGTGGCTGGTGTAGTTGTTTCAGCTGTACTAACAGTTGTGCTTTCAGTTGTTTTGGCTGGTGTAGTTGTTTCAGTTGTACTAACAGTTGTGCTTTCAGTTGTTGTGGCTGGTGTAGTTGTTTCAGCTGTACTAACAGTTGTGCTCTCAGTTGTTGTGGCTGGTGTAGTTATTTCAGTTGTACTAACAGTTGTGCTCTCAGTTGTTGTGACTGGTGTAGTTGTTTCAGCTGTACTAACAGTTGTGCTCCCAGTTGTTGTGACTGGTGTAGTTGTTTCAGTTGTACTAACAGTTGTGCTCTCAGTTTTTGTGACTGGTGTAGTTGTTTCAGCTGTACTAACAGTTGTGCTCTCAGTTGTTGTGGCTGGTGTGGTTGTCTCTGTTGTACTAACAGTTGTGCTCTCAGTTGATGTGGCTGGTGTAGTTGTCTCAGTTGTACTAACAGTTGTGCTCTCAGCTGATGTTGCTGGTGTAGTTGTCTGAGTTGTACTAACAGTTGTGCTCTCAGCTGATGTTGCTGGTGTAGTTGTCTCAGTTGTACTAACAGTTGTGCTCTCAGTTGATGTTGCTGGTGTAGTTGTCTCAGTTGTACTAACAGTTGTGCTCTCAGCTGATGTTGCTGGTGTAGTTGTCTCAGTTGTACTAACAGTTGTGCTCTCAGTTGATGTGGCTGGTGTAGTTGTCTCAGTTGTACTAACAGTTGTGCTCTCAGTTGATGTGGCTGGTGTAGTTGTCTCAGTTGTACTAACAGTTGTGCTGTCAGTTGTTGTGGCTGGTGTAGTTTTCTCAGTTGTACTAACAGTTGTGCTCTCAGTTGATGTTGCTGGTGTAGTTGTCTCAGTTGTACTAACAGTTGTGCTCTCAGATGATGTGGCTGGTGTAATTGTCTCAGTTGTACTAAAAGTTGTGCTCTCAGTTGTTGTGACTGGTGTAGTTGTTTCAGCTCTACTAACAGTTGTGCTCTCAGTTGTTGTGGCTGGTGTAGTTTTCTCAGTTGTACTAACAGTTGTGCTCTCAGTTGATGTGCCCGGTGTAGTTGTCTCAGTTGTACTAACAGTTGTGCTCTCAGTTGATGTGGCTGGTGTTGTTGATTCAGTTGTACTAACAGTTGTGCTTTCAGTTGTTGTAAATGGTGTAGTTGTTTCAGCTGTACTAACAGTTGTGCTTTCAGTTGTTGTGGCTGGTGTAGTTGTTTCAGTTGTACTAACAGTTGTGCTCTCAGTTGTTGTGGTTGGTGTAGTTGTTTCAGTTGTACTAACAGTTGTGCTCTCAGTTGTTGTAAATGGTGTAGTTGTTTCAGGTGTACTAACAGTTGTGCTTTCAGTTGTTGTGGCTGGTGTAGTTGTTTCAGGTGTACTAACAGTTGTGCTTTCAGTTGTTGTGGCTGGTGTAGTTGTTTCAGCTGTACTAAGAGTTGTGCTCTCAGTTGTTGTGGCTGGTGTTGTTGATTCAGTTGTACTAACAGTTGTGCTCTCAGTTGTTGTAAATGGTGTAGTTGTTTCAGCTGTACTAACAGTTGTGCTTTCAGTTGTTTTGGCTGGTGTAGTTGTTTCAGCTGTACTAACAGTTGTGCTTTCAGTTGTGGCTGGTGTAGTTGTTTCAGTTGTACTAACAGTTGTGCTTTCAGTTGTTGTGGCTGGTGTAGTTGTTTCAACTGTACTAACAGTTGTGCTATCAGTTGTTGTGGCTGGTGTAGTTGTCTCAGTTGTACTAACAGTTGAGCTCTCAGTTGTTGTGGCTGGTGTAGTTGTTTCAGTTGTACTAACAGTTGTGCTTTCAGTTGTTGTGGCTGGTGTAGTTGTTTCAGCTGTATTAACAGTTGTGCTTTCAGTTGATGTGGCTGGTGTAGTTGTTTCAGTTGTACTAACAGTTGTGATGTCAGTTGTTGTGGCTCTTGTAGTTGTTTCAGTTGTACTAACAGTTGTGCTCTCAGTTGTTGTGGCTGGTGTAGTTGTCTCAGTTGTACTAACAGTTGTGCTCTCAGTTGTTGTGGCTGGTGTAGTTGTCTCAGTTGTACTAACAGTTGTGCTCTCAGTTGTTGTCGCTGGTGTAGTTGTTTCAGTTGTTGTGGCTGGTGTAGTTGTTTCAGTTGTACTAACAGTTGTGCTCTCAGTTGTTGTGGCTGGTGTAGTTGTTTCAGCTGTACTAAGAGTTGTGGTCTCAGTTGTTGTGACTGGTGTAGTTGTCTCAGCTGTACTAACAGTTGTGCTGTCAGTTGTTGTGGCTGGTGTAGTTGTTTCAGTTGTACTAACAGTTGTGCTTTCAGTTGTTGTGGCTGGTGTAGTTGTTTCAACTGTACTAACAGTTGTGCTCTCAGTTGTTGTGGCTGGTGTAGTTGTCTCAGTTGTACTAACAGTTGAGCTCTCAGTTGTTGTGGCTGGTGTAGTTGTTTCAGTTGTACTAACAGTTGTGCTTTCAGTTGTTGTGGCTGGTTTAGTTGTTTCAGCTGTACTAACAGTTGTGCTTTCAGTTGTTGTGGCTGGTGTAGTTGTTTCAGCTGTACTAACAGTTGTGCTTTCAGTTGTTTTGGCTGGTGTAGTTGTTTCAGTTGTACTAACAGTTGTGCTCTCAGTTGTTGTGGCTGGTGTAGTTGTTTCAGCTGTACTAACAGTTGTGCTCTCAGTTTTTGTGGCTGGTGTAGTTGTTTCAGTTGTACTAACAGTTGTGCTTTCAGTTGATGTGGCTAGTGTAGTTGTTTCAGTTGTACTAACAGTTGTGCTCTCAGTTGTTGTGGCTGGTGTAGTTGTTTCAGCTGTACTAACAGTTGTGCTCTCAGTTGTTGTGGCTGGTGTAGTTGTTTCAGTTGTAATAATAGTTGTGCTTTCAGTTGTTGTGGCTGGTGTTGTTGATTCAGTTGTACTAACAGTTGTGCTCTCAGTTGTTGTGGCTGGTGTTGTTGATTCAGTTGTACTAACAGTTGTGCTCTCAGTTGTTGTAAATGGTGTAGTTGTTTCAGCTGTACTAACAGTTGTGCTTTCAGTTGTTGTGGCTGGTGTAGTTGTTTCAGTTGTACTAACAGTTGTGCTCTCAGTTGTTGTGGTTGGTGTAGTTGTTTCAGCTGTACTAACAGTTGTGCTTTCAGTTGTTGTGGCTGGTGTAGTTGTTTCAGTTGTACTAACAGTTGTGCTCTCAGTTGTTGTGGTTGGTGTAGTTGTTTCAGTTGTACTAACAGTTGTGCTCTCAGTTGTTGTAAATGGTGTAGTTGTTTCAGGTGTACTAACAGTTGTGCTTTCAGTTGTTGTAGCTGGTGTAGTTGTTTCAGCTGTACTAAGAGTTGTGCTCTCAGTTGTTGTGGCTGGTGTTGTTGATTCAGTTGTACTAACAGTTGTGCTCTCAGTTGTTGTGGCTGGTGTAGTTGTTTCAGCTGTACTAACAGTTGTGCTCTCAGTTGTTGTGGCTGGTGTAGTTGTTTCAGTTGTACTAACAGTTTGTCTCTCAGTTGTTGTGGCTGGTGTTGTTGATTCAGTTGCACTAACAGTTGTGCTCTCAGCTGATGTGCCTGGTGTAGTTGTCTCAGTTGTACTAACAGTTGTGCTCTCAGTTGATGTGGCTGGTGTAGTTGTCTCAGTTGTACTAACAGTTGTGCTCTCAGCTGATGTGGCTGGTGTAGTTGTCTCAGTTGTAGTAACAGTTGTGCTCTCAGTTGATGTTGCTGGTGTAGTTGCCTCAGTTGTACTAACAGTTGTGCTCTCAGCTGATGTTGCTGGTGTAGTTGTCTCAGTTGTACTAACAGTTGTGCTCTCAGTTGATGTTGCTGGTGTAGTTTTCTCAGTTGTACTAACAGTTGTGCTCTCAGCTGATGTTGCTGGTGTAGTTGTCTCAGTTGTACTAACAGTTGTGCTCTCAGTTGATGTGGCTGGTGTAGTTGTCTCAGTTGTACTAACAGTTGTGCTCTCAGTTGATGTGGCTGGTGTAGTTGTCTCAGTTGTACTAACAGTTGTGCTGTCAGTTGTTGTGGCTGGTGTAGTTTTCTCAGTTGTACTAACAGTTGTGCTCTCAGTTGATGTTGCTGGTGTAGTTGTCTCAGTTGTACTAACAGTTGTGCTCTCAGCTGATGTGGCTGGTGTAGTTGTCTCAGTTGTACTAAAAGTTGTGTTCTCAGTTGTTGTGACTGGTGTAGTTGTTTCAGCTCTACTATTAGTTGTGCTCTCAGTTGTTGTGGCTGGTGTAGTTGTCTCAGTTGTACTAACAGTTGTGCTCTCAGTTGATGTGGCCGGTGTAGTTGTCTCAGTTGTACTAACAGTTGTGCTCTCAGCTGATATGGCTGGTGTAGTTGCCTCAGTTGTACTAACAGTTGTGCTCTCAGTTGTTGTGGCTTGTGTAGTTGTTTCAGTTGTACTAACAGTTGTGCTCTCAGTTGTTGTGGCTGGTGTAGTTGTTTCAGTTGTACTAACAGTTGTGCTCTCAGTTGTTGTGGCTGGTGTTGTTGATTCAGTTGTACTAACAGTTGTAATCTCAGTTGTTGTAAATGGTGTAGTTGTTTCAGCTGTAGTAACAGTTGTGCTTTCAGTTGTTGTGGCTGGTGTAGTTGTTTCAACTGTACTAACAGTTGTGCTCTCAGTTGTTGTGGCTGGTGTAGTTGTTTCAGGTGTACTAACAGTTGTGCTTTCAGTTGTTCTGGCTGGTGTAGTTGTTTCAGCTGTACTAAGAGTTGAGCTCTCAGTTGTTGTGGCTGGTGTTGTTGATTCAGTTGTACTAACAGTTGTGCTCTCAGTTGTTGTGGCTGGTGTTGTTGATTCAGTTGTACTAACAGTTGTGCTCTCAGTTGTTGTAAATGGTGTAGTTGTTTCAGCTGTACTAACAGTTGTGCTTTCAGTTGTTGTGGCTGGTGTAGTTGTTTCAACTGTACTAACAGTTGTGCTCTCAGTTGTTGTGGCTGGTGTAGTTGTCTCAGTTGTACTAACAGTTGAGCTCTCAGTTGTTGTGGCTGGTGTAGTTGTTTCAGTTGTACTAACAGTTGTGCTTTCAGTTGTTGTGGCTAATGTAGTTGTTTCAGCTGTACTAACAGTTGTGCTTTCAGTTGTTGTGGCTGGTGTAGTTGTTTCAGCTGTACTAACAGTTGTGCTTTCAGTTGTTTTGGCTGGTGTAGTTGTTTCAGTTGTACTAACAGTTGTGCTTTCAGTTGTTGTGGCTGGTGTAGTTGTTTCAGCTGTACTAACAGTTGTGCTCTCAGTTTTTGTGGCTGGTGTAGTTGTTTCAGTTGTACTAACAGTTGTGCGCTCAGTTGTTTTGACTGGTGTAGTTGTTTCAGTTGTAATAACAGTTGTGCTTTCAGTTGATGTGGCTGGTGTAGTTGTTTCAGTTGTACTAACAGTTGTGCTTTCAGTTGATGTGGCTAGTGTAGTTGTTTCAGTTGTACTAACAGTTGTGCTGTCAGTTGTTGTGGCTGGTGTAGTTGTTTCAGTTGTACTAACAGTTGTGCTCTCAGTTGTTGTGACTGGTGTAGTTGTTTCAGTTGTACTAACAGTTGTGCTCTCAGTTGTTGTGACTGGTGTAGTTGTCTCAGTTGTACTAACAGTTGTGCTCTCAGTTGTTGTGGCTGGTGTAGTTGTTTCAGTTGTACTAACAGTTGTGCTCTCAGTTGTTGTGTCTGGTGTAGTTGTTTCAGCTGTACTAAGAGTTGAGCTCTCAGTTGTTGTGGCTGGTGTTGTTGATTCAGTTGTACTAACAGTTGTGCTCTCAGTTGTTGTGGCTGGTGTTGTTGATTCAGTTGTACTAACAGTTGTGCTCTCACTTGTTGTAAATGGTGTAGTTGTTTCAGCTGTACTAACAGTTGTGCTTTCAGTTGTTGTGGCTGGTGTAGTTGTTTCAGCTGTACTAACAGTTGAGCTCTCAGTTGTTGTGGCTGGTGTTGTTGATTCAGTTGTACTAACAGTTGTGCTCTCAGTTGTTGTGGCTGGTGTTGTTGATTCAGTTGTACTAACAGTTGTGCTCTCAGTTGTTGTAAATGGTGTAGTTGTTTCAGCTGTACTACCAGTTGTGCTTTCAGTTGTTGTGGCTGGTGTAGTTGTTTCAGTTGAACTAACAGTTGTGCTCTCAGTTGTTGTGGCTGGTGTAGTTGTTTCAGGTGTACTAGCAATTGTGCTCTCAAATTCAGTAGTCAATGTTGTTTGTGACTCTATTGTAGAATCTGCTGCACTAGTGGTGGATGATACATCAATAGTTGTTGTGGCTGTTGAGTATTCTGTTGTTGGTTCAGCAGTAGAGGGTGTTACCTTTGTATATTCTGATACAAGAAAAAAATTAACAGTTAAGATGGAACTCGTGACAGCACCGACAAAAGAAAGAAGTTGTATGAAGATTGATTTTTTAAGAATACTTGTGTAAGTCATTATTCATTTCCCAATAATTTTAAGTTCAGCTAAAACTCTCTTTGATTTAACACTTTGTTTTAATTGTACACTTTCTCAGACACACACGTGAATATATATATATATATATATATATATATATATATATATATATATATAGATATATAGATAGATAGATAATGAGAGAGAGAGAGAGAGAGAGACAGAGACAGAGAGAGAGACAGAGAGAGTGAGATTATTTAGACAATTTGCTTTTATGTGTTGTCAGACCTACCTGTACCATTAACGTCAACTGAATTAGAAGTTATGTTCAGGGCATTGACAGTTGCTGTGTCACTCAATAATGCATAAGCAATTGCTGTATTTGATGGCACATCCTGTGTAGCGTCGAAAGTGAGTTCTGATGTGGTAATGACTGACCCCTTGCTGGAATAAATTTTTTAGAAACACTGTCATTTGGAAAACTTTCTTTTAATCCCCACCTGATGTATTAATCGCATGCTCTTTGCAGTGTAGGCTATATAAAATAAGCAGACATAGGCAATGTATATAAAATAAGCAGAATTACAATGTAAATTATTCACCTGAATCGTAGAACTGTGACTCTTAGGAAGGAGCGATATTTACTGTAGATGGCTTTAAACTGTGAAAAAATACAGGCAGTTACAAAAACCACTTATGAATAGGCTATGCATGATAAACATGTAATGACTGTAATTAAATATAACTGCTGTTTATTCACTCAAGGATTATATAGTAAACAGAGTATGTGGGGTTTCACTCACATATTGCTGAACAAGCTGAGCCCTGTTGTTAAAAGCAAGAGACACTGAAACAAGGAGGTCATCTGTAAATTCATCTTCAGAGCGGAACACCAGAATTATTTGTACTACAGCGAGTGTTGGTGTTGGTGCTGGTGTAGTTGATTGAAGTGTACTAACAGTTGTGCTCTCAGTTGTTGTGGCAGGTGTAGTGGATTGAAGTGTACTAACAGTTGTGCTCTCAGTTGTTGTGGCTGGTGTAGTTGTGTCAGTTGTACTAACAGTTGTGCTCTCAGTTGATGTAGCTGGTGTAGTTGTTTCAGCTGTACTAACAGTTGTGCTCTCAGTTGTTGTAGCTGGTGTAGTTGTTTCAGCTGTACTAACAGTTGTGCTCTCAGTTGATGTGGCCGGTGTAGTTGTCTCAGTTGTACTAACAGTTGTGCTCTCAGTTGATGTGGCCGGTTTAGTTGTCTCAGTTGTACTAACAGTTGTGCTCTCAGTTGTTGTGGCTGGTGTAGTTGTGTCAGCTGTACTAACAGTTGTGCTCTCAGTTGTTGTGGCTGGTGTAGTTGTCTCAGTTGTACTAACAGTTGTGCTGTCAGTTGATGTGGCTGGTGTAGTTGTCTCAGTTGTACTAACAGTTGTGCTCTCAGTTGATGTTGCTGGTGTAGTTGTCTCAGTTGTACTAACAGTTGTGCTCCCAGTTGATGTGGCTGGTGTAGTTGTGTCAGCTGTACTAACAGTTGTGCTCTCAGTTGTTGTGGCTGGTGTAGTTGTTTCAGTTGTACTAACAGTTGTGCTCTCAGTTGTTGTGGCTGGTGTAGTTGTTTCAGTTGTACTAACAGTTGTGCTGTCAGTTGTTGTGACTGGTGTAGTTGTTTCAGCTGTATTAACAGTTGTGCTCTCAGTTGTTGTGACTGGTGTAGTTGTTTCAGCTGTACTAACAGTTGTGCTCTCGGTTGTTGTGGCTGGTGTAGTTGTTTCAGTTGTACTAACAGTTGTGCTCTCAGTTGTTGTGACTGGTGTAGTTGTCTCAGTTGTACTAACAGTTGTGCTCTCGGTTGTTGTGGCTGGTGTAGTTGTTTCAGTTGTACTAACAGTTGTGCTCTCAGTTGTTGTGGCTGGTGTAGTTGTCTCAGTTGTACTAACAGTTGTGCTCTTAAATGTTGTGGCTGGTGTAGTTTTTTCAGTTGTACTAACAGTTGTGCTCTCAGTTGTTGTGACTGGTGTAGTTGTTTCAGCTGTACTAACAGTTGTGCTCTCAGCTGATGTGGCTGGTGTAGTTGTCTCAGTTGTACTAACAGTTGTGCTCTCAGTTGATGTGGCTGGTGTAGTTGTCTCAGTTGTACTAACAGTTGTTCTCTCAGCTGATGTGACCGGTGTAGTTGTCTCAGTTGTACTAACAGTTGTGCTCTCAGCTGATGTGGCTGGTGTAGTTGTCTCAGTTGTACTAACAGTTGTGCTCTCAGTTGATGTTGCTGGTGTAGTTGTCTCAGTTGTACTAACAGTTGTGCTCTCAGCTGATGTTGCTCGTGTAGTTGTCTCAGTTGTACTAACAGTTGTGCTCTCAGCTGATGTGGCTGGTGTAGTTGTCTCAGTTGTACTAACAGTTGTGCTCTCAGTTGTTGTGGCTGGTGTAGTTGTTTCAGTTGTACTAACAGTTGTGCTCTCAGTTGATGTGGCTGGTGTAGTTGTCTCAGTTGTACTAACAGTTGTGCTCTCAGTTGTTGTGGCTGGTGTAGTTGTTTCAGTTGTACTAACAGTTGTGCTCTCAGTTGATGTGGCTGGTGTAGTTGTCTCAGTTGTACTAACAGTTGTGCTCTCAGTTGTTGTGGCTGGTGTAGTAGTTTCAGTTGTACTAACAGTTGTGCTCTCAGTTGTTGTGACTGGTGTAGTTGTTTCAGTTGTACTAACAGTTGTGCTCTCAGCTGATGTGGCTGGTGTAGTTGTCTCAGTTGTACTAACAGTTGTGCTCTCAGCTGATTTTGCTGGTGTAGTTGTCTCAGTTGTACTAACAGTTGTGCTCTCAGCTGATGTGGCTGGTGTAGTTGTCTCAGTTGTACTAACAGTTGTGCTCTCAGTTGATGTTGCTGGTGTAGTTGTCTCAGTTGTACTAACAGTTGTGCTCTCAGCTGATGTTGCTGGTGTAGTTGTCTCAGTTGTACTCACAATTGTGCTCTCACCTGATGTGGCTGGTGTAGTTGTCTCAGTTGTACTAACAGTTGTGCTCTCAGCTGATGTGGCTGGTGTAGTTGTCTCAGTTGTACTAACAGTTGTGCTCTCAGTTGATGTTGCTGGTGTAGTTGTCTCAGTTGTACTAACAGTTGTGCTCTCAGCTGATGTTGCTCGTGTAGTTGTCTCAGTTGTACTAACAGTTGTGCTCTCAGCTGATGTGGCTGGTGTAGTTGTCTCAGTTGTACTAACAGTTGTGCTCTCAGTTGATGTTGCTGGTGTAGTTGTCTCAGTTGTACTAACAGTTGTGCTCTCAGCTGATGTTGCTCGTGTAGTTGTCTCAGTTGTACTAACAGTTGTGCTCTCAGCTGATGTGGCTGGTGTAGTTGTCTCAGTTGTACTAACAGTAGTGCTCTCAGTTGTTGTGGCTGGTGTAGTTGTTTCAGTTGTACTAACAGTTGTGCTCTCAGTTGATGTGGCTGGTGTAGTTGTCTCAGTTGTACTAACAGTTGTGCTCTCAGTTGTTGTGGCTGGTGTAGTTGTCTCAGTTGTACTAACAGTTGTGCTCTCAGTTGTTGTGGCTGGTGTAGTTGTCTCAGTTGTACTAACAGTTGTGCTCTCAGTTGTTGTGGCTGGTGTAGTTGTTTCAGTTGTACTAACAGATGTGCTCTCAGTTGTTGTGACTCGTGTAGTTGTGTCAGCTGCTCGTGTAGTTGTGTCAGCTGTACTAACAGTTGTGCTCTCAGTTGATGTGGCTGGTGTAGTTGTGTCAGTTGTACTAACAGTTGTGCTCTCAGTTGATGTGGCTGGTATAGTTGTGTCAGTTGTACTAACAGTTGTGCTCTCAGTTGATGTGGCTGGTGTAGTTGTCTCAGCTGTACTAACAGTTGTGCTCTCAGCTGATGTTGCTGGTGTAGTTGTCTCAGTTGTACTAACAGTTGTGCTCTCAGTTGTTGTAGCTGGTGTAGTTGTTTCAGTTGTACTAACAGTTGTGCTGTCAGTTGTTGTGGCTGGTGTAGTTGTTTCAGTTGTACTAACAGTTGTGCTCTCAGTTGATGTAGCTGGTGTAGTTGTTTCAGCTGTACTAACAGTTGTGCTCTCAGTTGTTGTAGCTGGTGTAGTTGTTTCAGCTGTACTAACAGTTGTGCTGTCAGTTGTTGTGGCTGGTGTAGTTGTGTCAACTGTACTAACAGTTGTGCTCTCAGCTGATGTGGCTGGTGTAATTGTCTCAGTTGTACTAACAGTTGTGCTCTCAGCTGATGTGGCTGGTGTAGTTGTCTCAGTTGTACTAACAGTTGTGCTCTCAGCTGATGTGGCTGGTGTAGTTGTCTCAGTTGTACTTACAGTTGTGCTCTCAGCTGATGTGGCTGGTGTAGTTGTCTCAGTTGTACTAACAGTTGTGCTCTCAGCTGATGTGGCTGGTGTAGTTGTCTCAGTTGTACTAATAGTTGTGCTCTCAGCTGATGTGGCTGGTGTAGTTGTCTCAGTTGTACTAACAGTTGTGCTCTCAGCTGATGTGGCTGGTGTAGTTGTCTCAGTTGTACTAACAGTTGTGCTCTCAGTTGATGTGGCTGGTGTAGTTGTCTCAGTTGTACTAACAGTTGTGCTCTCGGTTGTTGTGGCTGGTGTAGTTGTTTCAGTTGTACTAACAGTTGTGCTCTCAGTTGATGTGGCTGGTGTAGTTGTCTCAGTTGTACTAACCGTTGTGCTCTCAGTTGTTGTGACTCGTGTAGTTGTGTCAGCTGTACTAACAGTTGTGCTCTCAGTTGATGTGGCTGGTGGAGTTGTGTCAGTTGTACTAACAGTTGTGCTCTCAGTTGATGTGGCTTGTATAGTTGTGTCAGTTGTACTAACAGTTGTGCTCTCAGTTGATGTGGCTGGTGTAGTTGTCTCAGTTGTACTAACAGTTGTGCTCTCAGCTGATGTTGCTGGTGTAGTTGTCTCAGTTGTACTAACAGTTGTGCTCTCAGTTGTTGTAGCTGGTGTAGTTGTTTCAGTTGTACTAACAGTTGTGCTGTCAGTTGTTGTGGCTGGTGTAGTTGTTTCAGTTGTACTAACAGTTGTGCTCTCAGTTGATGTAGCTGGTGTAGTTGTTTCAGCTGTACTAACAGTTGTGCTCTCAGTTGTTGTAGCTGGTGTAGTTGTTTCAGCTGTACTAACAGTTGTGCTGTCAGTTGTTGTGGCTGGTGTAGTTGTGTCAACTGTACTAACAGTTGTGCTCTCAGTTGATGTGGCCGGTGTAGTTGTCTCAGTTGTACTAACAGTTGTGCTCTCAGCTGTTGTGGCTGGTGTAGTTGTCTCAGTTGTACTAACAGTTGTGCTCTCAGCTGATGTGGCTGGTGTAGTTGTCTCAGTTGTACTAACAGTTGTGCTCTCAGTTGTTGTGGCTGGTGTAGTTGTTTCAGTTGTACTAACAGTTGTGCTCTCAGTTGATGTGGCTGGTGTAGTTGTCTCAGTTGTACTAACAGTTGTGCTCTCAGTTGTTGTGGCTGGTGTAGTTGTCTCAGTTGTACTAACAGTTGTGCTCTCAGTTGTTGTGGCTGGTGTAGTTGTCTCAGTTGTACTAACAGTTGTGCTCTCAGTTGTTGTGGCTGGTGTAGTTGTTTCAGTTGTACTAACAGATGTGCTCTCAGTTGTTGTGACTCGTGTAGTTGTGTCAGCTGCTCGTGTAGTTGTGTCAGCTGTACTAACAGTTGTGCTCTCAGTTGATGTGGCTGGTGTAGTTGTGTCAGTTGTACTAACAGTTGTGCTCTCAGTTGATGTGGCTGGTATAGTTGTGTCAGTTGTACTAACAGTTGTGCTCTCAGTTGATGTGGCTGGTGTAGTTGTCTCAGTTGTACTAACAGTTGTGCTCTCAGCTGATGTTGCTGGTGTAGTTGTCTCAGTTGTACTAACAGTTGTGCTCTCAGTTGTTGTAGCTGGTGTAGTTGTTTCAGTTGTACTAACAGTTGTGCTGTCAGTTGTTGTGGCTGGTGTAGTTGTTTCAGTTGTACTAACAGTTGTGCTCTCAGTTGATGTAGTTGGTGTAGTTGTTTCAGCTGTACTAACAGTTGTGCTCTCAGTTGTTGTAGCTGGTGTAGTTGTTTCAGCTGTACTAACAGTTGTGCTGTCAGTTGTTGTGGCTGGTGTAGTTGTGTCAACTGTACTAACAGTTGTGCTCTCAGCTGATGTGGCTGGTGTAATTGTCTCAGTTGTACTAACAGTTGTGCTCTCAGCTGATGTGGCTGGTGTAGTTGTCTCAGTTGTACTAACAGTTGTGCTCTCAGCTGATGTGGCTGGTGTAGTTGTCTCAGTTGTACTTACAGTTGTGTTCTCAGCTGATGTGGCTGGTGTAGTTGTCTCAGTTGTACTAACAGTTGTGCTCTCAGCTGATGTGGCTGGTGTAGTTGTCTCAGTTGCACTAATAGTTGTGCTCTCAGCTGATGTGGCTGGTGTAGTTGTCTCAGTTGTACTAACAGTTGTGCTCTCAGCTGATGTGGCTGGTGTAGTTGTCTCAGTTGTACTTACAGTTGTGCTCTCAGCTGATGTGGCTGGTGTAGTTGTCTCAGTTGTACTAACAGTTGTGCTCTCAGCTGATGTGGCTGGTGTAGTTGTCTCAGTTGTACTAATAGTTGTGCTCTCAGCTGATGTGGCTGGTGTAGTTGTCTCAGTTGTACTAACAGTTGTGCTCTCAGCTGATGTGGCTGGTGTAGTTGTCTCAGTTGTACTAACAGTTGTGCTCTCAGTTGATGTGGCTGGTGTAGTTGTCTCAGTTGTACTAACAGTTGTGCTCTCGGTTGTTGTGGCTGGTGTAGTTGTTTCAGTTGTACTAACAGTTGTGCTCTCAGTTGATGTGGCTGGTGTAGTTGTCTCAGTTGTACTAACCGTTGTGCTCTCAGTTGTTGTGACTCGTGTAGTTGTGACAGCTGTACTAACAGTTGTGCTCTCAGTTGATGTGGCTGGTGGAGTTGTGTCAGTTGTACTAACAGTTGTGCTCTCAGTTGATGTGGCTTGTATAGTTGTGTCAGTTGTACTAACAGTTGTGCTCTCAGTTGATGTGGCTGGTGTAGTTGTCTCAGTTGTACTAACAGTTGTGCTCTCAGCTGATGTTGCTGGTGTAGTTGTCTCAGTTGTACTAACAGTTGTGCTCTCAGTTGTTGTAGCTGGTGTAGTTGTTTCAGTTGTACTAACAGTTGTGCTGTCAGTTGTTGTGGCTGGTGTAGTTGTTTCAGTTGTACTAACAGTTGTGCTCTCAGTTGATGTAGCTGGTGTAGTTGTTTCAGCTGTACTAACAGTTGTGCTCTCAGTTGTTGTAGCTGGTGTAGTTGTTTCAGTTGTACTAACAGTTGTGCTGTCAGTTGTTGTGGCTGGTGTAGTTGTGTCAACTGTACTAACAGTTGTGCTCTCAGTTGATGTGGCCGGTGTAGTTGTCTCAGTTGTACTAACAGTTGTGCTCTCAGCTGTTGTGGCTGGTGTAGTTGTCTCAGTTGTACTAACAGTTGTGCTCTCAGCTGATGTGGCTGGTGTAGTTGTCTCAGTTGTACTAACAGTTGTGCTCTCAGTTGATGTTGCTAGTGTAGTTGTCTCAGTTGTACTAACAGTTGTGGTCTCAGTTGTTGTAGCTGGTGTAGTTGTGTCAACTGTACTAACAGTTGTGCTCTCAGTTGATGTGGCCGGTGTAGTTGTCTCAGTTGTACTAACAGTTGTGCTGTCAGTTGTTGTGGCTGGTGTAGTTGTTTCAGTTGTACTAACAGTTGTGCTCTCAGTTGATGTAGCTGGTGTAGTTGTTTCAGCTGTACTAACAGTTGTGCTCTCAGTTGTTGTAGCTGGTGTAGTTGTTTCAGTTTTACTAACAGTTGTGCTGTCAGTTGTTGTGGCTGGTGTAGTTGTGTCAACTGTACTAACAGTTGTGCTCTCAGCTGATGTGGCTGGTGTAGTTGTCTCAGTTGTACTAACAGTTGTGCTCTCAGCTGATGTGGCTGGTGTAGTTGTCTCAGTTGTACTAACAGTTGTGCTCTCAGTTGATGTTGCTGGTGTAGTTGTCTCAGTTGTACTAACAGTTGTGCTCTCAGTTGTTGTAGCTGGTGTAGTTGTGTCAACTGTACTAACAGTTGTGCTCTCAGTTGATGTGGCCGGTGTAGTTGTCTCAGTTGTACTAACAGTTGTGCTCTCAGCTGATGTGGCTGGTGTAGTTGTCTCAGTTGTACTAACAGTTGTGCTCTCAGCTGATGTGGCTGGTGTAGTTGTCTCAGTTGTACTAACAGTTGTGCCCTCAGTTGATGTTCCTGGTGTAGTTGTCTCAGTTGTACTAACAGTTGTGCTCTCAGCTGATGTGGCTGGTGTAGTTGTCTCAGTTGTACTAACAGTTGTGCTCTCAGCTGATGTGGCTGGTGTAGTTGTCTCAGTTGTACTAATAGTTGTGCTCTCAGCTGATGTGGCTGGTGTAGTTGTCTCAGTTGTACTAACAGTTGTGCTCTCAGCTGATGTGGCTGGTGTAGTTGTCTCAGTTGTACTAACAGTTGTGCTCTCAGTTGATGTGGCTGGTGTAGTTGTCTCAGTTGTACTAACAGTTGTGCTCTCAGTTGATGTGGCTGGTGTATTTGTCTCAGTTGTACTAACAGTTGTGCTCTCAGTTGTTGTGACTCGTGTAGTTGTGTCAGCTGTACTAACAGTTGTGCTCTCAGTTGATGTGGCTGGTGGAGTTGTGTCAGTTGTACTAACAGTTGTGCTCTCAGTTGATGTGGCTTGTATAGTTGTGTCAGTTGTACTAACAGTTGTGCTCTCAGTTGATGTGGCTGGTGTAGTTGTCTCAGTTGTACTAACAGTTGTGCTCTCAGCTGATGTTGCTGGTGTAGTTGTCTCAGTTGTACTAACAGTTGTGCTCTCAGTTGTTGTAGCTGGTGTAGTTGTTCCAGTTGTACTAACAGTTGTGCTGTCAGTTGTTGTGGCTGGTGTAGTTGTTTCAGTTGTACTAACAGTTGTGCTCTCAGTTGATGTAGCTGGTGTAGTTGTTTCAGCTGTACTAACAGTTGTGCTCTCAGTTGTTGTAGCTGGTGTAGTTGTTTCAGTTGTACTAACAGTTGTGCTGTCAGTTGTTGTGGCTGGTGTAGTTGTGTCAACTGTACTAACAGTTGTGCTCTCAGTTGATGTGGCCGGTGTAGTTGTCTCAGTTGTACTAACAGTTGTGCTCTCAGCTGATGTGGCTGGTGTAGTTGTCTCAGTTGTACTAACAGTTGTGCTCTCAGCTGATGTGGCTGGTGTAGTTGTCTCAGTTGTACTAACAGTTGTGCTCTCAGCTGATGTGGCTGGTGTAGTTGTCTCAGTTGTACTAACAGTTGTGCTCTCAGTTGATGTGGCTGGTGTAGTTGTCTCAGTTGTACTAACAGTTGTGCTCTCAGCTGATGTGGCTGGTGTAGTTGTCTCAGTTGTACTAACAGTTGTGCTCTCAGTTGATGTTGCTGGTGTAGTTGTCTCAGTTGTACTAACAGTTGTGCTCTCAGCTGATGTGGCTGGTGTAGTTGTCTCAGTTGTACTAACAGTTGTGCTCTCAGTTGTTGTGGCTGGTGTAGTTGTCTCAGTTGTACTAACAGTTGTGCTGTCAGTTGTTGTGGCTGGTGTAGTTGTCTCAGTTGTACTAACAGTTGTACTCTCAGTTGTTGTGGCTGGTGTAGTTGTCTCAGTAGTACTAACAGTTGTGCTCTCAGTTGTTGTGGCTGGTGTAGTTGTCTCAGTTGTACTAACAGTTGAGCTCTCAGTTGATGTGGATGGTGTAGTTGTCTCAATTGTACTAACAATTGTGCTCTCAGTTGTTGTGGCTGGTGACAGTTCTGTTGTTGTTGCTGGTGTAGTTATTTCTGTTGTTGCAATTGTGCTCTCAAATTCAGTAGTCAATGTTGTTTGTGACTCTGTTGTAGTATCTGCTGCACTAGTGGTGGATGATACATCAATAGTTGTTGTGGCTGTTGAGAATTCTGTTGTTGGTTCAGTAGTAGAAGCCGTTACCATTGTTTCTGATACAAGAAAATAATTAACAGTTAATGTAGAACTTGTAACAGTACGCTACTGACAAAAGAAAATAAATTGTGTGAAGAAAGATTTTTATGTAAATCATCTTTAATGTCCGAAATTTTTTAAATGGGTCCTATTATGCCCTCTTTTCACAGTCTTGATTTTGTTTTTGGGGTGTACTCGAATATGTTTTCAAGCTTGATTGTTCAAAAACGCATTATTTTTCACGTATTTCTACATTATTTCAGGCAGCTCATCTATCCCCAGACTGGGTGAACGCGCCGTTTCGATGAAGCCCTTCCTTCCGAAATACGAAATGTGATGTGACTGGTTAGCTAGCCCAGTGTGCTGTGATTGGCCCAGTTTTCTTTGATTGACACCGCTTAGTGCATTCGGGAAATGTCCCGCCCCTACATAACAGCCAGCTCTACTCACTCAGATGTTCAAAAAGCCTATTAAGGATTGTGTCAATTTCAAACCAATTCAAGCCTGATTTAGACTTAATAATAATAATAAAAATTATTATTATAATGTTAACAAATGAGGATTTCATTCACGGATTTTGCATGCACGACTTTCACAGGACGCTTTAGACTGGTATGTTTTGTTTTGTTTTTGTAATTTTTTTTAGACCCTTTAGATACGATGTTATACACCATTTAAACCTGATATTTGTTGGAAAACTATGGTGATCCAAACCGTAATCGACACCTTTTTTGCATATTCTGTGGGCGCGGATTATTTAAATGAGGAATATTATAACTTCGTAAGATCCGGAAAAATCGTGTTGTTGTCCAAACTGTTCGTTGTTCTGTAGTTCTTGAAAAGTGGATTCTGTTCAATAATATATCTCCCTTTGGAGTGGACTTTGAGCTTTGTAACCTTGCAGATCTTTTTTTATGCTCAAACAGCAACATTACAGACTAACTAAAGTTGAAAAAGTGAAAAAGCATAATAGGACCCTTTAAGTTTAGCTAAAACTAGCTTTAATTTGACAATTCATTTTTCCAAACTGTAGCCTACACTTTGTTAGACACACACACAGATAGATAGATAGATAGATAGATAGATAGATAGATAGATAGATAGATAGATAGATAGATAGATAGATAGATAGATAGATAGATAGATAGATAGATAGATAGATAGATAGATAGATAGATAGATAGATAGATACTGTAGATAGATAGATAGATAGATAGGCCTACCTGCACCATTAACTTCAACTGAATTAGAAGTTATGTTCAGGGCATTGACAGTTGCTGTGTCACTCAATAATGCATAGGCAATTGCTGTATTTGATGGCACATTCTGTGTAGCGTTGAAAGTGAGTTCTGATGTGGTAATAACTGACCCCTTGCTGAAATAAATTTTTTAGAAACACTGTCATTTGGAATCCTATCACAATATCCCCACCTGATGTATTAATCACATGCTCTTTGCAGTGTAGGCTATATAAAATAAGCAGACATAGACAATGTATATAAAATAAGCAGAATTACAATGTAAATTATTCACCTGAATTGTAGGACTGTGACTCTTAGGAAGGAGCGATATTTATTGTAGATGGCTGTAAACTGTAACAAAATACAGACAGTTACAATAGACACTTATTAAATGATCAAATTCAATTAAATGTAATTGCTGTATATTAGTCAACAGAGTATGTGGATTTTAACTCACATATTGCTGAACAAGCTGAGCCCTTTTCTTAAAAGCAAGAGACAGTGAATCAAGGAGGTCATCTGTAAATTCATCTTCAGAGCGGAACACCAGAATTATTTGTACTACAGCAAGAGTTGTTGTTTGTGCTGGTGTAGTTGTTTCAGCTGTACTAACAGTTGTGCTCTCAGTTGTTGTGGCTGGTGTAGTTGTTTCAGCTGTACTAACAGTTGTGCTCTCAGTTGTTGTGGCTGGTGTAGTTGTTTCAGCTGTACTAACAGTTGTGCTCTCAGTTGTTGTGGTTGGTGTAGTTGTTTCAGTTGTACTAACAGTTGTGCTCTCAGTTGTTGTGACTGGTGTAGTTGTCTCAGTTGTACTAACAGTTGTGCTCTCAGTTGTTGTGGCTGGTGTAGTTGTTTCAGTTGTACTAACAGTTGTGCTGTCAGTTGTTGTGGCTGGTGTAGTTGTCTCAGTTGTACTAACAGTTGTGCTGTCAGTTGTTGTGGCTGGTGTAGTTGTCTCAGTTGTACTAACATTTGTGCTGTCAGTTGTTGTGGCTGGTGTAGTTGTTTCAGTTGCACTAACAGTTGTGCTGTCAGTTGTTGTGGCTGGTGTAGTTGTTTCAGTTGTACTAACAGTTGTGCTCTCAGTTGTTGTGGCTGGTGTAGTTGTCTCAGTTGTACTAACAGTTGTGCTCTCAGTTGTTGTGGCTGGTGTAGTTGTTTCAGTTGTACTAACAGTTGTGCTCTCAGTTGATGTGGCTGGTGTAGTTGTCTCAGTTGTACTAACAGTTGTGCTGTCAGTTGTTGTGGCTGGTGTAGTTGTCTCAGTTGTACTAACAGTTGTGATGTCAGTTGTTGTGGCTGGTGTAGTTGTCTCAGTTGTACTAACAGTTGTGCTCTCAGTTGTTGTGGCTGGTGTAGTTGTTTCAGTTGTACTAACAGTTGTGCTTTCAGTTGTTGTGGCTAATGACGATTCTGTTGTTCTGGCTGGTGTAGTTGTTTCAGTTGTTCTAACAGTTGTGCTCTCAGTTGTTGTGGCTGGTGTAGTTGTCTCAGTTGTACTAACAGTTGTGCTGTCAGTTGTTGTGGCTGGTGTAGTTGTCTCAGTTGTACTAACAGTTGTGCTCTCAGTTGATGTGGCTGGTGTAGTTGTTTCAGTTGTACTAACAGTTGTGCTGTCAGTTGTTGTGGCTGGTGTAGTTGTTTCAGTTGTACTAACAGTTGTGCTCTCAGTTGTTGTGGCTGGTGTAGTTGTCTCAGTTGTACTAACAGTTGTGCTGTCAGTTGTTGTGGCTGGTGTAGTTGTCTCAGTTGTACTAACAGTTGTGCTCTCAGTTGTTGTGGCTGGTGTAGTTGTCTCAGTTGTACTAACAGTTGTGCTCTCAGTTGTTGTGGCTGGTGTAGTTGTTTCAGTTGTACTAACAGTTGTGCTCTCAGTTGATGTGGCTGGTGTAGTTGTCTCAGTTGTACTAACAGTTGTGCTGTCAGTTGTTGTGGCTGGTGTAGTTGTCTCAGTTGTACTAACAGTTGTGCTCTCAGTTGTTGTGGCTGGTGTAGTTGTTTCAGTTGTACTAACAGTTGTGCTTTCAGTTGTTGTGGCTAATGACGATTCTGTTGTTCTGGCTGGTGTAGTTGTTTCAGTTGTTCTAACAGTTGTGCTGTCAGTTGTTGTGGCTGGTGTAGTTGTCTCAGTTGTACTAACAGTTGTGCTCTCAGCTGATGTGGCTGGTGTAGTTGTCTCAGTTGCACTAATAGTTGTGCTCTCAGCTGATGTGGCTGGTGTAGTTGTCTCAGTTGTACTAACAGTTGTGCTCTCAGCTGATGTGGCTGGTGTAGTTGTCTCAGTTGTACTTACAGTTGTGCTCTCAGCTGATGTGGCTGGTGTAGTTGTCTCAGTTGTACTAACAGTTGTGCTCTCAGCTGATGTGGCTGGTGTAGTTGTCTCAGTTGTACTAATAGTTGTGCTCTCAGCTGATGTGGCTGGTGTAGTTGTCTCAGTTGTACTAACAGTTGTGCTCTCAGCTGATGTGGCTGGTGTAGTTGTCTCAGTTGTACTAACAGTTGTGCTCTCAGTTGATGTGGCTGGTGTAGTTGTCTCAGTTGTACTAACAGTTGTGCTCTCGGTTGTTGTGGCTGGTGTAGTTGTTTCAGTTGTACTAACAGTTGTGCTCTCAGTTGATGTGGCTGGTGTAGTTGTCTCAGTTGTACTAACCGTTGTGCTCTCAGTTGTTGTGACTCGTGTAGTTGTGACAGCTGTACTAACAGTTGTGCTCTCAGTTGATGTGGCTGGTGGAGTTGTGTCAGTTGTACTAACAGTTGTGCTCTCAGTTGATGTGGCTTGTATAGTTGTGTCAGTTGTACTAACAGTTGTGCTCTCAGTTGATGTGGCTGGTGTAGTTGTCTCAGTTGTACTAACAGTTGTGCTCTCAGCTGATGTTGCTGGTGTAGTTGTCTCAGTTGTACTAACAGTTGTGCTCTCAGTTGTTGTAGCTGGTGTAGTTGTTTCAGTTGTACTAACAGTTGTGCTGTCAGTTGTTGTGGCTGGTGTAGTTGTTTCAGTTGTACTAACAGTTGTGCTCTCAGTTGATGTAGCTGGTGTAGTTGTTTCAGCTGTACTAACAGTTGTGCTCTCAGTTGTTGTAGCTGGTGTAGTTGTTTCAGTTGTACTAACAGTTGTGCTGTCAGTTGTTGTGGCTGGTGTAGTTGTGTCAACTGTACTAACAGTTGTGCTCTCAGTTGATGTGGCCGGTGTAGTTGTCTCAGTTGTACTAACAGTTGTGCTCTCAGCTGTTGTGGCTGGTGTAGTTGTCTCAGTTGTACTAACAGTTGTGCTCTCAGCTGATGTGGCTGGTGTAGTTGTCTCAGTTGTACTAACAGTTGTGCTCTCAGTTGATGTTGCTGGTGTAGTTGTCTCAGTTGTACTAACAGTTGTGGTCTCAGTTGTTGTAGCTGGTGTAGTTGTGTCAACTGTACTAACAGTTGTGCTCTCAGTTGATGTGGCCGGTGTAGTTGTCTCAGTTGTACTAACAGTTGTGCTGTCAGTTGTTGTGGCTGGTGTAGTTGTTTCAGTTGTACTAACAGTTGTGCTCTCAGTTGATGTAGCTGGTGTAGTTGTTTCAGCTGTACTAACAGTTGTGCTCTCAGTTGTTGTAGCTGGTGTAGTTGTTTCAGTTTTACTAACAGTTGTGCTGTCAGTTGTTGTGGCTGGTGTAGTTGTGTCAACTGTACTAACAGTTGTGCTCTCAGCTGATGTGGCTGGTGTAGTTGTCTCAGTTGTACTAACAGTTGTGCTCTCAGCTGATGTGGCTGGTGTAGTTGTCTCAGTTGTACTAACAGTTGTGCTCTCAGTTGATGTTGCTGGTGTAGTTGTCTCAGTTGTACTAACAGTTGTGCTCTCAGTTGTTGTAGCTGGTGTAGTTGTGTCAACTGTACTAACAGTTGTGCTCTCAGTTGATGTGGCCGGTGTAGTTGTCTCAGTTGTACTAACAGTTGTGCTCTCAGCTGATGTGGCTGGTGTAGTTGTCTCAGTTGTACTAACAGTTGTGCTCTCAGCTGATGTGGCTGGTGTAGTTGTCTCAGTTGTACTAACAGTTGTGCCCTCAGTTGATGTTCCTGGTGTAGTTGTCTCAGTTGTACTAACAGTTGTGCTCTCAGCTGATGTGGCTGGTGTAGTTGTCTCAGTTGTACTAACAGTTGTGCTCTCAGCTGATGTGGCTGGTGTAGTTGTCTCAGTTGTACTAATAGTTGTGCTCTCAGCTGATGTGGCTGGTGTAGTTGTCTCAGTTGTACTAACAGTTGTGCTCTCAGCTGATGTGGCTGGTGTAGTTGTCTCAGTTGTACTAACAGTTGTGCTCTCAGTTGATGTGGCTGGTGTAGTTGTCTCAGTTGTACTAACAGTTGTGCTCTCAGTTGATGTGGCTGGTGTATTTGTCTCAGTTGTACTAACAGTTGTGCTCTCAGTTGTTGTGACTCGTGTAGTTGTGTCAGCTGTACTAACAGTTGTGCTCTCAGTTGATGTGGCTGGTGGAGTTGTGTCAGTTGTACTAACAGTTGTGCTCTCAGTTGATGTGGCTTGTATAGTTGTGTCAGTTGTACTAACAGTTGTGCTCTCAGTTGATGTGGCTGGTGTAGTTGTCTCAGTTGTACTAACAGTTGTGCTCTCAGCTGATGTTGCTGGTGTAGTTGTCTCAGTTGTACTAACAGTTGTGCTCTCAGTTGTTGTAGCTGGTGTAGTTGTTCCAGTTGTACTAACAGTTGTGCTGTCAGTTGTTGTGGCTGGTGTAGTTGTTTCAGTTGTACTAACAGTTGTGCTCTCAGTTGATGTAGCTGGTGTAGTTGTTTCAGCTGTACTAACAGTTGTGCTCTCAGTTGTTGTAGCTGGTGTAGTTGTTTCAGTTGTACTAACAGTTGTGCTGTCAGTTGTTGTGGCTGGTGTAGTTGTGTCAACTGTACTAACAGTTGTGCTCTCAGTTGATGTGGCCGGTGTAGTTGTCTCAGTTGTACTAACAGTTGTGCTCTCAGCTGATGTGGCTGGTGTAGTTGTCTCAGTTGTACTAACAGTTGTGCTCTCAGCTGATGTGGCTGGTGTAGTTGTCTCAGTTGTACTAACAGTTGTGCTCTCAGCTGATGTGGCTGGTGTAGTTGTCTCAGTTGTACTAACAGTTGTGCTCTCAGTTGATGTGGCTGGTGTAGTTGTCTCAGTTGTACTAACAGTTGTGCTCTCAGCTGATGTGGCTGGTGTAGTTGTCTCAGTTGTACTAACAGTTGTGCTCTCAGTTGATGTTGCTGGTGTAGTTGTCTCAGTTGTACTAACAGTTGTGCTCTCAGCTGATGTGGCTGGTGTAGTTGTCTCAGTTGTACTAACAGTTGTGCTCTCAGTTGTTGTGGCTGGTGTAGTTGTCTCAGTTGTACTAACAGTTGTGCTGTCAGTTGTTGTGGCTGGTGTAGTTGTCTCAGTTGTACTAACAGTTGTACTCTCAGTTGTTGTGGCTGGTGTAGTTGTCTCAGTAGTACTAACAGTTGTGCTCTCAGTTGTTGTGGCTGGTGTAGTTGTCTCAGTTGTACTAACAGTTGAGCTCTCAGTTGATGTGGATGGTGTAGTTGTCTCAATTGTACTAACAATTGTGCTCTCAGTTGTTGTGGCTGGTGACAGTTCTGTTGTTGTTGCTGGTGTAGTTATTTCTGTTGTTGCAATTGTGCTCTCAAATTCAGTAGTCAATGTTGTTTGTGACTCTGTTGTAGTATCTGCTGCACTAGTGGTGGATGATACATCAATAGTTGTTGTGGCTGTTGAGAATTCTGTTGTTGGTTCAGTAGTAGAAGCCGTTACCATTGTTTCTGATACAAGAAAATAATTAACAGTTAATGTAGAACTTGTAACAGTACGCTACTGACAAAAGAAAATAAATTGTGTGAAGAAAGATTTTTATGTAAATCATCTTTAATGTCCGAAATTTTTTAAATGGGTCCTATTATGCCCTCTTTTCACAGTCTTGATTTTGTTTTTGGGGTGTACTCGAATATGTTTTCAAGCTTGATTGTTCAAAAACGCATTATTTTTCACGTATTTCTACATTATTTCAGGCAGCTCATCTATCCCCAGACTGGGTGAACGCGCCGTTTCGATGAAGCCCTTCCTTCCGAAATACGAAATGTGATGTGACTGGTTAGCTAGCCCAGTGTGCTGTGATTGGCCCAGTTTTCTTTGATTGACACCGCTTAGTGCATTCGGGAAATGTCCCGCCCCTACATAACAGCCAGCTCTACTCACTCAGATGTTCAAAAAGCCTATTAAGGATTGTGTCAATTTCAAACCAATTCAAGCCTGATTTAGACTTAATAATAATAATAAAAATTATTATTATAATGTTAACAAATGAGGATTTCATTCACGGATTTTGCATGCACGACTTTCACAGGACGCTTTAGACTGGTATGTTTTGTTTTGTTTTTGTAATTTTTTTTAGACCCTTTAGATACGATGTTATACACCATTTAAACCTGATATTTGTTGGAAAACTATGGTGATCCAAACCGTAATCGACACCTTTTTTGCATATTCTGTGGGCGCGGATTATTTAAATGAGGAATATTATAACTTCGTAAGATCCGGAAAAATCGTGTTGTTGTCCAAACTGTTCGTTGTTCTGTAGTTCTTGAAAAGTGGATTCTGTTCAATAATATATCTCCCTTTGGAGTGGACTTTGAGCTTTGTAACCTTGCAGATCTTTTTTTATGCTCAAACAGCAACATTACAGACTAACTAAAGTTGAAAAAGTGAAAAAGCATAATAGGACCCTTTAAGTTTAGCTAAAACTAGCTTTAATTTGACAATTCATTTTTCCAAACTGTAGCCTACACTTTGTTAGACACACACACAGATAGATAGATAGATAGATAGATAGATAGATAGATAGATAGATAGATAGATAGATAGATAGATAGATAGATAGATAGATAGATAGATAGATAGATAGATAGATAGATAGATAGATAGATAGATAGATAGATACTGTAGATAGATAGATAGATAGATAGGCCTACCTGCACCATTAACTTCAACTGAATTAGAAGTTATGTTCAGGGCATTGACAGTTGCTGTGTCACTCAATAATGCATAGGCAATTGCTGTATTTGATGGCACATTCTGTGTAGCGTTGAAAGTGAGTTCTGATGTGGTAATAACTGACCCCTTGCTGAAATAAATTTTTTAGAAACACTGTCATTTGGAATCCTATCACAATATCCCCACCTGATGTATTAATCACATGCTCTTTGCAGTGTAGGCTATATAAAATAAGCAGACATAGACAATGTATATAAAATAAGCAGAATTACAATGTAAATTATTCACCTGAATTGTAGGACTGTGACTCTTAGGAAGGAGCGATATTTATTGTAGATGGCTGTAAACTGTAACAAAATACAGACAGTTACAATAGACACTTATTAAATGATCAAATTCAATTAAATGTAATTGCTGTATATTAGTCAACAGAGTATGTGGATTTTAACTCACATATTGCTGAACAAGCTGAGCCCTTTTCTTAAAAGCAAGAGACAGTGAATCAAGGAGGTCATCTGTAAATTCATCTTCAGAGCGGAACACCAGAATTATTTGTACTACAGCAAGAGTTGTTGTTTGTGCTGGTGTAGTTGTTTCAGCTGTACTAACAGTTGTGCTCTCAGTTGTTGTGGCTGGTGTAGTTGTTTCAGCTGTACTAACAGTTGTGCTCTCAGTTGTTGTGGCTGGTGTAGTTGTTTCAGCTGTACTAACAGTTGTGCTCTCAGTTGTTGTGGTTGGTGTAGTTGTTTCAGTTGTACTAACAGTTGTGCTCTCAGTTGTTGTGACTGGTGTAGTTGTCTCAGTTGTACTAACAGTTGTGCTCTCAGTTGTTGTGGCTGGTGTAGTTGTTTCAGTTGTACTAACAGTTGTGCTGTCAGTTGTTGTGGCTGGTGTAGTTGTCTCAGTTGTACTAACAGTTGTGCTGTCAGTTGTTGTGGCTGGTGTAGTTGTCTCAGTTGTACTAACATTTGTGCTGTCAGTTGTTGTGGCTGGTGTAGTTGTTTCAGTTGCACTAACAGTTGTGCTGTCAGTTGTTGTGGCTGGTGTAGTTGTTTCAGTTGTACTAACAGTTGTGCTCTCAGTTGTTGTGGCTGGTGTAGTTGTCTCAGTTGTACTAACAGTTGTGCTCTCAGTTGTTGTGGCTGGTGTAGTTGTTTCAGTTGTACTAACAGTTGTGCTCTCAGTTGATGTGGCTGGTGTAGTTGTCTCAGTTGTACTAACAGTTGTGCTGTCAGTTGTTGTGGCTGGTGTAGTTGTCTCAGTTGTACTAACAGTTGTGATGTCAGTTGTTGTGGCTGGTGTAGTTGTCTCAGTTGTACTAACAGTTGTGCTCTCAGTTGTTGTGGCTGGTGTAGTTGTTTCAGTTGTACTAACAGTTGTGCTTTCAGTTGTTGTGGCTAATGACGATTCTGTTGTTCTGGCTGGTGTAGTTGTTTCAGTTGTTCTAACAGTTGTGCTCTCAGTTGTTGTGGCTGGTGTAGTTGTCTCAGTTGTACTAACAGTTGTGCTGTCAGTTGTTGTGGCTGGTGTAGTTGTCTCAGTTGTACTAACAGTTGTGCTCTCAGTTGATGTGGCTGGTGTAGTTGTTTCAGTTGTACTAACAGTTGTGCTGTCAGTTGTTGTGGCTGGTGTAGTTGTTTCAGTTGTACTAACAGTTGTGCTCTCAGTTGTTGTGGCTGGTGTAGTTGTCTCAGTTGTACTAACAGTTGTGCTGTCAGTTGTTGTGGCTGGTGTAGTTGTCTCAGTTGTACTAACAGTTGTGCTCTCAGTTGTTGTGGCTGGTGTAGTTGTCTCAGTTGTACTAACAGTTGTGCTCTCAGTTGTTGTGGCTGGTGTAGTTGTTTCAGTTGTACTAACAGTTGTGCTCTCAGTTGATGTGGCTGGTGTAGTTGTCTCAGTTGTACTAACAGTTGTGCTGTCAGTTGTTGTGGCTGGTGTAGTTGTCTCAGTTGTACTAACAGTTGTGCTCTCAGTTGTTGTGGCTGGTGTAGTTGTTTCAGTTGTACTAACAGTTGTGCTTTCAGTTGTTGTGGCTAATGACGATTCTGTTGTTCTGGCTGGTGTAGTTGTTTCAGTTGTTCTAACAGTTGTGCTGTCAGTTGTTGTGGCTGGTGTAGTTGTCTCAGTTGTACTAACAGTTGTGCTCTCAGTTGATGTGGCTGGTGTAGTTGTTTCAGTTGTACTAACAGTTGTGCTGTCAGTTGTTGTGGCTGGTGTAGTTGTTTCAGTTGTACTAACAGTTGTGCTCTCAGTTGTTGTGGCTGGTGTAGTTGTCTCAGTTGTACTAACAGTTGTGCTGTCAGTTGTTGTGGCTGGTGTAGTTGTCTCAGTTGTACTAACAGTTGTGCTCTCAGTTGATGTGGCTGGTGTAGTTGTCTCAGTTGTACTAACAGTTGTGCTCTCAGTTGTTGTGGCTGGTGTAGTTGTTTCAGTTGCACTAACAGTTGTGCTGTCAGTTGTTGTGGCTGGTGTAGTTGTCTCAGTTGTGCTAACAGTTGTGCTGTCAGTTGTTGTGGCTGGTGTAGTTGTTTCAGTTGTACTAACAGTTGTGCTCTCAGTTGTTGTGGCTGGTGTAGTTGTCTCAGTTGTACTAACAGTTGTGCTCTCAGTTGTTGTGGCTGGTGTAGTTGTTTCAGTTGTACTAACAGTTGTGCTCTCAGTTGATGTGGCTGGTGTAGTTGTCTCAGTTGTACTAACAGTTGTGCTGTCAGTTGTTGTGGCTGGTGTAGTTGTCTCAGTTGTACTAACAGTTGTGCTGTCAGTTGTTGTGGCTGGTGTAGTTGTCTCAGTTGTACTAACAGTTGTGCTCTCAGTTGTTGTGGCTGGTGTAGTTGTTTCAGTTGTACTAACAGTTGTGCTTTCAGTTGTTGTGGCTAATGACGATTCTGTTGTTCTGGCTGGTGTAGTTGTTTCAGTTGTTCTAACAGTTGTGCTCTCAGTTGTTGTTGCTGGTGTAGTTGTCTCAGTTGTACTAACAGTTGTGCTGTCAGTTGTTGTGGCTGGTGTAGTTGTCTCAGTTGTACTAACAGTTGTGCTCTCAGTTGATGTGGCTGGTGTAGTTGTCTCAGTTGTACTAACAGTTGTGCTCTCAGTTGTTGTGGCTGGTGTAGTTGTTTCAGTCGCACTAACAGTTGTGCTGTCAGTTGTTGTGGCTGGTGTAGTTGTCTCAGTTGTACTAACAGTTGTGCTGTCAGTTGTTGTGGCTGGTGTAGTTGTTTCAGTTGTACTACCAGTTGTGCTCTCAGTTGTTGTGGCTGGTGTAGTTGTCTCAGTTGTACTAACAGTTGTGCTCTCAGTTGTTGTGGCTGGTGTAGTTGTTTCAGTTGTACTAACAGTTGTGCTCTCAGTTGATGTGGCTGGTGTAGTTGTCTCAGTTGTACTAACAGTTGTGCTGTCAGTTGTTGTGGCTGGTGTAGTTGTCTCAGTTGTACTAACAGTTGTGCTGTCAGTTGTTGTGGCTGGTGTAGTTGTCTCAGTTGTACTAACAGTTGTGCTGTCAGTTGTTGTGGCTGGTGTAGTTGTCTCAGTTGTACTAACAGTTGTGCTCTCAGTTGTTGTGGCTGGTGTAGTTGTTTCAGTTGTACTAACAGTTGTGCTTTCAGTTGTTGTGGCTAATGACGATTCTGTTGTTCTGGCTGGTGTAGTTGTTTCAGTTGTTCTAACAGTTGTGCTCTCAGTTGTTGTGGCTGGTGTAGTTGTCTCAGTTGTACTAACAGTTGTGCTGTCAGTTGTTGTGGCTGGTGTAGTTGTCTCAGTTGTACTAACAGTTGTGCTCTCAGTTGATGTGGCTGGTGTAGTTGTTTCAGTTGTACTAACAGTTGTGCTGTCAGTTGTTGTGGCTGGTGTAGTTGTTTCAGTTGTACTAACAGTTGTGCTGTCAGTTGTTGTGGCTGGTGTAGTTGTCTCAGTTGTACTAACAGTTGTGCTGTCAGTTGTTGTGGCTGGTGTAGTTGTTTCAGTTGTACTACCAGTTGTGCTCTCAGTTGTTGTGGCTGGTGTAGTTGTCTCAGTTGTACTAACAGTTGTGCTCTCAGTTGTTGTGGCTGGTGTAGTTGTTTCAGTTGTACTAACAGTTGTGCTCTCAGTTGATGTGGCTGGTGTAGTTGTCTCAGTTGTACTAACAGTTGTGCTGTCAGTTGTTGTGGCTGGTGTAGTTGTCTCAGTTGTACTAACAGTTGTGCTGTCAGTTGTTGTGGCTGGTGTAGTTGTCTCAGTTGTACTAACAGTTGTGCTGTCAGTTGTTGTGGCTGGTGTAGTTGTCTCAGTTGTACTAACAGTTGTGCTCTCAGTTGTTGTGGCTGGTGTAGTTGTTTCAGTTGTACTAACAGTTGTGCTTTCAGTTGTTGTGGCTAATGACGATTCTGTTGTTCTGGCTGGTGTAGTTGTTTCAGTTGTTCTAACAGTTGTGCTCTCAGTTGTTGTGGCTGGTGTAGTTGTCTCAGTTGTACTAACAGTTGTGCTGTCAGTTGTTGTGGCTGGTGTAATTGTCTCAGTTGTACTAACAGTTGTGCTCTCAGTTGATGTGGCTGGTGTAGTTGTTTCAGTTGTACTAACAGTTGTGCTGTCAGTTGTTGTGGCTGGTGTAGTTGTTTCAGTTGTACTAACAGTTGTGCTCTCAGTTGTTGTGGCTGGTGTAGTTGTCTCAGTTGTACTAACAGTTGTGCTGTCAGTTGTTGTGGCTGGTGTAGTTGTCTCAGTTGTACTAACAGTTGGGCTCTCAGTTGTTGTGGCTGGTGTAGTTGTTTCAGTTGCACTAACAGTTGTGCTGTCAGTTGTTGTGGCTGGTGTAGTTGTCTCAGTTGTACTAACAGTTGTGCTCTCAGTTGTTGTGGCTGGTGTAGTTGTTTCAGTTGTACTAACAGTTGTGCTCTCAGTTGTTGTGGCTGGTGTAGTTGTTTCAGTTGTTCTAACAGTTGTGCTCTCAGTTGTTGTGGCTGGTGTAGTTGTCTCAGTTGTACTAACAGTTGTCCTCTCAGTTGTGGCTGGTGTAGTTGTTTCAGTTGTACTAACAGTTGTGCTCTCAGTTGATGTGGCTGGTTTAGTTGTCTCAGTTGTACTAACAGTTGTGCTCTCAGTTGATGTGGCTGGTGTAGTTGTTTCAGTTGTACTAACAGTTGTGCTCTCAGTTGTTTTGGCTGGTGTAGTTGTTTCAGTTGTACTAACAGTTGTGCTCTCAGTTGTTGTGGCTGGTGTAGTTGTTTCAGTTGTACTAACAGTTGTGCTGTCAGTTGTTGTGGCTGGTGTAGTTGTCTCAGTTGTACTAACAGTTGTGCTTTCAGTTGTTGTGGCTGGTGTAGTTGTTTCAGTTGTTCTAACAGTTGTGCTTTCAGTTGTTGTGGCTGATGACGATTCTGTTGTTGTGGCTGGTGTATTTGTTTCAGTTGTTCTAACAGTTCTGCTCTCAGTTGTTGTGGCTGGTGTAGTTGTCTCAGTTGTACTAACAGTTGTGCTGTCAGTTGTTGTGGCTGGTGTAGTTGTCTCAGTTGTACTAACAGTTGTACTCTCAGTTGTTGTGGCTGGTGTAGTTGTTTCAGTTGTACTAACAGTTGTGCTCTCAGTTGATGTGGCTGGTGTAGTTGTCTCAGTTGTACTAACAGTTGTGCTCTCAGTTGTTGTGGCTGGTGTAGTTTTTTCAGTTGTACTAACAGTTGTGCTCTCAGTTGTTGTGGCTGGTGTAGTTGTCTCAGTTGTACTAACAGTTGTGCTGTCAGTTGTTGTGGCTGGTGTAGTTGTCTCAGTAGTACTAACAGTTGTGCTGTCAGTTGTTGTGGCTGGTGTAGTTGTCTCAGTAGTACTAACAGTTGTGCTCTCAGTTGTTGTGGGTGGTGTAGTTGTTTCAGTTGTACTAACAATTGTGCTCTCAGTTGATGTGGCTGGTGTAGTTGTCTCAGTTGTACTAAGAGTTGTGCTCTCAGTTGTTGTGGCTGGTGTAGTTGTCTCAGTTGTACTAAAAGTTGTGCTCTCAGTTGTGGCTGGTGTAGTTGTTTCAGTTGTACTAACAGTTGTGCTCTCAGTTGTTGTGGCTGGTGTAGTTGTTTCAGTTGTACTAACAGTTGTGCTCTCAGTTGATGTGGCTGGTGTAGTTGTTACAGTTGTACTAATAGTTGTGCTCTCAGTTGATGTGGCTGGTGTAGTTGTCTCAGTTGTACTAACAGTTGTGCTGTCAGTTGTTGTGGCTGATGTAGTTGTTTCAGTTGTTCTAACAGTTGTGCTTTCAGTTGTTGTGGCTGATGACGATTCTGTTGTTGTGGCTGGTGTATTTGTTTCAGTTGTTCTAACAGTTCTGCTCTCAGTTGTTGTGGCTGGTGTAGTTGTCTCAGTTGTACTAACAGTTGTGCTGTCAGTTGTTGTGGCTGGTGTAGTTGTCTCAGTTGTACTAACAGTTGTACTCTCAGTTGTTGTGGCTGGTGTAGTTGTCTCAGTAGTACTAACAGTTGTGCTCTCAGTTGTTGTGGCTGGTGTAGTTGTCTCAGTTGTACTAACAGTTGAGCTCTCAGTTGATGTGGATGGTGTAGTTGTCTCAATTGTACTAACAATTGTGCTCTCAGTTGTTGTGGCTGGTGACAGTTCTGTTGTTGTTGCTGGTGTAGTTATTTCTGTTGTTGCAATTGTGCTCTCAAATTCAGTAGTCAATGTTGTTTGTGACTCTGTTGTAGTATCTGCTGCACTAGTGGTGGATGATACATCAATAGTTGTTGTGGCTGTTGAGTATTCTTTTGTTGGTTCAGAAGTAGAGGTCATTACCATTGTTTCTGATACAAGAAAATAATTAACAGTTTATGTAGAACTCATAACAGTAGGCTACTTACAAAAGAAAGAAATTGTATGAAGAAAGATTTTTATGTAAATCATCTTTAATGTCTGAATAATTTTAAAGGGGTCCTATTATGCCCTCTTTTCGCAGTCTTGATTTTGTTTTTGGGGTGTACTCGAATATGTTTTCAAGCTTGATTGTTCAAAAACGCATTATTTTTCACGTATTTCTACATTATTACAGGCAGCTCATCTATCCCCAGACTGGGTGAATGTGCCGTTTCGATGAAGCCCTTCCTTCCGAAATACGAAATGTGATGTGACTGGTTAGCTGGCCCAGTGTGCTGTGATTGCCCCAGTGTTCTTTGATTGACACCGCTTAGTGCATTCGGGAAATGTCCCGCCCCTACATAACAGCCAGCTCTACTCACTTAAATGTAAATAGCCTATTAAGGATTGTATCAATTTCAAACCAATTCAAGCCTGATTTAGACTTAATAATAATATCTAGAAAAATGCATTTCCGGAGGAACTGCGAAGTGTGCTTGCTCGGGTGCGGTTCACTAACGTTAGCAGGTAGTGGATAAGGGTGCGTTGAAGTTTGCTTGATCTGAGAATTTCAACAATAGTACTTTTTTCAAGATTGTGCAAAAAGGTGAAAAGTTATGTGCATTAACAGACATGTCTGCAATGTAGACTAGTGCCAATGGCATTGTTTATGTGGCTTGGTTGTTGGTTTTGAAATAATTGGTTATGAATATACAGCAGAGAGTGGGAGTGTTTTGGGTGATGAAATAGTAGCCTATTGGAAAGAAGTTGACAGTCTTCATTTACTGTATCCAATAAGCCAATACAAAACTCACCCAGCTGTTCTGTGGTTGAGTGTTCCCTTTGATTAGGAACAAATTTACTATCTCAAATTAAGGTCTACCGTAATTAGCGATGCTTTGATTGCTGCTGTCAAGAAGGTTGTCATCACCTACACAGAAACGCTGATTTTTATAGCCTACCGTCAGTCCTCATATTGTAATTAAATGAAAAACGCTATCAGTTTCACTATTAGCTTACTCTAGCGATGCAATCGCAACAACATGGATAACGCTGTTTGGCCTTGCCTAACTTTATATGACATATGCGCCATATGCTAGAGTTACACATCCCTCTGCCATTTCAGGGCTTGAATTTCGGTGCGGGAATGTGGGGATTGCGCATAATTTAAACCATTCCCGCAAGGTTAGCTTTTATAGTGTGAGAAATTCCCGCACAAATATATTCGCTTCATCTCAGAACAAATGATTATGGTGTGCGAGTGATAGAGCGCGGCAGCAACGAACCAACTGATCAGCTTGCTGCGTAACAACATTGAATGCTCGGCCGAATAGCTGTACAGGGCGCCTTATTATTTTTCATCTCCATAAATATATCTAGTAGTAAAGCTAATGCAAGGGCTAGAAATCAATTAATCTTTTGCTGATACTTCCTTGTCATCATGGAGAGTGCAGTTCATGGTTGCATAGCAACGACAGACGCCACGGGAGAGCAAGCTTTGTGGAAAGGAGACAAAGGCGCGCCCGTGCTTTCCACTTGTTTTTACACATCTAATAAGGTGCGTTCCATTCGACAGGGTCCATATGCAGTGTTCACTGCTCCCCTTCTCCCTGAGCACGGTATATCAGTTGAAGTGGACTTCACTGACAATAACTGCTCATTTGAAACGCCCTGCAAACGTCATCAAAGAAAGTCAACGACGGGGTCGCGCAGATTATGATATAACATACATATAGGACTACATTCATATTTAAATTTTTATTATTATATATATTTACAATTATATTGCTACCTAAAATAAAATCACTTCACAAACTAGCTAAGCTGGCTGCATTCACTGAGGTAAATTATAATCATCAAAAATAGTATATGTAATATTCACATCAATAACCGTTAAAAATACTGTCATTTGTATAACAATGGCAAAATGTATGAATACTTACACACATACGTAAACTCCTCCATCGTTAGTTATGACCGTTCTGACTGGTGATGACGTGGTGCGCGAAATGACAGTTGGGTGATCATCTCTCTCCACTTCCTGTGAAGTGATGTATCGATGTTCCCTTATTCCCTATGCCGTGCGCAGTTTCCTTCGATCTGAACATGTTCGCTCCCTTCGGATTGGAATCTCACTTAAGATGGCGGAATACCCTGTGAACTCCACTTCGCAGTCCACTTACGGTCAAATGGAACGCACCTCTAGAGCGACGTTGTTGATTGTTTGAGCATGTGACTGCGCGTTTCTCCTTGTTTTCTATTGTTATGCGCAGCATATTTCCCGCGCACACGAACACAGCCACAGACAATGAATTGTTTGTTCGGTTAGCGAAGAAGAGCATGATGTATTTTGTATAAAGTTTTTTTTTGTTTTGTTATTAACTGTTTTGAGAACTGGAAATGCACAATTCATGCATACAAATCTGTAGATATTAATAAATGAAGATGATTAAATTAGACCGATGCATCAAAAGTTACCCCCCCCCCCCCCCATAATCTTTAGATCCCCCCCCACCCCCCCCAATGTGACCCATGTGAGCGGGGAATCCCCTCCCAGTTTAAAAAACGAAATTCAGGCCCTGCATTTATTAAGACAAACCTAGTAAAAACGAATGCAGTCTATACACTGACTTGGCAGCTCTGTGAAATGTAATGCAACAGTGCCACCTACTGTCTAAATGCATTAACATTAAAAGTGTGAGGTGGAACTCTTTTGCATAGACATAAGTAAATGGGTTTGTCAATTAGCCTGAAAAAAAAAAAAATTATTTTAAATAAATCAGATCTTGTGCATCCTCACATTGGAGTCCCGAGTTCATGTACAAAGTTTGGTTTCGATACGGGACAGAGTTCCTGAGATATGGACGACTTCCTGTTTGGCGACTACGCCGCTGATTTCGTTTGGCTGTGACGGGCAAATGCTTCCGAAAATCAAAAATCCTTCTAGTAACTTTTGTGAGGCTTGGTCCAAGGATCATGTACGTCCAGTTTCGTGAAGTTCGGACCAAATTTCTGACCTGTGAAAATTTAGTTTCGCTTTCTGTTCAATCCAATATGGCGGACGAACGACATGGACTTGTGATGTCATCTTAGCGAGCAACTTACACCGGTAAAGTTTTAAAGTTGGAACGTGTCTCTGTCTCAAAGGGCCTAGGCGCAGGAGCTGGCCAAAATTTCTCTCCCGGGAATAATAATAAGAATAAGAAGAATAAGAAAACTTAAGAAGAACAATAAGTGTGCTGCTTTCAGCAAGCACACTTAATTATTATTATTATGATGTTAACAAACGAGGATTTCATTCACGGATTTTGCATGCACGACTTTCACAGGACGCTTTAGACTGGTATGTTTTGTTTTGTTTTTGTAATTTTTTTAGACCCTTTAGATACGATGTTATACACCATTTAAACCTGATATTTGTTGGAAAACTATGGTGATCCAAACCGTAATCGACACCTTTTTTGCATATTCTGTGGGCGCGGATTATTTAAATGAGGAATATTATGACTTCGTAAGATCCGGAAAAATCGTGTTGTTGTCCAAACTGTTCGTTGTTATGTAGTTCTTGAAAAGTGAATTCTGTTCAATAATATATCTCCCTTTGGAGTGGACTTTGAGCTTTGTAACCTTGCAGATCTTTTTTATGCTCAAACAGCAACATTACAGACTAACTAAAGTTGAAAAAGTGAAAAAAGCATAATAGGACCCTTTAAGTTTAGCTAAAACTAGCTTTAATTTGACAATTCATTTTTCCAAACTGTAGCCGACACTTTGTTAGACACACACACACACACAGATAGATAGATAGATAGATAGATAGATAGATAGATAGATAGATAGATAGATAGATAGATAGATAGATAGATAGATAGATAGATAGATAGATAGATAGATAGATAGATAGATAGATAGATAGATAGATAGATAGATAGACCTACCTGCACCATTAACTTCAACTGAATTAGAAGTTATGTTCAGGGTATTGACAGTTGCTGTGTCACTCAATAATGCATAGGCAATTGCTGTATTTGATGGCACATCCTGTGTAGCGTTGAAAGTGAGTTCTGATGTGGTAATGACTGACCCCTTGCTGGAATAATTTTTTTAGAAACACTGTCATTTGGAATCCTATTACAATATCCCCACCTGATGTATTAATCACATGATCTTTGCACTGTAGGCTATATAAAATAAGCAGACATAGGCAATGTATATAAAATAAACAGAATTACAATGTAAATTATTCACCTGAATTGTAGGACTGTGACTCTTAGGAAGGAGCGATATTTATTGTAGATGGCTGTAAACTGTAACAAAATACAGACAGTTACAATAGACACTTATTAAATGATCAAATTCAATTAAATGTAATTGCTGTATATTAGTGAACAGAGTATGTGAATTTTAACTCACATATTGCTGAACAAGCTGAGCCCTGTTCTTAAAAGCAAGAGACAGTGAATCAAGAAGGTCATCTGTAAATTCATCTTCAGAGCGGAACACCAGAATTATTTGTACTACAGCAAGAGTTGTTGTTGGTGCTAGTGTAGTTGATTGAAGTGTACTAACAGTTGTGCTCTCAGTTGTTGTGGCTGGTGTAGTTGTTGCAGTTGTACTAACAGATGTGCTCTCAATTTTTGTGGATGGTGTAATTGTTTCAGCTGTACTAACAGTTGTGCTCTCAGTTGTTATGGCTGGTGTAGTTGTATCAGTTGTACTAACAGTTGTGCTGTCAGTTGTTGTGGCTGGTGTAGTTGTTTCAGTTGTACTAACAGTTGTGCTGTCTGTTGTTGTGGCTGGTGTAGTTGTTTCAGTTGTACTAACAGTTGTGCTGTCAGTTGTTGTGGCTGGTGTAGTTGTCTCAGTTGTACTAACAGTTGTGCTCTCAGTTGTTGTGGCTGGTGTAGTTGTTTCAGTTGTACTAACAGTTGTGCTGTCAGTTGTTGTGGCTGGTGTAGTTGTATCAGTTGTACTAACAGTTGTGCTGTCAGTTGTTGTGGCTGGTGTAGTTGTTTCAGTTGTACTAACAGTTGTGCTGTCAGTTGTTGTGGCTGGTGTGGTTGTTTCAGTTGTACTAACAGTTGTGCTGTCAGTTGTTGTGGATGGTGTAGTTGTCTCAGTTGTACTAACTGTTGTGCTCTCAGTTGTTGTGGCTGGTGTAGTTGTTTCAGTTGTACTAACAGTTGTGCTGTCAGTTGTTGTGGATGGTGTAGTTGTCTCAGTTGTACTAACAGTTGTGCTCTCAGTTGTTGTGGCTGTTGTAGTTGTTTCAGTTGTACTAACAGTTGTGCTTTCAGTTGTTGTGGCTGATGACGATTCTGTTGTTGTGGCTGGTGTAGTTGTATCAGTTGTTCTAACAGTTGTGCTCTCAGTTGTTGTGGCTGGTGTAGTTGTCTCAGTTGTACTAACATTTGTGCTGTCAGTTGTTGTGGCTGGTGTAGTTGTCTCAGTTGTACTAACAGTTGTGCTCTCAGTCTCAGTTGTTGTGGCAGGTGTAGTTGTTTCAGTTGTACTAACAGTTGTGCTCTCAGTTGATGTGGCTGGTGTAGTTGTCTCAGTTGTACTAACAGTTGTGCTCTCAGTTGTTGTGGCTGGTGTAGTTTTTTCAGTTGTACTAACAGTTGTGCTCTCAGTTGTTGTGGCTGGTGTAGTTGTTTCAACTGTACTAACAGTTGTGCTCTCAGTTGTTGTGACTGGTGTAGTTGTCTCAGTTGTACTAAAAGTTGTGCTCTCAGTTGTTGTGTCTTTTGTAGTTGTTTCAGTTGTACTAACAGTTGTGCTCTCAGTTGTTGTGGCTGGTGTAGTTGTTTCAGTTGTACTAACAGTTGTGCTGTCAGTTGTTGTGGCTGGTGTAGTTGTCTCAGATGTACTAACAGTTGTGCTGTCAGTTGTTGTGGCTGGTGTAGTTGTCTCAGTTGTACTAACAGTTGTGCTGTCTGTTGTTGTGGCTGGTGTAGTTGTCTCAGTTGTACTAACAGTTGTGCTGTCTGTTGTTGTGGCTGGTGTAGTTGTTTCAGTTGTACTAACAGTTGTGCTGTCAGTTGTTGTGGCTGGTGTAGTTGTCTCAGTTGTACTAACAGTTGTGCTCTCAGTTGTTGTGGCTGGTGTAGTTGTTTCAGTTGTACTAACAGTTGTGCTGTCAGTTGTTGTGGCTGGTGTAGTTGTATCAGTTGTACTAACAGTTGTGCTGTCAGTTGTTGTGTCTGGTGTAGTTGTTTCAGTTGTACTAACAGTTGTGCTCTCAGTTGATGTGGCTGGTGTAGTTGTCTCAGTTGTACTAACAGTTGTGCTCTCAGTTGTTGTGGCTGGTGTAGTTTTTTCAGTTGTACTAACAGTTGTGCTCTCAGTTGTTGTGGCTGGTGTAGTTGTTTCAGCTGTACTAACAGTTGTGCTCTCAGTTGTTGTGACTGGTGTAGTTGTCTCAGTTGTACTAAAAGTTGTGCTCTCAGTTGTTGTGTCTTTTGTAGTTGTTTCAGTTGTACTAACAGTTGTGCTCTCAGTTGTTGTGGCTGGTGTAGTTGTTTCAGTTGTACTAACAGTTGTGCTGTCAGTTGTTGTGGCTGGTGTAGTTGTCTCAGTTGTACTAACAGTTGTGCTGTCAGTTGTTGTGGCTGGTGTAGTTGTCTCAGTTGTACTAACAGTTGTGCTGTCTGTTGTTGTGGCTGGTGTAGTTGTCTCAGTTGTACTAACAGTTGTGCTGTCTGTTGTTGTGGCTGGTGTAGTTGTTTCAGTTGTACTAACAGTTGTGCTGTCAGTTGTTGTGGCTGGTGTAGTTGTCTCAGTTGTACTAACAGTTGTGCTCTCAGTTGTTGTGGCTGGTGTAGTTGTTTCAGTTGTACTAACAGTTGTGCTGTCAGTTGTTGTGGCTGGTGTAGTTGTATCAGTTGTACTAACAGTTGTGCTGTCAGTTGTTGTGGCTGGTGTAGTTGTTTCAGTTGTACTAACAGTTGTGCTGTCAGTTGTTGTGGCTGGTGTGGTTGTTTCAGTTGTACTAACAGTTGTGCTGTCAGTTGTTGTGGATGGTGTAGTTGTCTCAGTTGTACTAACAGTTGTGCTCTCAGTTGTTGTGGCTGGTGTAGTTGTTTCAGTTGTACTAACAGTTGTGCTGTCAGTTGTTGTGGATGGTGTAGTTGTCTCAGTTGTACTAACAGTTGTGCTCTCAGTTGTTGTGGCTGGTGTAGTTGTTTCAGTTGTACTAACAGTTGTGCTTTCAGTTGTTGTGGCTGATGACGATTCTGTTGTTGTGGCTGGTGTAGTTGCACCAGTTGTTCTAACAGTTGTGCTCTCAGTTGTTGTGGCTGGTGTAGTTGTCTCAGTTGTACTAACATTTGTGCTGTCAGTTGTTGTGGCTGGTGTAGTTGTCTCAGTTGTACTAACAGTTGTGCTCTCAGTCTCAGTTGTTGTGGCAGGTGTAGTTGTTTCAGTTGTACTAACAGTTGTGCTCTCAGTTGATGTGGCTGGTGTAGTTGTCTCAGTTGTACTAACAGTTGTGCTCTCAGTTGTTGTGGCCGGTGTAGTTTTTTCAGTTGTACTAACAGTTGTGCTCTCAGTTGTTGTGGCTGGTGTAGTTGTTTCAGTTGTACTAACAGTTGTGCTGTCAGTTGTTGTGGCTGGTGTAGTTGCCTCAGTTGTACTAACAGTTGTGCTGTCAGTTGTTGTGGCTGGTGTAGTTGTCTCAGTTGTACTAACAGTTGTGCTGTCAGTTGTTGTGGCTGGTGTAGTTGTTTCAGTTGTACTAACAGTTGTGCTGTCAGTTGTTGTGGCTGGTGTAGTTGTTTCAGTTGTACTAACAGTTGTGCTGTCAGTTGTGGTGGCTGGTGTAGTTGTCTCAGTTGTACTAACAGTTGTGCTCTCAGTTGTTGTGGCTGGTGTAGTTGTTTCAGTTGTACTAACAGTTGTGCTGTCAGTTGTTGTGGCTGGTGTAGTTGTTTCAGTTGTACTAACAGTTGTGCTGTCAGTTGTTGTGGCTGGTGTGGTTGTTTCAGTTGTACTAACAGTTGTGCTGTCAGTTGTTGTGGCTGGTGTAGTTGTCTCAGTTGTACGAACAGTTGTGCTCTCAGTTGTTGTGGCTGGTGTAGTTGTTTCAGTTGTACTAACAGTTGTGCTGTCAGTTGTTGTGGCTGGTGTAGTTGTTTCAGTTGTACTAACAGTTGTGCTGTCAGCTGTTGTGGCTGGTGTAGTTGTCTCAGTTGTACTAACTGTTGTGCTCTCAGTTGTTGTGGCTGGTGTAGTTGTTTCAGTTGTACTAACAGTTGTGCTTTCAGTTGTTGTGGCTGATGACGATTCTGTTGTGGCTGGTGTAGTTATTTCAGTTGTACTAACAGTTGTGCTGTCAGTTGTTGTGGCTGGTGTAGTTGTATCAGTTGTACTAACAGTTGTGCTGTCAGTTGTTGTGGCTGGTGTAGTTGTTTCAGTTGTACTAACAGTTGTGCTGTCAGTTGTTGTGGCTGGTGTGGTTGTTTCAGTTGTACTAACAGTTGTGCTGTCAGTTGTTGTGGATGGTGTAGTTGTCTCAGTTGTACTAACAGTTGTGCTCTCAGTTGTTGTGGCTGGTGTAGTTGTTTCAGTTGTACTAACAGTTGTGCTTTCAATTGTTGTGGCTGATGATGATTCTGTTGTTGTGGCTGGTATAGTTGTTTCAGTTGTTCTAACAGTTGTGCTCTCAGTTGTTGTGGCTGGTGTAGTTGTCTCAGTTGTACTAACATTTGTGCTGTCAGTTGTTGTGGCTGGTGTAGTTGTCTCAGTTGTACTAACAGTTGTGCTCTCAGTCTCAGTTGTTGTGGCAGGTGTAGTTGTTTCAGTTGTACTAACAGTTGTGCTGTCAGTTGTTGTGGCTGGTGTAGTTGTTTCAGTTGTACTAACAGTTGTGCTGTCAGTTGTTGTGGCTGGTGTGGTTGTTTCAGTTGTACTAACAGTTGTGCTGTCAGTTGTTGTGGATGGTGTAGTTGTCTCAGTTGTACTAACAGTTGTGCTCTCAGTTGTTGTGGCTGGTGTAGTTGTTTCAGTTGTACTAACAGTTGTGCTGTCAGTTGTTGTGGATGGTGTAGTTGTCTCAGTTGTACTAACAGTTGTGCTCTCAGTTGTTGTGGCTGGTGTAGTTGTTTCAGTTGTACTAACAGTTGTGCTTTCAGTTGTTGTGGCTGATGACGATTCTGTTGTTGTGGCTGGTGTAGTTGCACCAGTTGTTCTAACAGTTGTGCTCTCAGTTGTTGTGGCTGGTGTAGTTGTCTCAGTTGTACTAACATTTGTGCTGTCAGTTGTTGTGGCTGGTGTAGTTGTCTCAGTTGTACTAACAGTTGTGCTCTCAGTCTCAGTTGTTGTGGCAGGTGTAGTTGTTTCAGTTGTACTAACAGTTGTGCTCTCAGTTGATGTGGCTGGTGTAGTTGTCTCAGTTGTACTAACAGTTGTGCTCTCAGTTGTTGTGGCCGGTGTAGTTTTTTCAGTTGTACTAACAGTTGTGCTCTCAGTTGTTGTGGCTGGTGTAGTTGTTTCAGTTGTACTAACAGTTGTGCTGTCAGTTGTTGTGGCTGGTGTAGTTGCCTCAGTTGTACTAACAGTTGTGCTGTCAGTTGTTGTGGCTGGTGTAGTTGTCTCAGTTGTACTAACAGTTGTGCTGTCAGTTGTTGTGGCTGGTGTAGTTGTTTCAGTTGTACTAACAGTTGTGCTGTCAGTTGTTGTGGCTGGTGTAGTTGTTTCAGTTGTACTAACAGTTGTGCTGTCAGTTGTGGTGGCTGGTGTAGTTGTCTCAGTTGTACTAACAGTTGTGCTCTCAGTTGTTGTGGCTGGTGTAGTTGTTTCAGTTGTACTAACAGTTGTGCTGTCAGTTGTTGTGGCTGGTGTAGTTGTTTCAGTTGTACTAACAGTTGTGCTGTCAGTTGTTGTGGCTGGTGTGGTTGTTTCAGTTGTACTAACAGTTGTGCTGTCAGTTGTTGTGGCTGGTGTAGTTGTCTCAGTTGTACGAACAGTTGTGCTCTCAGTTGTTGTGGCTGGTGTAGTTGTTTCAGTTGTACTAACAGTTGTGCTGTCAGTTGTTGTGGCTGGTGTAGTTGTTTCAGTTGTACTAACAGTTGTGCTGTCAGCTGTTGTGGCTGGTGTAGTTGTCTCAGTTGTACTAACTGTTGTGCTCTCAGTTGTTGTGGCTGGTGTAGTTGTTTCAGTTGTACTAACAGTTGTGCTTTCAGTTGTTGTGGCTGATGACGATTCTGTTGTGGCTGGTGTAGTTATTTCAGTTGTACTAACAGTTGTGCTGTCAGTTGTTGTGGCTGGTGTAGTTGTATCAGTTGTACTAACAGTTGTGCTGTCAGTTGTTGTGGCTGGTGTAGTTGTTTCAGTTGTACTAACAGTTGTGCTGTCAGTTGTTGTGGCTGGTGTGGTTGTTTCAGTTGTACTAACAGTTGTGCTGTCAGTTGTTGTGGATGGTGTAGTTGTCTCAGTTGTACTAACAGTTGTGCTCTCAGTTGTTGTGGCTGGTGTAGTTGTTTCAGTTGTACTAACAGTTGTGCTTTCAATTGTTGTGGCTGATGATGATTCTGTTGTTGTGGCTGGTATAGTTGTTTCAGTTGTTCTAACAGTTGTGCTCTCAGTTGTTGTGGCTGGTGTAGTTGTCTCAGTTGTACTAACATTTGTGCTGTCAGTTGTTGTGGCTGGTGTAGTTGTCTCAGTTGTACTAACAGTTGTGCTCTCAGTCTCAGTTGTTGTGGCAGGTGTAGTTGTTTCAGTTGTACTAACAGTTGTGCTCTCAGTTGATGTGGCTGGTGTAGTTGTCTCAGTTGTACTAACATTTGTGCTGTCAGTTGTTGTGGCTGGTGTAGTTGTCTCAGTTGTACTAACAGTTGTGCTCTCAGTCTCAGTTGTTGTGGCAGGTGTAGTTGTTTCAGTTGTACTAACAGTTGTGCTCTCAGTTGATGTGGCTGGTGTAGTTGTCTCAGTTGTACTAACAGTTGTGCTCTCAGTTGTTGTGGCCGGTGTAGTTTTTTCAGTTGTACTAACAGTTGTGCTCTCAGTTGTTGTGGCTGGTGTAGTTGTTTCAGTTGTACTAACAGTTGTGCTGTCAGTTGTTGTGGCTGGTGTAGTTGCCTCAGTTGTACTAACAGTTGTGCTGTCAGTTGTTGTGGCTGGTGTAGTTGTCTCAGTTGTACTAACAGTTGTGCTGTCAGTTGTTGTGGCTGGTGTAGTTGTTTCAGTTGTACTAACAGTTGTGCTGTCAGTTGTTGTGGCTGGTGTAGTTGTTTCAGTTGTACTAACAGTTGTGCTGTCAGTTGTGGTGGCTGGTGTAGTTGTCTCAGTTGTACTAACAGTTGTGCTCTCAGTTGTTGTGGCTGGTGTAGTTGTTTCAGTTGTACTAACAGTTGTGCTGTCAGTTGTTGTGGCTGGTGTAGTTGTTTCAGTTGTACTAACAGTTGTGCTGTCAGTTGTTGTGGCTGGTGTGGTTGTTTCAGTTGTACTAACAGTTGTGCTGTCAGTTGTTGTGGCTGGTGTAGTTGTCTCAGTTGTACGAACAGTTGTGCTCTCAGTTGTTGTGGCTGGTGTAGTTGTTTCAGTTGTACTAACAGTTGTGCTGTCAGTTGTTGTGGCTGGTGTAGTTGTTTCAGTTGTACTAACAGTTGTGCTGTCAGCTGTTGTGGCTGGTGTAGTTGTCTCAGTTGTACTAACTGTTGTGCTCTCAGTTGTTGTGGCTGGTGTAGTTGTTTCAGTTGTACTAACAGTTGTGCTTTCAGTTGTTGTGGCTGATGACGATTCTGTTGTGGCTGGTGTAGTTATTTCAGTTGTACTAACAGTTGTGCTGTCAGTTGTTGTGGCTGGTGTAGTTGTATCAGTTGTACTAACAGTTGTGCTGTCAGTTGTTGTGGCTGGTGTAGTTGTTTCAGTTGTACTAACAGTTGTGCTGTCAGTTGTTGTGGCTGGTGTGGTTGTTTCAGTTGTACTAACAGTTGTGCTGTCAGTTGTTGTGGATGGTGTAGTTGTCTCAGTTGTACTAACAGTTGTGCTCTCAGTTGTTGTGGCTGGTGTAGTTGTTTCAGTTGTACTAACAGTTGTGCTTTCAATTGTTGTGGCTGATGATGATTCTGTTGTTGTGGCTGGTATAGTTGTTTCAGTTGTTCTAACAGTTGTGCTCTCAGTTGTTGTGGCTGGTGTAGTTGTCTCAGTTGTACTAACATTTGTGCTGTCAGTTGTTGTGGCTGGTGTAGTTGTCTCAGTTGTACTAACAGTTGTGCTCTCAGTCTCAGTTGTTGTGGCAGGTGTAGTTGTTTCAGTTGTACTAACAGTTGTGCTGTCAGTTGTTGTGGCTGGTGTAGTTGTTTCAGTTGTACTAACAGTTGTGCTGTCAGTTGTTGTGGCTGGTGTGGTTGTTTCAGTTGTACTAACAGTTGTGCTGTCAGTTGTTGTGGATGGTGTAGTTGTCTCAGTTGTACTAACAGTTGTGCTCTCAGTTGTTGTGGCTGGTGTAGTTGTTTCAGTTGTACTAACAGTTGTGCTGTCAGTTGTTGTGGATGGTGTAGTTGTCTCAGTTGTACTAACAGTTGTGCTCTCAGTTGTTGTGGCTGGTGTAGTTGTTTCAGTTGTACTAACAGTTGTGCTTTCAGTTGTTGTGGCTGATGACGATTCTGTTGTTGTGGCTGGTGTAGTTGCACCAGTTGTTCTAACAGTTGTGCTCTCAGTTGTTGTGGCTGGTGTAGTTGTCTCAGTTGTACTAACATTTGTGCTGTCAGTTGTTGTGGCTGGTGTAGTTGTCTCAGTTGTACTAACAGTTGTGCTCTCAGTCTCAGTTGTTGTGGCAGGTGTAGTTGTTTCAGTTGTACTAACAGTTGTGCTCTCAGTTGATGTGGCTGGTGTAGTTGTCTCAGTTGTACTAACAGTTGTGCTCTCAGTTGTTGTGGCCGGTGTAGTTTTTTCAGTTGTACTAACAGTTGTGCTCTCAGTTGTTGTGGCTGGTGTAGTTGTTTCAGTTGTACTAACAGTTGTGCTGTCAGTTGTTGTGGCTGGTGTAGTTGCCTCAGTTGTACTAACAGTTGTGCTGTCAGTTGTTGTGGCTGGTGTAGTTGTCTCAGTTGTACTAACAGTTGTGCTGTCAGTTGTTGTGGCTGGTGTAGTTGTTTCAGTTGTACTAACAGTTGTGCTGTCAGTTGTTGTGGCTGGTGTAGTTGTTTCAGTTGTACTAACAGTTGTGCTGTCAGTTGTGGTGGCTGGTGTAGTTGTCTCAGTTGTACTAACAGTTGTGCTCTCAGTTGTTGTGGCTGGTGTAGTTGTTTCAGTTGTACTAACAGTTGTGCTGTCAGTTGTTGTGGCTGGTGTAGTTGTTTCAGTTGTACTAACAGTTGTGCTGTCAGTTGTTGTGGCTGGTGTGGTTGTTTCAGTTGTACTAACAGTTGTGCTGTCAGTTGTTGTGGCTGGTGTAGTTGTCTCAGTTGTACGAACAGTTGTGCTCTCAGTTGTTGTGGCTGGTGTAGTTGTTTCAGTTGTACTAACAGTTGTGCTGTCAGTTGTTGTGGCTGGTGTAGTTGTTTCAGTTGTACTAACAGTTGTGCTGTCAGCTGTTGTGGCTGGTGTAGTTGTCTCAGTTGTACTAACTGTTGTGCTCTCAGTTGTTGTGGCTGGTGTAGTTGTTTCAGTTGTACTAACAGTTGTGCTTTCAGTTGTTGTGGCTGATGACGATTCTGTTGTGGCTGGTGTAGTTATTTCAGTTGTACTAACAGTTGTGCTGTCAGTTGTTGTGGCTGGTGTAGTTGTATCAGTTGTACTAACAGTTGTGCTGTCAGTTGTTGTGGCTGGTGTAGTTGTTTCAGTTGTACTAACAGTTGTGCTGTCAGTTGTTGTGGCTGGTGTGGTTGTTTCAGTTGTACTAACAGTTGTGCTGTCAGTTGTTGTGGATGGTGTAGTTGTCTCAGTTGTACTAACAGTTGTGCTCTCAGTTGTTGTGGCTGGTGTAGTTGTTTCAGTTGTACTAACAGTTGTGCTTTCAATTGTTGTGGCTGATGATGATTCTGTTGTTGTGGCTGGTATAGTTGTTTCAGTTGTTCTAACAGTTGTGCTCTCAGTTGTTGTGGCTGGTGTAGTTGTCTCAGTTGTACTAACATTTGTGCTGTCAGTTGTTGTGGCTGGTGTAGTTGTCTCAGTTGTACTAACAGTTGTGCTCTCAGTCTCAGTTGTTGTGGCAGGTGTAGTTGTTTCAGTTGTACTAACAGTTGTGCTCTCAGTTGATGTGGCTGGTGTAGTTGTCTCAGTTGTACTAACAGTTGTGCTCTCAGTTGTTGTGGGTGGTGTAGTTTTTTCAGTTGTACTAACAGTTGTGCTCTCAGTTGTTGTGGCTGGTGTAGTTGTTTCAGCTGTACTAACAGTTGTGCTCTCAGTTGTTGTGACTGGTGTAGTTGTCTCAGTTGTACTAAAAGTTGTGCTCTCAGTTGTTGTGTCTTTTGTAGTTGTTTCAGTTGTACTAACAGTTGTGCTCTCAGTTGTTGTGGCTGGTGTGGTTGTTTCAGTTGTACTAACAGTTGTGCTGTCAGTTGTTGTGGCTGGTGTAGTTGTCTCAGTTGTACTAACAGTTGTGCTGTCAGTTGTTGTGGCTGGTGTAGTTGTCTCAGTTGTACTAACAGTTGTGCTGTCTGTTGTTGTGGCTGGTGTAGTTGTCTCAGTTGTACTAACAGTTGTGCTGTCTGTTGTTGTGGCTGGTGTAGTTGTTTCAGTTGTACTAACAGTTGTGCTGTCAGTTGTTGTGGCTGGTGTAGTTGTCTCAGTTGTACTAACAGTTGTGCTCTCAGTTGTTGTGGCTGGTGTAGTTGTTTCAGTTGTACTAACAGTTGTGCTGTCAGTTGTTGTGGCTGGTGTAGTTGTATCAGTTGTACTAACAGTTGTGCTGTCAGTTGTTGTGGCTGGTGTAGTTGTTTCAGTTGTACTAACAGTTGTGCTGTCAGTTGTTGTGGCTGGTGTGGTTGTTTCAGTTGTACTAACAGTTGTGCTGTCAGTTGTTGTGGATGGTGTAGTTGTCTCAGTTGTACTAACAGTTGTGCTCTCAGTTGTTGTGGCTGGTGTAGTTGTTTCAGTTGTACTAACAGTTGTGCTGTCAGTTGTTGTGGATTGTGTAGTTGTCTCAGTTGTACTAACAGTTGTGCTCTCAGTTGTTGTGGCTGGTGTAGTTGTTTCAGTTGTACTAACAGTTGTGCTTTCAGTTGTTGTGGCTGATGACGATTCTGTTGTTGTGGCTGGTGTAGTTGTACCAGTTGTTCTAACATTTGTGCTGTCAGTTGTTGTGGCTGGTGTAGTTGTCTCAGTTGTACTAACAGTTGTGCTCTCAGTCTCAGTTGTTGTGGCAGGTGTAGTTGTTTCAGTTGTACTAACAGTTGTGCTCTCAGTTGATGTGGCTGGTGTAGTTGTCTCAGTTGTACTAACAGTTGTGCTCTCAGTTGTTGTGGCTGGTGTAGTTTTTTCAGTTGTACTAACAGTTGTGCTCTCAGTTGTTGTGGCTGGTGTAGTTGTTTCAGTTGTACTAACAGTTGTGCTGTCAGTTGTTGTGGCTGGTGTAGTTGCCTCAGTTGTACTAACAGTTGTGCTCTCAGTTGTTGTGGCTGGTGTAGTTGTATCAGTTGTACTAACAGTTGTGCTGTCAGTTGTTGTTGCTGGTGTAGTTGTTTCTGTTGTACTAACAGTTGTGCTGTCAGTTGTTGTGGCTGGTGTGGTTGTTTCAGTTGTACTAACAGTTGTGCTGTCAGTTGTTGTGGCTGGTGTAGTTGTTTCAGTTGTACTAACAGTTGTGCTGTCAGTTGTTGTGGCTGGTGTAGTTGTTTCAGTTGAACTAACAGTTGTGCTGTCAGTTGTTGTGGCTGGTGTGGTTGTTTCAGTTGTACTAACAGTTGTGCTGTCAGTTGTTGTGGCTGGTGTAGTTGTCTCAGTTGTACTAACAGTTGTGCTGTCAGTTGTTGTGGCTGGTGTAGTTGTTTCAGTTGTACTAACAGTTGTGCTGTCAGTTGTTGTGGCTGGTGTAGTTGTTTCAGTTGTACTAACAGTTGTGCTGTCAGCTGTTGTGGCTGGTGTAGTTGTCTCAGTTGTACTAACAGTTGTGCTCTCAGTTGTTGTGGCTGGTGTAGTTGTTTCAGTTGTACTAACAGTTGTGCTTTCAGTTGTTGTGGCTGATGACGATTCTGTTGTGGCTGGTGTAGTTGTTTCAGTTGTACTAACAGTTGTGCTGTCAGTTGTTGTGGCTGGTGTAGTTGTATCAGTTGTACTAACAGTTGTGCTGTCAGTTGTTGTGGCTGGTGTAGTTGTTTCAGTTGTACTAACAGTTGTGCTGTCAGTTGTTTTGGCTGGTGTGGTTGTTTCAGTTGTACTAACAGTTGTGCTGTCAGTTGTTGTGGCTGGTGTAGTTGTCTCAGTTGTACTAACAGTTGTGCTCTCAATTGTTGTGGCTGATGACGATTCTGTTGTTGTGGCTGGTATAGTTGTTTCAGTTGTTCTAACAGTTGTGCTCTCAGTTGTTGTGGCTGGTGTAGTTGTCTCAGTTGTACTAACAGTTGTGCTGTCAGTTGTTGTGGCTGGTGTAGTTGTCTCAGTTGTACTAACAGTTGTGCTCTCAGTCTCAGTTGTTGTGGCAGGTGTAGTTGTTTCAGTTGTACTAACAGTTGTGCTGTCTGTTGTTGTGGCTGGTGTAGTTGTTTCAGTTGTACTAACAGTTGTGCTGTCAGTTGTTGTGGCTGGTGTAGTTGTCTCAGTTGTACTAACAGTTGTGCTCTCAGTTGTTGTGGCTGGTGTAGTTGTTTCAGTTGTACTAACAGTTGTGCTGTCAGTTGTTGTGGCTGGTGTAGTTGTATCAGTTGTACTAACAGTTGTGCTGTCAGTTGTTGTGGCTGGTGTAGTTGTTTCAGTTGTACTAACAGTTGTGCTGTCAGTTGTTGTGGCTGGTGTGGTTGTTTCAGTTGTACTAATAGTTGTGCTCTCAGTTGATGTGGCTGGTATAGTTGTCTCAGTTGTACTAACAGTTGTGCTGTCAGTTGTTGTGGCTGGTGTAGTTGTCTCAGTTGTACTAACAGTTGTGCTGTCAGTTGTTGTGGCTGGTGTAGTTGTCTCAGTTGTACTAAAAGTTGTGCTCTCAGTTGTTGTGGCTGGTGTAGTTGTTTCAGTTGTACTAACAGTTGTGCTCTCAGTTGTTGTGGCTGGTGTAGTTGTTTCAGTTGTACTAACAGTTCTGCTCTCAGTTGTTGTGGCTGGTGTAGTTGTCTCAGTTGTACTAACAGTTGTGCTCTCAGCTGTTGTGGCTGGTGTAGTTGTTTCAGTTGTACTAACAGTTGTCTTGTCAGTTGTTGTGGCTGGTGTAGTTGTTTCAGTTGTACTAGCAGTTGTGCTGTCAGTTGTTGTGGCTGGTGTAGTTGTCTCAGTTGTACTAACAGTTGTGCTCTCAGTTGTTGTGGCTGGTGTAGTTGTTTCAGTTGTACTAACAGTTGTGCTCTCAGTTGTTGTGGCTGGTGTAGTTGTCTCAGTTGTACTAACAGTTGTGCTCTCAGTTGTTGTGGCTGGTGTAGTTGTTTCAATTGTACTAAAAGTTGTGCTCTCAGTTGTTTTCAGTGGTGTAGTTGTTTCGGTTGTACTAACAGTTGTGCTCTCAGTTGTTGTGGCTGGTGTAGTTGTCTCAGTTGTATTAAAAGTTGTGCTCTCAGTTGTTGTGGCTGGTGTAGTTGTTTCAGTTGTACTAACAGTTGTGCTGTCAGTTGTTGTGGCTGGTGTAGTTGTCTCAGTTGTATTAAAAGTTGTGCTTTCAGTTGTTGTGGCTCGTGTAGTTGTTTCAGTTGTACTAACAGTTGTGCTCTCAGTTGTTGTGGCTGGTGTAGTTGTCTCAGTTGTACTAACAGTTGTGCTGTCAGTTGTTGTGGCTGGTGTAGTTGTCTCAGTTGTACTAACAGTTGTGCTGTCAGTTGTTGTGGATGGTGTAGTTGTCTCAGTTGTACTAACAGTTGTGCTCTCAGTTGTTGTGGCTGGTGTAGTTGTTTCAGTTGTACTAACAGTTGTGCTGTCAGTTGTTGTGGATGGTGTAGTTGTCTCAGTTGTACTAACAGTTGTGCTCTCAGTTGTTGTGGCTGGTGTAGTTGTTTCAGTTGTACTAACAGTTGTGCTTTCAGTTGTTGTGGCTGATGACGATTCTGTTGTTGTGGCTGGTGTAGTTGTACCAGTTGTTCTTACAGTTGTGCTCTCAGTTGTTGTGGCTGGTGTAGTTGTCTCAGTTGTACTAACATTTGTGCTGTCAGTTGTTGTGGCTGGTGTAGTTGTCTCAGTTGTACTAACAGTTGTGCTCTCAGTCTCAGTTGTTGTGGCAGGTGTAGTTGTTTCAGTTGTACTAACAGTTGTGCTCTCAGTTGATGTGGCTGGTGTAGTTGTCTCAGTTGTACTAACAGTTGTGTTCTCAGTTGTTGTGGCTGGTGTAGTTTTTTCAGTTGTACTAACAGTTGTGCTCTCAGTTGTTGTGGCTGGTGTAGTTGTTTCAGTTGTACTAACAGTTGTGCTGTCAGTTGTTGTGGCTGGTGTAGTTGCCTCAGTTGTACTAACAGTTGTGCTGTCAGTTGTTGTGGCTGGTGTAGTTGTCTCAGTTGTACTAACAGTTGTGCTGTCAGTTGTTGTTGCTGGTGTAGTTGTTTCAGTTGTACTAACAGTTGTGCTGTCAGTTGTTGTGGCTGGTGTAGTTGTTTCAGTTGTACTTTCAGTTGTGCTGTCAGTTGTTGTGGCTGGTGTAGTTGTCTCAGTTGTACTAACAGTTGTGCTCTCAGTTGTTGTGGCTGGTGTAGTTGTATCAGTTGTACTAACAGTTGTGCTGTCAGTTGTTGTGGCTGGTGTAGTTGTTTCAGTTGTACTAACAGTTGTGCTGTCAGTTGTTGTGGCTGGTGTGGTTGTTTCAGTTGTACTAACAGTTGTGCTGTCAGTTGTTGTGGCTGGTGTAGTTGTCTCAGTTGTACTAACAGTTGTGCTCTCAGTTGTTGTGGCTGGTGTAGTTGTTTCAGTTGTACTAACAGTTGTGCTGTCAGTTGTTGTGGCTGGTGTAGTTGTTTCAGTTGAACTAACAGTTGTGCTGTCAGTTGTTGTGGCTGGTGTGGTTGTTTCAGTTGTACTAACAGTTGTGCTGTCAGTTGTTGTGGCTGGTGTAGTTGTCTCAGTTGTACTAACAGTTGTGCTCTCAGTTGTTGTGGCTGGTGTAGTTGTTTCAGTTGTACTAACAGTTGTTCTGTCAGTTGTTGTGGCTGGTGTAGTTGTTTCAGTTGTACTAACAGTTGTGCTGTCAGCTGTTGTGGCTGGTGTAGTTGTCTCAGTTGTACTAACAGTTGTGCTCTCAGTTGTTGTGGCTGGTGTAGTTGTTTCAGTTGTACTAACAGTTGTGCTTTCAGTTGTTGTGGCTGATGACGATTCTGTTGTGGCTGGTGTAGTTGTTTCAGTTGTACTAACAGTTGTGCTGTCAGTTGTTGTGGCTGGTGTAGTTGCCTCAGTTGTACTAACAGTTGTGCTGTCAGTTGTTGTGGCTGGTGTAGTTGTCTCAGTTGTACTTTCAGTTGTGCTGTCAGTTGTTGTGGCTGGTGTAGTTGTCTCAGTTGTACTAACAGTTGTGCTCTCAGTTGTTGTGGCTGGTGTAGTTGTATCAGTTGTACTAACAGTTGTGCTGTCAGTTGTTGTGGCTGGTGTAGTTGTTTCAGTTGTACTAACAGTTGTGCTGTCAGTTGTTGTGGCTGGTGTAGTTGTCTCAGTTGTACTAACAGTTGTGCTGTCAGTTGTTGTGGCTGGTGTAGTTGTCTCAGTTGTACTAACAGTTGTGCTGTCAGTTGTTGTGGCTGGTGTAGTTGTTTCAGTTGTACTAACAGTTGTGCTCTCAGTTGTTGTGGCTGGTGTAGTTGTCTCAGTTGTACTAACAGTTGTGCTCTCAGCTGTTGTGGCTGGTGTAGTTGTTTCAGTTGTACTAACAGTTGTGCTGTCAGTTGTTGTGGCTGGTGTAGTTGTTTCAGTTGTACTAACAGTTGTGCTGTCAGTTGTTGTGGCTGGTGTAGTTGTCTCAGTTGTACTAACAGTTGTGCTCTCAGTTGTTGTGGCTGGTGTAGTTGTTTCAGTTGTACTAACAGTTGTGCTCTCAGTTGTTGTGGCTGGTGTAGTTGTCTCAGTTGTACTAACAGTTGTGCTCTCAGTTGTTGTGGCTGGTGTAGTTGTTTCAATTGTACTAAAAGTTGTGCTCTCAGTTGTTTTCAGTGGTGTAGTTGTTTCGGTTGTACTAACAGTTGTGCTCTCAGTTGTTGTGGCTGGTGTAGTTGTCTCAGTTGTACTAACAGTTGTGCTTTCAGTTGTTGTGGCTGGTGTAGTTGTTTCAGTTGTACTAACAGTTGTGCTCTCAGTTGTTGTGGCTGGTGTAGTTGTTTCAGTTGTACTAACAGTTGTGCTGTCAGTTGTTGTGGCTGGTGTAGTTGTCTCAGTTGTATTAAAAGTTGTGCTTTCAGTTGTTGTGGCTCGTGTAGTTGTTTCAGTTGTACTAACAGTTGTGCTCTCAGTTGTTGTGGCTGGTGTAGTTGTCTCAGTTGTACTAACAGTTGTGCTGTCAGTTGTTGTGGCTGGTGTAGTTGTCTCAGTTGTACTAACAGTTGTGCTTTCAGTTGTTGTGGCTGATGTCGATTCTGTTGTTGTGGCTGGTGTAGTTGTTTCAGTTGTACTAACAGTTGTGCTCTCAGTTGTTGTGGCCTGTGTAGTTGTTTCAGTTGTACTAACAGTTGTGCTCTCAGTTGTTGTGGCTGGTGTAGTTTTCTCAGTTGTACTAACAATTGTGCTCTCAGTTGCTGTGGCTGGTGTAGTTGTTTCAGTTGTACTAACAGTTGTGCTGTCAGTTGTTGTGGCTGGTGTAGTTGTCTCAGTTGTACTAAAAGTTGTGCTCTCAGTTGTTGTGGCCGGTGTAGTCGTTTCAGTTGTACTAACAGTTGTGCTCTCAGTTGATGTGGCTGGTGTAGTTGTCTCAGTTGTACTAACAGTTGTGCTCTCAGCTGATGTGGCTGGTGTAGTTGTCTCAGTTGTACTAACAGTTGTGCTCTCAGTTGTTGTGGCTGGTGTAGTTGTTTCAGTTGTACTAACAGTTTTGCTCTCAGTTGATGTGGCTGGTGTAGTTGTTTCAGTTGTACTAACAGTTGTGCTCTCAGTTGTTGTGGCTGGTGACAGTTCTGTTGTTGTTGCTGGTGTAGTTGTTTCTGTTGTTGCAATTGTGCTCTCAAATTCAGTAGTCAGTGTTGTTTGTGACTCTGTTGTAGTATCTGCTGCACTAGTGGTGGATGATACACCAATAGTTGTGTTGGCTGTTGAGTATTCTTTTGTTGGTTCAGTAGTAGAGGCCGTTACCATTGTTTCTGATACAAGAAAATAATTAACAGTTTATATAGAACTCGTAACAGTACTGACAAAAGAAAAGAAATTGTACGAATAATTTTTTTTATAAAATACTTATGTAAATCATCATTAATGTCCGAATAATTTTAAAGGGGTCCTATTATGCCCTCTTTTCGCAGTCTTGATTTTGTTTTTGGGGTGTACTCGAAAATGTTTTCATGCTTGATTGTTCAAAAACGCATTATTTTTCACGTATTTTTACATTATTACAGCTCATCTATCCCCAGACTGGGTGAACGCGCCGTTTCGATGAAGCCCTTCCTTCCAAAATACAAAATGTGTTGTGACTTTTTAGCTGGCCCAGTGTGCTGTGATTGGCCCAGTGTTCTTTGATTGACATCGCTTAGTGCATTCGGGAAATGTCCCACCCCTTCATAACAGCCAGCTCTACTCACTCAGATGTAAATAGCCTATTAAGGATTGCGTCAATTTCAAACCAATTCAAGCCTGATTTAGACTTAATAATTATTATTATAATGTTAACAAACAAGGATTTTTTCATTCACGGATTTTGCATGCAAGACTTTCACAGGACGCTTTAGACTGGTATGTTTTGTTTTGTTTTTGTAATTTTTTTACACCCTTTAGATACGATGTTATACACCATTTAAACCTGATATTTGTTGGAAAACTATGGTAATCCAAATACTAATCGACACCTTTTTTGCATATTTTGTGGGCGTGTATTATTTAAAAAGGAACATTATGACTTCATAAGATCCGGAAAAATCGTTTTGTAGTCCAAACTGTTCGTTGTTCTGTAGTTCTTGAAAAGTGGATTCTGTTCAATAATATATCTCCCTTTGGAGTGGACTTTGAGCTTTGAAACCTTGCAGATCTTTTTTATGCTCAAACAGCAACATTACAGACTAACTAAAGTTGAAAAAGTGAAAAAGCATAATAGGACCCCTTTACAGACAGACAGACAGACAGACAGACAGATAGATAGACAGATAGATAGATAGATAGATAGATAGATAGATAGATAGATAGATAGATAGATAGATAGATAGATAGATAGATAGATAGATAGATAGATAGATAGATAGATAGATAGACCTACCTGCATCATTAACTTCAACTGATTTAGAAGTTATGTTCAGGGCATTGACAGTTGCTGTGTCACTCAATAATGCATTGGCAATTGCTGTATTTGATGGCACATCCTGTGTAGCGTTGAAAGTGAGTTCTGATGTGGTAATGACTGACCCCTTGCTGGAATACATTTTTTTAGAAACACTGTCATTTGGAGACCTTTCTTAATATACCCACCTGATGTATTAATCACATGCTATTTGCACTGCATATAAAATAAGCACACATAGGCAGTGTATATAAAATAAGCAGAATTACAATGTAAAGTATTTACCTGAATCGTAGGACTGTGACTCTTAGGAAGGAGTGATATGTATTGTAGATGGCTTTAAACTGTAACAAAATACAGACAGTTACAATAGACACTTATGATTAGGCTATGAATGATAGACATCTACTGTTTGTAATTAAACATAATTGCTGTTTAATCACTCAAGAAATATATAGTGAATAGAGTATGTGGGATTTCACTTACATATTCCTGAACAAGCTGAGCCCTGTTGTTAAAAGCAAGAGACACTGAATCAAGGAGGTCATCTGTAAATTCATCTTCAGAGCGGAACACCAGAATTATTTGTACTACAGCAAGAGTTGTTGTTTGTGCTGGTGTAGTTGTTTCAGCTGTACTAACAGTTGTGCTCTCAGTTGTTGTGGCTGGTGTAGTTGTTTCAGCTGTACTAACAGTTGTGCTCTCAGTTGTTGTGGCTGGTGTAGTTGTCTCAGTTGTACTAACAGTTGTGCTCTCAGTTATTGTGGCTGGTGTTGTTGTTTTAGTTGTACTAACATTTGTGCTGTCAGTTGTTGTGGCTGGTGTAGTTGTTTCAGTTGTACTGACAGTTGTGCTCACAGTTGTTGTGGCTGATGACAATGCTGTTGTTGTTGCTGCAGGTTTAAGGGTAGGGATATGGTTATAATAAAAATTGTGGACCGTAATGATTTTCCAGGATCATCAAAATATGTTGACCCAGGAATGTGTCTAACTCTGCAAAAATCAGGATGTGCAAGAGTAACTATGAAACTATTTGATTAAGGAAGGTGATGAATTGTGTTGGGGTTTTTTTTTTTTTTTTTTTTTAATGTTAGTCTACACTAGCTGTATACATTTGACGAGAATCAGCCACAAGGTGGCGTTATAATATTTACAATCTAAAGAACACTACGGGCTAATCTCTAAATTCTTCTTGTCTATTCATTTTTGAATGTGCCTAAATACATACAGTCCTGGTCAAATGTTTACATACACCTTGCAGAATATTCAAAATGTTAATTATTTTAACAAAATAAGAGAGATCATACAAAATGCATGTTATTTTTTTCATTTAGTACTGTCCTGAATGAGATATTTTACATAAAAGACGTTTACATATAAAAGTTGAATTTATAAAAAATGATCCTGTTGAAAAGTTGACATACATTTGATTCTTACTATTATGTGTCGTTACCTTGAGGAGTCGCTTTTGGGGTTTTTTGTTTTGATGGTGTTCCATGAGTCGCTTGTTTTCCCTGAGCAGTTAAACTGGCCAATTGCGCTAGAAGTTAAGAATATCATCAGAACTATATCCTCAGTATCTCCTCACTTCAGATTTTGAAGTGAGAAAAAAATACCACAAAAATATTATTTGTTTTGTTTTTAATTCATTAATTGAATTATTAATTAATTAATAATTCACTTACAGATAAAAATCCATATTATAATAAAAGTTCTCCTCTCCATCCTGGTAAAGGTCAAGTGGTGAAGAAGAGTCTGGAAAGTAAGCAATATATCACTGAAGATTTTTTTTTATACATAAATTCATTTTCCATCATCAAAGGAAAACAAAGCACAAACATATAAAAACATCACTGCAGCCTAGGAACAACCAGTGTCGGTTCATACAACTGTCAGCTACAATAACCCTAAATTACAAACAATACTTTAATATTGAAACAATTTCACAAAATTTTACACCAAATCAGAAAAAGTAGCAAAGTATCTGTTAAAAGTGTTTCAGAATGAAAAAAATTCGAGTCCGTTTGTAAAAAGAAGAAATTCATCTTGAGCACCTTACAGAATACATTTAGTAACAGGACAGATTCTACACACCTCTAATTTAATCATACAGACTACAGCAAATCTACACAGCTAAGTGTTATCCTTTTTTTCTAATTACAGAAATGTATTGTTACAATTTCCCGCTTTCTTCATAATTAATAACACAAACATCTATAATAATAATATAACAATAAAAAAGCCCTTACCAATCCTTGAGCAAATATATTGAACACTGAAATGTAAAAAGAAAATTGTTAATCCACTGTTGGCTCAAGTGCTTCAAGTTCACGTTATGCTGTGCTCAAGATTTAGACTCACCTGTGTCAATACTGCCTCTTAAATAGAATGTGATGGCAACCTGACAGATGGTTTTTTTTCTTGTTTTGTTTTTTTTGCCTTCATTGAAATGCACAAATGAGCAATTGGAATGCTTCTTGGCTGAGGCTTTGAATTTTTTTTTTTTTTTTTTTTTTTTTTGATTTTTTTTTTTTTTTTGTATTGTTCATGTGTCAACAGTATGTATTGTTTGCACGCTAATTTATTACAGCTGTGGTGATGCTAAAGAAAATATCCCAGGTTTATAAATAGAGGATGTTAAGCAACTTGACATGCCCTCTCTCTAAAAGGTTAATAATACAAATCTAAATGTGACAATATTATATGATATGGAATTTTTATAATTTCGTAAATTGAGATTGCTACTGTCTAGAGTTTTTTCTTTTTTTAGACTTGCTGCTGTTGTTGTTTTTGTCAGAAGCTTATCTTCCTACTTGATGTTTTCTGATTGTCATTATTATTGAGACACAAAGATTATAGTTTTTATCTAATTGTAACTTAAAAAGTAAGTGAAAAAATTAAATGATAAATTAAAATTTCTGTCATGAAAGAAAAAATATGCTTAATGCATATTGCCTTGATTTTTTTGTTGTTGATTTTTTTATGATGCTTTGAATTCCTTTTCGGCATAATTATCTTGTCATTAATAATTTATGACAATCAAGCACCCATATTGGAATATATCTTAAATCTATACACATTTAGCTTATGCTACCAAAAGACATTGATTAACCTTAAAAATAAACAGTCTATTCTTTTTTAATGATACAGGACAAATTAAAGCCTACAATTAGAGTTTTCTTTGAATTAAACAATAAACAAAAAGCTATACAAAAATCTGTAAGACTTGGATTGATGTCAGGTGTGAGCATGCATGCTCATTTTCATTTATATCATCATGCAGCTCATTTGCATTTGCATGTTTATTTTTCCTACGTCAAACCTTCACGCTTGCTACTCATGCGAGATGTCAAAAGACACCTGAAATCATTCTTCACATTCACTGCTTGTGGGAATGTTTCACAATTTTGAAAGTAATGCACAGGTACTCTCTAAACGAGTTTGTTAGTTTCTTTTTGACCGGTAGTGCATTAACTGTGTCTTCATATTGTGTAATTTGTTTGCAATTTTGACCTAGTTTAAATCTCATTAAAATAATTATTTGGACATTAAACAATTCTGTAACATTTCAGAGATATTTGTTATAGGTATTGAATATAAGTATTGAAATTGATTTTTAAAATATGTAACAAGCAATAAGCAACTATATAAGTCATAAAAGAAGCATAAATAAGTTTAGTCTTCAGGTAATTTGGGTTGAAGTGTCACATTGTTTAAGTAAAGTAAAATCAAGTAGTTGTCATTCATGACATTACAAGCAAGTCTCAGAAATGAATAGATGGGTGTGGTGGGTGTTACTGTGAACCACTCTCCACTTTAGACTTCTTTAAACCACACATTTGATGTGGTGGACACAGATGATGTGAAACCAGGCCTCGGAGAAGTGCTTTATATTAATATAATATAATATAATATAATATAATATAATATAATATAATATAATATAATATAATATAATATAATATAATATAGGCCTAATATAATATAATATAGGGGAGCGCGGGGCACAACGTAACACGGGGCTAGTTGTAACACACTTGTTTTAAATACTTCCACACATGCTAGGATGACGAAACTTAGTGTATTTACTAGTTGCCATATCAACACTATATAGAGAAAAAAAATTGCGCCAAAATTATTATTTTTTTGGAAGATATCCATAGACATTTATTAAACCATAGCAAAAGTACATTTCTTACTTAAGTTAATTTTTCATCTCTATTTTTTTTGTTTATTTAAAATTAGACAAATCTGATATTATTTTAATCTCCAATATGTTATTTAACAGTTGAGATAGCTCTTTAATGCTTCGCTAACTAGCAGAAGACACTAGCAGGGTTTAAATCCCAGTTGTACAGGCGGGGCATGTTGTAACACTGCATTACAATGTGCCCCTATTAGAAATATGCTATGATATTCTATAGTTTTATACATTTTATTGAGAAAACATGAGAAAAAGGTGAATAAAGACTGAGAGTCAATGTTCAGAAATTACTAATTATTTATTTGTTTTGAACTATGTTGTATAGCTGTGTTTTCCTGTGTTCGTGGTCAAAATTCAAAAATGAGTTTATATTTAACCTCCTCAGTCCCCGTGTCCACATACGTGGACACCACATTTTTGGCTGTGTGCAGCTTAATACTTAATTCTGTGTAACTGGAACTGGTTTTTCACAAACATGGACACTTATACTGCCATCTGGTGGTGTCAGGAGAAAAAAAAATTTAACATAAATAATTTCAAGATGGCGGAGAACAGAGGCGAAATGTCACGCAGCCACATCAGACCAAAACGCCCACAAGGTAAAAAATGTAATAACATTTCATCGTTGATTCTTGTTAAGTTATGCATAATAGTGTTGTATGATTAAAATGGCATGCACATTTGACAAACTTTTGTAACAGGAAAGATTTACTAGGCTGCTAAACTTGATGTCCACATATGTGGACATTGGGACTTAACTTCGATGAAACTGTATAAGAATTTTAGCAAAAAAAATGACAATTTGTAGTTGCACAACTTGCGAGCTTCGTGGCGCGCGTGCACACACACACACACACACACACACACACACACTCTCTCTTGATCACTCGCGATCGCACACACAGACACTCTCTCTTGCCCATTCACGATCGCGTGCGCGAACATACACACACTCTCTTGATCACTCGCGATCGCACACACAAACACTCTCTCTTGCCCATTCACGATCGCGTGCGCGCGCACACACACACACACACACACTCTCTTGATCACTCGCGATCGCACACACAGACACTCTCTCTTGCCCATTCACGATCGCGTGCGCGCACACACACACACACACACACACACACACACACACACACACACACACACTCTCTTGATCACTCGCGATCGCACACACAGACACTCTCTCTTGCTCATTCACGATCGCGTGCGCGCACACACACACACACATTCTTGCTCACTGCGATCGAGCGTGCACACACACACAAATAAAAATAACATTCCTAGTTTGGAGAAGTTGAAGTTTTGGAGTGTTACAAAAAAGAAAGCAAATTTTCAAATTTTTTTTTTTTGGATATGTTTTTTATTTGGATAGAAATTTTGTTTTTCCATATCAATGTTCAGAAGTGGTGATCAGTTGACAGCTCCGCCCCTCTCTTCACCGAGTGTCCAAGATATACAGCCAGAGGCCAGATGAAACGTTCACAAAGTCACAAAGTCGATCATCGACCTCCGGCCTAGGGTGTCCTGGTGCCACGTGCACTGATGGACACCCTTATGCTTGAACATGGTGTTCCTTATGGACAAACTGTGACTAGCCCGCTCGGGTTCAGATCAGGGGGGCCATTCCTCCCAATCACGCCCCTCCAGGTGTCACTGTCGCTGCCCACGTGGGGGTTGAAGTCCCCAAGTAGAACGATGGAGTCCCCAGTCAGAGCGCTATCCAGCACCCCTCCAGGGTCCAGGGATCAGGTCGTCGAATTCCCCGCCTTCGACTGCCGCCCGATCCTCTAAGCACCGGCCCCTTACAGTCCCACCTACGGGTGGTGAGCCCACGGGAGGGCAGCCCCACGTCGCTTCTTCGGGCTGAGCCCGGCCGGACACCATGGGGGAGGCCTGGCCACCAGGCGCTCTCATACGAGCCCCACCCCGGGCCTGGCTCCAGGGTGGGGCCCCGGATAAATTTTCCAACTCACCTGGGCTGAGCTGTGGGTCATGACCGAAAAGACAAGATCCCGGATACAAGTGGCCGAAATGAGCTTTCTCTGCAGGGTGGCTGGGCGATCCCATAGAGATAGGGTGAGAAGCTCGGTCACTCCGGAGGAGCTCAGAGTAGAGCCGCTGCTCCTCCACATCGAGAGGGGCCAGCTGAGGTGGCTCGGGCATCTGTTCCGGATGCCTCCTGGACGCCTTCCTGGGGAGGTGTTCCGGGCACGTCCCACCGGGAGGAGACCCCGGGGAAGACCTAGGACACGCTGGAGAGACTATGTCTCCCGGCTGGCCTGGGAACGCCTCGGTGTCCCCCTGGAAGAGCCGGACGAAGTGTCTAGAGAGAGGGAAGTCTGGGCATCTCTGCTTAGACTGCTGCCCCCGCGACCCGGCCCCAGATAAGCGGAAGATGTATGTATGTATGTTCAGAAGTTATACAAGAGTAACAACGAAAAATGTTCAGGCACAGGCTGTAAATAAAAGAGATTTGCACTTTGTTACACAATGGTGTATTGATTTTTTTCTGTGAATTCAGACCCAGTGTCCACATATGTGGACATCATTTTTTTCAAAAAGTGCTTCATGTTCAAAGATAAATTCTGGTTATTATATATATTGGTCCCCTCCTAACCCCAAAAAGCTAGAAGAAATCTAAAATGCACGCCAAACCAAAGCTCGGGTCTGAGGAGGTTAATTATTAAAAAATGCCATTATTTTATATGAAAGAGTTTTTTAATTGTATTTTATTTAGAAAATATTTTAGTGCTTTTTTTATTAGATCAGATAACATTTTAAGCTGTCATATGTCATGTTACAATGTGCCCCTCACATGTTACAATGTACCCCACCTATGGGGCATTTTGTCACATTTCACTTCCATTCTTTCGGGGTATATCCAGAAAAAAGTATATACTGTATTAATAAAACAAAACCACATAATTGTACTAGACGTGGGAAATTAATGTGGGAAAAAATAAATACTCTGAACCATAAGTAGGCTAGATTTACACAAACTGAGAGAGTCAAAAAGCGTTACTTAGTGCCCCGCTCTCCTCTAATACAGTGTAGGATTACAAATTAAAGAATCTGTTTAAGATCTGCTGATCTTATGTCCTTACATTACATAACATAAAAAACTAAGGTAGAGTATATTGAATTTAGCATTTAAGGTTATGATGATGATATCAGCTGCTAAGCAAAGTTTCCAGCAAGAGATTCCTGCCAGTCCTGTTCTCTCTATTGTAAGTTAAATGAGTCAGATTACTGAAACTCTCACCCTTTGTCTTTAATGGCTCTTGGAGCCCGTGTCCCAGTCGTTGAATAGTTATGCTGGTTGAATAGTTAAAATAGCCGAGTCCCAAATAGACGTCTGTCTCTTTCACACGCCTGGTTTGGCTACAGGTTTGGATAAATAAAGGCCGGTGTTGTGCCAACACCGGTCTCAAATAGAGGCCTGGTCTGTTTTTTAGTTTCGGGTTGTATTTAATCTTCTAAAACCCGTCAGATCGTCTGTTTAAGCCAGTTCTATGGAGCAGATTGCGTACGCAAGACAGCCCTGCGCATCTGGGCGGGAGCTGTTAGCGCAAGCAAGGCAGTTAGCGGAGGCCGGAGAGGGAGAAGTGGAGGAGAGCGATGAGGCGGAGGAATTCGCCAATGAACTTGTAGTTGAGGATCGCGGTGATGATGATAGTGATGAATTGAAAACCAAAAGTGGTGATGAAAAGCTTTTAATTGTGTTAGCAATGACTAATGCATAATTTTGCTGATTTTAACATTGGGATGTCTAATGCTATTCTGACTTATTTACACTGTTAAAGAGTTTAATTTTCATGCTAAACATGGTCAAAGTTCTAAAAAATGAGTTGGACGTAAGTTTCAGAAAGTTTTTGTTTCGAGTATGGCACTGAATGATGTCATAAAGGGCGGAAGTTCTTGTATGGGCACGGCACGCCTCCAGGAGCTCGACTGATTTCAGAAAGAATCGGTACAGCCGTATTAGTCTTTTATAAATCTGCTAAAACTAAAGACTCTTTGGAGATATGGAGGATGCAATACTACTCTATAGGTATTGAAGATGAGTGTGTTATGTGCCCTTTAGTCAAGTCATCTTCATTTATATAGCGCTTTTAACAATGTAGATTGTTCCAAAGCGGCTTTACATTAATAATAGGAAATTAAAGTAACAGAGATTATATCAGGCTTTATAGTTAAGTTAAGTTATTGTCCAGCTAAAGTTAGTTTTGATTTATTCACTTCCGTCGCAACAATCATAAGTTAACTTAACTTAGAGGCCACTATCACGACACCGTTTTAACAGAAAACTCTTACGTTCTTTCTGTGCAAACTTCAAAAACGTGAAACAGTGAGAACGCTGATGGCGTGCACATGCGTATTACGAGTTCAGTCTATGTGTGTGTGTGTGTGTGTGTGTGTGTGTGTGTGTGTGTGTGTGTCTTTCACAGGGGAGAGACTAGTTGACACTTCAGGACTGCGTTGTCATCGCGTCCAGGCGCAGGTCCTTCATCAGATCTGGATACAGCCTGGATCCGGCGGACTGCGGTAAACCTCGGGATAAACAGAGAGACTAATATTAGCGTAGACGCCATTCTTCTTATGATGTAATGAGTACATCAGGATTTATGGGAAGTGTTCCTGGTTCCGGCTGACCTAATCTATGCAGCCTAACATTGAATTATAGAAGTCTATAATGTGTTATGCGTATGCTAGGTCAAAGAGATGTGTTTTTAGTCTAGCTTTGAACTGACAGAGTGTGTCTGCTTCCCGGACAATGTTAGGAAGATTGTTCCAAAGTTTTGGTGCTAAACAGGAAAAGGATCTACCGCCAGCAGTCGATTTTGATATTCTACATATTATCAACTGGACAGAATTTTGAGATCGCAATAGACGTGAAGGACTATAATGCGTTAAGAGCTCGCTCAAGTTCTGCGGAGCTAAACTATTTAGTGCTTTGTAAGTAATCAGCAATATTTTAAAATGTATACGATGTTTAATAGGGAGCCAATGCAGTGTTGACAGAACTGGGCTAATATGGTCATACTTCCTGGTTCTGGTATAAACTCGAGCTGCTCATTTTGGACCAGCTGTAGTTTGTTTATTAAGCGTGCAGGGCAACCACCCATAATAGCATTACAATAATCTAGCCTTGAGGTCATGAACGCATGAACTAATTGTTACACATTTGTCAATGAGGGCATATGACGTAATTAAGATATATTTTTAAGATGGAAAAATACAGATTTTTACAGATACTAGACACGTGACTTTCAAATGAAAGATTGGTATCAAAGAGCACACCCAGGTTCCTAACCGACGATGAAGACTTGACAGAGCAGCCATCAAGTGTTAGACAGTATTCTAGTTTATAACGTGAGGACGTTTTTTGTCCAATAATTAGAATCTTTTTGCTGAATTTAGTAGTAGGAAATTACTAGTCATCCAATTTTTGATATCACCTATGCATTCCATTAATTTTGTGAATTGGTAAGTTTCGTCAGGGCGTGAAGAAATATAGAGCTGAGTATCATCAGTATAACAGTAAAAAGTAATGCCATGCTTCCTAATGATATCTCCTAAGGGTAGCATGTACAGAGTGAAAAACAACAGTCCTAGTACTGAGCCTTGTGGTACGCCATACTGAACTTGTGATCGATAAGACATCTCTTCATTTACTGCTACACACTGATAACGGTCAGGGCTGCGTTTCCAGATAACGATGGATCTTAGCACTTACGAGGATTTTCTACGAGCGACTTTACGAACGTTCGTGTTCGTTTCACGTGCGTTTCACAAAAATGCACTTAGCACAATCGCACGCAGCTGTGCTTTAAGTGCTACTTAAGAGTCGCTGTCCGTTTGTCAAGTGCTGAAATGTCACCTTGTAGAATGGCTCGTAATTGTAGCACACGCTTGTATTTTGAAATCTATAAAAAGCACAAACCTTCGGGTGGAGACACCAGCAAAATGGCTGAACCAAAAAAAAAAAAAAAAACATTTTCTAAAAGAGGAGATTAATGTCATTTTATATGAGGTGGAGCTATCCAAATGTATTATTTTCAGGGCAGTCAAACAAATAAATAAAAACAAAAAATTTAGGAGGATATTGCTAGAAAACTGACTGTAACTAGGGGCATAAAAAGATCAGGGAAGGGGGTCAGGAAGAAGTGGCAAGCCTTGCTAAAAGGAAATGGGAACTGCAGATGACAACATTTAATAAAACAGGTGGTGGGCCCAATGAGTCCTCCCTTTTCACAGCAGAGGAAGAAAAGGCCTTGTCATTTGGCACAAGTGCTTCAGATGGCATTTGTGGTGGTATTGACATCCATGGAGGAGTAGGGGTAACTCAACCTGAGCCTGAGTCAGGTCCTTCATGATCAGTTTCATCTGCCATCTCCCAGCACATCTCCTAGTCCTCCAAACAACCCTACCAGGCCTCAGCCTCCATCTTCTGTTGTCCAGACTGCAGCCACACACCTCAGCAGTTTGAGAATCTTTGTAGTTGTAGTCAGGACATATGAGAGTGTCCTTATAGGGAGGAATAAGATGAAGAGGTGGTGGAGGAGGATGAGGAGGAGGTCAAAGATGGCATGATGGGGCCACATGATGGCCAACCAAGAAATGCCCAATACATGGTACAAGTCATTGACAGATTTTTTTAGTTCATCCCTATTTTTCCCAGTCTTTGAAGCATATGTCATCTTTTATAAAAAAAATTGTTCATTCATTTAATTGAGATTAAAATGGTTGGATTAAACTATTTCAATTTTTTTGTTTTTGTTTTCTGCCCTTTTTAATTATTTAATTTAGAAATTCATTTAAACAAAAAACGAGTAATAAAGTGTACAATAAACTTAAAGTACAATCAAAACCTTATAATTACATTTCACTTGAATAAAGGTGTAATCTGCCGGTTGTCCTGCAGGTCTTCTTACGATGCACTTGGGGATTTACGATTACTCCAGAGGACACGTAGATCTACGATGATTTTTAAGTGCTACTTAAGTTACACAGCTTTTGGGAATCAGACCGTAATATTAAGATCAGTCGTACGATCGCTTTTACGATCTACTTAGGCTTACGATGCTTTTGGGAAACGCAGCCCAGATAAGTATGATTTAAACCATGCTAATGCAATTCCACTAATGCCAACATAATTTTCGAGTCTATTTAAAAGAATGTTGTGGTCAATAGTATCAAATGCAGCACTAAGATCGAGTAACACTAATTGCAAGATACAACCACGATCGGATGATAGGAGCAGATCATTTGTAACTCTAATGAGAGCAGTCTCAGTACTATGGTACGGTCTAAATCCTGACTGAAAATCATGGCAGATATAATTTCTTTCTAAAAAGGAACACAGTTGTGAAGATACCGCCTTTTCTAGTATCTTTGACTGAAAAGGTAGATTCGAGATCGGCCTGTAATTGACTAATTCTGTACAATCAAGTTGCGTTTTTTTAACAAGCGGTTTAGTCATAGCCAGCTTAAAGGTTTCTGGTACGTATCCTAATGACAAAGATGAATTAATGATATTAAGAAGAGGATCTATGACCTCTGGAAGCATCTCTTTCAGTAGCTTAGTCGGTATAGGGTCTAACATACATGTTTTTCGATTTAGATGATTTAACGAGTTTAGCGAATTCTTCCTCTTCTATAGCAATGAATGAATCAAATTTTTCCTTAGGGAGACTACAATGCACTGCCTGATGCGATACTGTAGTAGACGGTTTCATAGTAATAATTTTCTCCCTGATGTTATCAATCTTATAAGTGAAGAAGTTCATAAAGTCATTACTGCTGTGCTGCTTGGAAACTTCTGAGCCTGAAGCTTTATTTTTCATTAGTTTAGTCACTGTTTTAAATAAATACCTAGGGTGTTGTTTATTGTCTTCTAATAGGGTTGAAAAATAAGCAGATCTAGCAGCTTTTAAGGCCTCTCTGTATGCAATCAAGCTCTCCTTCCATGAAATGCGAAATACCTCTAATTTTGTTTTCTTCCAGTTGCGCTCCATTTTTCTGGCTGCTCTCTTAAGGGCCTGAGTGTGCTCGTTGTACCACGGCGTTGGACTATTTTCTTTAATCGTCTTTAAGCGCAACGGAGCAACTGTGTCTAAAGTGCTGGAAAAGAGAGAGTTAAAAGTTTCTGTCACAATATCAAGTTCTTCTAAGCTATCTGGGATGCTGAGATGATGAAACTGATCAGGAAGTGTATTAATAAAGCAATCTTTAGTGGCAGAAGTGATAGGTCTAACATATTTGTAACATGGAGTCGGCTTTGCAGCCTTGGCTAAATGAAGTTTACATGAGACTAGATAATGATCTGAGATGTCTTCGCTCTGCTGCAGAATTTCAACGGCATCAACATTGATTCCATGTGATAATATTAGATCTAGAGTATGATTACGACAATGAGTAGGTCCTGACACGTGTTGTCTAACTCCAATAGAGTTAAGAATGTCTTTAAATGCCAAACCCAATGCATCTTTATCGTTATCTGCATGTATATTAAAATCACCAACAATTAGGACTTTATCTGCAGCCAGTACTAACTCCGATAGAAAGTCAGCAAATTATTTGATAAAGTCTGTATGGTGCCCTTGTGGCCTGTATACAGTAGCCAGCACAAATCTCAAACGTGATTTATCATTTACACTATATATTGTTACATTAAGCACCAACACTTCAAAATAATTATATTTGAAACTAGACTTCTTGGTAATTCCAAAAATATTACTATAAATTACAGCAACTCCTCCCCCTTTGCCTTTCAGACGAGGTTCATGTTTATAACTGTGAACTTGCGGGGTGTACGTGTAATCGTTTGGTTTTAGCCAGGTTTCTGTCAAACACAGCACATCTAGATTATAGTCTGTAGTCATATCATTAACAATAACTGCTTTTGAAGTAAGGAATCTAATATTCAGCAACCCAAGCTTTATCATTTGTATTATATCTGTTTTTTATTTGTTGAACATCAATTAAATTATTACCCTTAGATGGGTTTGGAAGTTTTTGTATGTCCTAATTCGGGGAACAGACACAGTCTCTATATGATGATATCTAGGTGAAAGAGGCTCTATGTGATGGGATTTATTTGACCTTGGACTGCTAGCAGACGGTCGGTTTAGCCAGTCTGTCTGCTTCCTGACCTGAGCCCCAATTCATAATGTCTATATTACGACAGTCATAATGTTATCAATATTTTCTACAAATATCATCTGATGGAATGGAAATGGTCATGTTTATGGTCTTGTGTTCCCCGTCTTGTGTTTGTGGACTTTTATGTTGAAGTGTTTATTCTGTTCCTATTGATTCTGGATTCATTTCCTGTGTTTAATTCCTGTTTTCCTTGTTGCATTGCCTGCATCCGAAATCACATACTCTCTTGAGTAGTTACTTACTTTGAATAAGTAATTACTTTGTAACCGCCAAAAAATTATGTTCTATATATGAGTGTGTGTAGTATGAATGTAATTCGGACATATTACATTCATGTTGTCATTATCATGTGACCAACCAGCGTCAGTTGTGTCGCTTCACTGCCATTCACAAATCCTCTCCTGTGGCCTCATGGGATAGTAAAGTGTTCGTCGTATGCACACTTAAGAATCTCACCGGTAAAAGTATGTCATCCAGATACCTACAGTGTTTACCTACTATTTTATGAGTACTGTGAATTCAGACATACTTAATTTTGTCACATACTGCACTGTTTTTCGCCTACTATATAGTAGGGAAGTATGTGGTTTCGGACGCAACCAATGTCAACAAATATGCAAGAAGTGAATTTGTATGCATATTTTACTATGGGATCAATATCCCATCAAAAGTTTTGCAGTCACGGAATAATAAGCGTGAATCGAAAATTTTAAAACACATGTAAAAAATCATTTTGATTTAGACAAAAAATAACAAGCATGAATAAAAACTTTAAACACATAAAAAATTGTGACCTGCTAACGGAACGTCTACCTGGTGATCCGTTTTCGTTAAATTTGTCATCCTAACGACGACCTGCATATGATCCATCATATTCATCTTTAAGGCACTTACATCTGGACCTGGCACCGCGAGAGTCGATCTTCTCCGAGCAACACAACAGTTGTTTCATCAAAGAATTCCCAATTTTTAACGAGAGAACAAATGACTCACTCGTAAAGACAGTAACTTGCCACCACCTACTGGCCATTTTACTTTAACAAGGATCTGCAATGTCGGTCCTGGGTGCAGAGTTACCTCCAACCCTGATCAAACACACCTGAACCAGCTAATCATTATCTTCTGGATTATTAATACTAGAGACAGGTGAGGTTTTTATCGGAGTTAAAGATAAACTCTGCAGGACAGCGGCACGCCAGAAACTACGTTATCTATCCCTTATCTTTTAAATGATTTTCATGTTGCTGTTGCTAATTTTCATGTAAAGCTATAATTAAAACATTAATCCTAAAGTATTAATATGCAATTATGTAGCTATGTAAGTAAACACAAAGTATTTAATAAATCACTGCTTATCAATTCAATAGCATCAGTAGTCATGGGTTGCATTGGAGTGACGTCAACTCCCCTCTTCGATTGATTGGCTAGAGGAGGAGCTGTCAATCTAGAACTAGTAGACCAATGGTGACGCTTAAGCCCACCCTAATTTGCATGAAACTCGAACTGCAACATTTGGAAGAGCAAGCGCAGAACGTGGAAAGAAGAGCAAAGAGAAAAACAGCACAAGCATACAAAAGAGTAAAATATGAGCAGAAAATGAAAGAGAGCACAAAGTACAGAGTAATAAAAATCAAGGAACCCATAATATTTAAGAAAACATTAACATAGGCTACTGTAAGTTTAAGTTTTGTTAACGCGTAAAGCTTTTATTCATGTTTGTTATTTTTGGATTCACACTTATTATATTTCGATCCGTGACCACGTTGTTTGCTTTTCTGGTCATTTTGCTTTTCTTTTCTTTTTTCAATTTGTGCAACAAAAAAAATTCAATTTTTTATTCACGCTTATTATTTTTTGATCCGTGATCGCAATACTTTTAACGGGATGTTGATCCCATACATTAATTTACCAGACATCTATTAAAAAATATCAATTAATTCATAACAAACTGGTTTTCATGATGTATCTTAACCGCAGGAAACTTTATTTAATGAAACGTTCCTCATAGGGAAGATTGGGTATGGTTGTTACATGGGGAGAGTTGTAAAACTACCAATTCCATCAATCAGGGATAAGCTAGGAGTCCTATGATAATTTCATTGTTTAGCCACATCCTCCCGGATCCCATATGAATCGTTGTCAAGGCTGGAAATAGGTACATGCAGATTTAATAAAGAAAAAAGTAACGCAACTTTGAAAAGTGTTAACTTACGTCCATCCCCTTGCAAACAACTAAGAACAGTTTGTTTTTAATAATATTGCAGAATGCCAAGAAAATGAAAAGACAGATAGAGGTGTGCCTGCCCACTTTTTTTTTTAAAGCAACTAATGGGGTTTCAAAGGAGGGCAGATCAGTTGTTGATGAAAGCCAATGAAGAGAATTATGAGAACGTAGACAATGAAAACTTTTGTGTTATTTGTATAGAGCCATTTGGAAGCTCAAAGCCAAAGAAAGTCTGGGTAATCCCTGCTACAGACAGTGTGATTTCAGCAATCCTGTAAGATCATTACAAATCACACTGTACGACATGGATCTAATAAACTTGGGTATGACATGCATGTAGACTGTATGATGATGACACTGAATCGTAGGCTACGATGGAAGTTAGTATAGAAGAATAAAACGTCATCAGCATGTGCTAATGGTAAAGAAATAGAGCAAGATGAATCACACTTTGGCAATTGTGCTTTTTATGTGTGCTGAAAAAAGAGGAGAATATGGATGCGGTCATGGTTTGGGAAAAGAGGCCAACTTGACATGCCGATTTTGCAAATGGAGCTTGAGGTAAGTAGTTTTAAGTTTTTGTGCCATGTCGCGTTGACCAATACACCATTTCATGTTGCTTTTTTCTTGGCTAGTCAGTAAACGTAGGTCGTAGCAGCAAACACACTGTAAGATTGTGACACAGTCAGAAAATGATCACAGGCTATCTTTGGTCGCAAGACCGTGACAATGGTCGTCTTTGATCCTCTCTCACTGTACGACCACGACGAACGCTTAGGAGCCACAAATCGCCACGATTGGTCATCTTTCCTGGGACAGCCCAAAATCTGGCCATAAAATGTGCCCTATGCAGTTTCTGGGCCCACCAAGCCTGCACTATAGGGTTAAAAACTTTCATTTGTCACCATTGTGACTCTGAGAATTAGAGAGTTTCTGTTAGACCCAAAAAAACATTTCTTTACACAGGTACACTGGAGTCGAGTCTTAACTAAGCATAAATATCATTAAGGAGGTTAGTTCTGGTAGACTAATTTACACACACACATGCACACACTCCTCAGTCAAACAGAAAGTGGATATGAGTTATGGTCAGTCACAGAGAGAGAGGCATTGTTTTAATTATTCTTTTGGATTGTTTCAATAAACCTGTTTTTGACACATATTTCATGGTGCGGCCACTGTTTTTGCTCCTTTTGACTAATTGTTACAACTTGCCTCAGTAGTACAACCTATACACCGGACACGGTAGTGGGGTGTTAGTTGTAACAAAGGCACACCATGTATTTGACATTAACTCATAGGGGCTGTGATATTCTTACAGAGGTTTAAATTGGTGCCTTTTGTAGTACACAATTGTGAGTACTTTGTATAAAAGTTTCAGCACTATAGCTAAAACAATTCAGTGAGTTAAGTATACTGAAGTAAAAAGTGTTACAACCATACCGGTCTCCCCCTACTTAGTGAATTCCTTTAGTGAATTCTAGTCCGAAAAAAATTGCCTGCATAACCCAAGCTCAAATACATTAAGTGACAATTCCAACACAATACCCACGCAGTAAACCATTGCAAAGATGTAGGCTTGTCAAATTTGTCGTCCTCGCTGTCATGCTCATGACGCACTTTCTCAGGAGTGGCTCTTTTTTGTTTTGCAAGCGGTGACATTTCATTCAAATTCAGTTCTGAAGTATTGTTGCTGCTGTCATGTTTTAAAATAACAAGAAACTATTTCAAACTTGACTAGCAGGATACTTGTATTTTTGATTAGCATATCTTTCATCTAGGCACATGACTCGAATGCAATGAAGGGGTGTCCAAATTATACCAGTTAACATAGATCTTTTTGACTTCAAGGTCTTCTCATTGTCCACAACAATATTTGATCAAATATTTTAGAGCTTAGCATAGCTTGAAAGATGTATTTATTATAAAAAATATTCTTAGCATCACTCAGAGTTCACAATACAAGCTTAAATCATACTGTGATATCTCTTTTGTTTTTAGTTCTGTCACTGGATGAACAGATCCCCTGGGCACAAATTTGCCCATTTTCTTTGAGATCATTTTAATGTTATGGTGAATGGGTGACCTATGGAATTTCTGACCTATGGAGTTGATGTTGATATGATATAGCTAATCTGCCACAGAAAGATAATATTTCAGATCTCTACATTTTGTAACCAACCTGCAAAGGTACAGTGGCCTACTGTGAAAAGTTTCTGGTACCTGTCAAAAACGCCTTAAAGGAGAATTTTTTATTTATCAACTTTGCTACATTGGAGTGGCATGATACACAGGGGCTAAAAATTGCTAATGAGCATCACCTGCGTGCCACACTAATAATTCTAATAATTTCTTAATTGGGATGGATATCCCAATATGCATATGCAGCCATATGCAGGCCAACCAAGTGACACATGACATGTCTATCAATCCCCATAACCCACAACTTAAACCATAAATTGAACAGATTGGGTGATAAATTCTTAAAGTTTCGCTCAAGCAAACCCTTTCCCCATTCCACCCTGATCTGAGAGAAAACAATTATTAGGTTATATAGGTTCTCCTAACCAACCACAAAACATATGCTTTTTAGAACTGAGCAAGAAGGGCCACCCCTAATCATCAGTGAGGCGTAAGCAGATTGTACAAATTCATACGAATTAGCAATCAACTCCCCAAAACCTTAAATAGTTACGAATTGCCATGATAGTGTGTTGCCTATTACTGAATTTTAACAAAAATTCACATCCTACTTGGTAAAATCACTGGGGTTGCGTAGCATTTTGATGTTTGTTTGTTTTCTTATGTGACCTTGTTTCCTGTTTGCGTGTGTTCAAATAACCCACTTGGCCTTTTATCAAATTAGCTTGAATTGTTCCTGAAGAGGGCAGGCTTGACTTCTACTGGTGGGAGATTAACCAAACCTAAACCTGGCAACTTGCATGAGAATGACAGCTCTTTACTTGTCTGAGCATCATTTTACTGACATAAACACCTGTATAAATCACAGTGCCGAGAAAATCATCACAAAGAAGCTTATATTGAAGCATCATTCCTAAAGAACTCGTAATATTACCACTGAACCTGTACCTACATTCATTTAGTGTGAAAGTGACACAGGTTGTGCAAAGTGATTCAACAACAGCAAAGAATGTGGCTCAGGAACCTTGAGACATTCCTTTCATCGTGACATTTGATTGTAGGCGTTCTATTTTCTACAAATTGTTACTTCTGAATCTTTGTGTATCAGGTTGTCAACACCTTGTGATTATTTGAACTTTATGCCACCTCTGTTCTATAAAAAAAAAAAAAAAAAATGCCTTTCATGATATGCTGTATTACTGCAGGGTCCAAAATGAACTCTAAGTGCCAAAAGTGATTCAAATTTGCCTTTGGTGAGTAAAAAAGTAGCTATAACTTACATTACACCACCAAAACATGCATGTAAAGAAAGGTTTTTTCTTTTAGAGGCATGATGCTGTGAGTGAATGCAGCACAACCGCGAACATAAATGGACAACTTTAAAGGCGATTTTCTCAATGTTTAAATTTTTTTTGCACCCTCAGATTCTAGATTTTCAAATAGTTGTATCTCGGCCAAATATTGTCATATATGATGACAACAAACCATTCGTCAGTGGAAAGCTTATCTCATTTTCAAAAAATGGACCCATGTGACTGGTTTTGTGGGCCAAGGTCACAAATGAACAATCCATCAAAAGATCTGTGCTGCAACTCAAGAACATAGAAAAAACTTTTTTTTTTTTTTTTTTTGTGATGTTCCACTTCAAAGCAGGTATGTAAAGGACAGGAGTATTATCTGTCTGAGCACCTGCCACAGATATGAATCTCAAATAGATAAGCACCTTCCCTGTTATCAGTCTCAGAGAGCATTTGGTGTATTCCAAAAAAAAAGGAATACAAGAAATGTTCTCTGAGACTGATAACAGGGAAGGTGTGCCAGCGAGGAAATAGATTTTGTCGGTCTGTAAAGATGCCATGAACCCCACATGTTGGATAAAATCAGTGAAAAAATGTCTAGTCTTGTTAAACACTGTGAGTTTGCTGAGTGCTGAGAGAGTGCTGAGAGTTTAATTGTGGCTCAGTGGGTATAGCACTGTCATCTCACAGCGAGGAGGTCCTGTGTGCAGCATGTTTTCCCTCGCTGTGTCCCAATTCAAAGGCTGCATTCTTCGAGGGCCGCATTTGAAGGCCGATTGCTTCACTATGGCGCAACGAAGGCTGTCCTAATTCAAAGGCTCCTTCCGACAAGAATAGTCCTGTGTAGGCTAGACCGTCCCATTTGACAACGCTCAGTCCGACCTTCGAAGGCGTGACCTTTTGAAGTCAGAGTACCTCTAAGGATGTTGCCTTTGAATTGGGACACAGCCCATGTGTCCAGCAGCCATATCACCCTGTAGCCCAAGACTGGTTGCCCACTGAAGCTAAGCAGGGCTGAGCCTGGTCAGTACCTGGATGGGAGACTCCTGGGAAAACCAGGCTGCTGCTGGAAGAGGTGTTAGTGAGGCCAGTAGGGGGCGCCAGTATAGTGACAAGGACACTATACTGTCCAAAGAAAACGAGGTCCTGACTCTCTGTGGTCATTAAAAATCCCATGGCACTTCTCGTAAAGAGTAGGGGTGTAACCCCGGTGTCCTGGCCACATTCCCTCCATCGGCCATTGCCAGTCATGGCCTCCTAATAATCCCCATCCACTGAATTGGCTCTATCACTCTCTCTCTCCTCTCCACCTATAGCTGGTGTGTGTGTGTGTGTGTGTGTGTGTGTGTGTGTGTGTGTGTGTGTGTGTGTGTGTGTGTGTGTGTGTGTGTGTGTGTGTGTGTGTGTGTGTGTGTGTGTGTGTGTGTGTGTGTGTGTGTGTGTGTGTGTGTGTGTGTGTGTGTGTGTGTGTGTGTGTGTGTGTGGTGAGCGCACTGGCGCCGTTGTACTGTGTCTGCCCTCGCATCATGTGGATGCTCACACTGGTGGTGTTGAGGAGAGATCCCCTGATATTATTGTAAAGAGCTTTGGGTGTACAGTAGTACATATGAAAGTGCTATATAAATGCCTCATTCATTCATTCATTCATTCATTCATGTGTCTGCGTTTGGTTTCCTCTGGGTTTCTCCCACAATCCAAAAACATTCAGTATAGGTGAACTGGAACGCTTAGTTGTCCGTAAGTGTGTGTGTGTGTGCGTGTGTGTGTGGAAAGTTTTCACATCTCCACTGCGAATGTTTGGTCCATCCATCAGTTCTGCAATGCGTTGTAAGGCTAGCTGATGGGGTTGGCCATACAGTGTGTGTGTGTCCCAAGGCATGTAATGAGGAGGGTTGAAGAAAGATACAACTGAAAAGGTTCATGAATTAATATTTAATAAAGTAACTTTAATTTTATTGGCCACGGGGAGAAAATACAGTGTAGTTTTTAAAACCAAATCTGAAAAAAAGTAATTCTCTTCATTCAAACTCCAATTTAGCATCCTCTGGCATGTCAACTTCCTGGGCTTTTTTAACAAGGAGGAACATGATTCTTTTTTTCCTCTCTTGTATACACATCTAAAACCGCGTATGTTGGTCTTTAAACTCTAAGTGTATTTTAAAAAAAAGCTCTTTTTAATTGTGGAAATATTGAAATAACAGCACAGAAAGAATCCTTTGATGATTATTAAAGCTGTTAAAACAACTGACATTTATTGGATAATAAAAAAGCACTTTACTACAGTTAACTGCTATATTAAAAATGTTTTACTGGAGTCAGGGATTTATGGATCTTCTACTGTACATGCTTGTTTGCTGTCTCATTCAACATCTCAATTCTGATAAATGTTTTCTGCACCTTAGAATTAACATGTTCAAAATTCAGTTTATTAATACATGTTCTGAGTCTTATTTTGAACAATGTGGATCATTCCAAAGAAAATAAATATTTATCATTTTATTCTTCAATCACGTTATAACTTCCTTTGCCTCAGAAATACTTTTTTTTTCTTTCAGATGACATTATGAATCCCTCTTATTTTTTCAACACACCAGCTCAATTCTGGTGACTCCCACTTTTTCCAATTTTTTTCAGATGGATACAGAATCCACGTTTCCAGTACAGATTTGCGCAAAACTTTTGCTATATTTTCTAAATGTCGATAAAAAAAATTTATTGCGAAATGACAGCGTTTCCATTAACATAGCGACTAAAACGTAATTTTTTCCTGTCATGATGAGTCATTCCAAAAATCATGGCAAAGGATGTTGGTAGGTTTACGTATATCCCAGTCACCGCACTAGCCATTATTTTTCATCGAAGAAGACGTAGGTGTGTTTTCCAAGCTTTAATAGCAAGGAAAGCCCCTTATATCTGGGAGCGGCACGTATGAGGTGTTTATCCCTCATGTCTGCTTCAAGGTCTTGATAAATTGTGGCAATTCTTTGTTGTTTAGAATCCAGTGTTCCCGTAATACTTTTGTCTTTTATGAGTTTAATGAAAAACTCTTTCTCGTCTTCTGTCCAAACAAACCGCTCCTTCTTTAAATAATAATCATGTGACTTTTATGTAGCCAGGTGACCTGTAAATGCGAAAAAACTGTTTCCATTGCAGTTTTGCAAAATATTCCTTTTTCGAATTGCCTGAAAAACCACCTCATGCGAGCGTAAAAACTTGTTTGCGATATATGGGAGTTTTTGCGAAATTGAGCCATTCCATTGGGCATATTTTCAATTCGCAATTTCAATTTGAAGGGTAATGGAAATGTGGCTAATGTAGTTCTAATATTTTTTTAATATCCCATTTCAGTTGCAAATACAAAAGATTACAGGAGTAAAATGGTGAACAGCGTTTCACATTGACTTGTGAAGTGTGTAATTTCAATACTATTTGCACTAGCCTACTAGCGGCGCCAAACACAAAACTTGTTAAACTTGTTAAACGTTACTTTAGAAATTCTGTTTCCGCCACAGAAATTACACACTTTACCTTTAAGGTTCCAAGGTACTTTGCAAGATGTCCTGCCCCGACATGCCAATTGAAAATCCCTTTGAGTCTCTCTCTCTTTCTACTTTTCTCTCCTTCTCCTCTTTTTCTTGACTGCTACACCCATCCACTGTAATGTAATTCATGTCTTCCCTATACTTAAGGCTAACCACAGGCCTTCCATACCATGCACTGCAGAGAAGACTGGCTTTGCCACCATAGACTTCAGCTTTCATGTGCAAACACTGTGCTGAGGTCCAAGAAATACACAGTGTTTTTCAGGCAATCGCAGCAGTGCGTTGAATGCTAGACACTTTTGTCTTTAAAACCTTCAAAGTCCTAAACTAATAACTAGCTGTTGTGGGTGATCCCTAAGATGCCAGAATATCCAGGTGTTGTGCAGAATAGGTAGTCCGCACTTATCTCTTCTGCGTTATGAGGCAGGTGACTTTGTAAAGTTCTGCACATGTGCTGCTGTTTCTGAACCATTAGCGTGATGCGATCTGCCCTCATTCACCCTTTACCGATTGAGCACGCAGATTAAATTGTGTCAGTATAAAGTGCACAAGCTTATGCATGTGTGTTCGTGTGTATGTGCAGGGAAGCAATATTGAAGAAACACCTCCCCAGCTGTGAAAACAAATGCCACATCTGGCTGAAGGTGATTAAGGACATTTGCAAAAAAAAAACATGCATGATAACACTTTACAATAATGTTCACTTTGCTAACATTAGTTAATGCAATGGATTAAACAAAATAAAAATAAACAATAGTTTTTACAAGTTATATATTTTGATGATACCCAATGCATTAACCTGTCCCTGAAATAGAAACAAGACAATGGCAGGTTTTTGTTTCATTCTCTTGCCGTTTCTATTGTTCTTTTTACTTTCATTTCTTCAGAAAACTTTGATTGTTTGATTACAGTATGTTCGTTTGATGTTGTTGCCAGTCTCTTGTTTAAAGGGATGGTTCGGAGTAAAAATCAACCTAGGGTCCTTTGCACCATGACCTCGAGCCAAACACCCCCAGAAGCCTTTATTCCCTTGGATGAACATTATTAAAGTTAGAGCTTATTTAGAGAAATCAGCCGGATGACTACATCCTTATGCATCGCTTTCTGCCAGGACTTTTACAGGCTTTTCCCAAATCACGGAAGTGACCTCGACGTCCGGGTTAGCAGTAGCATGAGCCGTCAGGCAAGTGTTATTTAAATAAACTCCTGATGTACTTACAATCTTTCCAATGCCTCGTTTTATGAGTACAGAACCTATTTGTACTACTGTAGAAGTTTGGTACCACTCCGGGCATTATTAGTGGGGTAATTTACGAGATACAGCCTTGGATCCATTAGCGCCTGCACTAAGTCATCCGGCTGATATCTCTAAATAAGCTCTAACTTTAATAATGTTCAACCAAGGGGGAAAAAAAGCTTCTAGGGGGGTGTTTGGCTTGAGGTCATGGTGCAGGTTGGGACCCTAGGTTGATTTTACTCCTAACCATCCCTTTAATGCCCCATCTTTGTTTTTGTTTTTTTTGCAATTCCTTGTGTAATCGCAGACAGGGAAAGAGAACAGGTAAGAACTGCAACACTTAGTCAATTACTGTAGGCCTACGTAGTTTGTCCTATAAGCAGAATTCCTATGTGTATGCTATCCCGTCCAAATCGACCATCAAGAATTTCGTAATGCTCGTTCACGTTTCAGTAAAGATTATTTAGGCATATTTCACCTTGCGTAAAATGGCCTTTAAAAATAACACCAGTTTGTGTTAGTCCCATGCAAACTGACATGCCATTAATAAATCAGTAAATCTGCTGCGAGCGACACATGTCCACCCTGTCACCTCGTGTTTGTTTCTCAAGTTGACTAAGTGTCTGAGGTGGACGTTGGTAATTGATTAGAATAGAAGACAAAAATATGCACTTCATAACTTGTCCGCCCTGATGGGATCTGTTTGGACCTGTTTTTAACCAAGTGCTTATTGGAAAGATGTAGTGTAGAGGAGGATATTTAAATTATGTGTGTGCATGTGTTGTTTTGCCCGCATTTCAGGGCATTTTTCCCGTGTTGTTATCTGTAGAATGTCAACAATTCTGTTGCATTTTGATAAATGCTCATGTTTCATAAATGAATTAGCGCTTACATTTTAATGGTAAGTTAAGTATGTCAATGCAGTAGATACACCCATCTCTGTCATCGGCCATATACAATACACGACTACAGTAACAATTACTTTACAAGTCCTGAAAACTAATCCTGTCTCAACGGGGCTTTAGTTTGTCTTTGTTTTGGCATATTGTCTATACTGTAAAAAAAAAATCACTTGTCACTGAAATCGGCTATGCTGTAATACATTTCTTTACACCATTATCTTTGGGAATGTCATTGCATTCCAGTACCTAAATAATATCCTTATTGTATTCACTGCCTCATGCTTAGTTGTGAACACTTATTATTCAACAATATTATTGATCTGACTGCATTGTAAAAAATGATGATCAATAAGTTATTACAACATATGGTTTTACATTGCTTTAACTCATCAAAATAAGTTAAGCAATTTGCAACTTTTTTTATAAGTTATTCAAGATTCAACTATTTTTTTTAAGTTAGTTTAATGTAATTTAAGTTGAAATGACTTAAACATCCAAGTTGATTGTACTTAAAAAATTAAAGCAGCAAATTTTTTTACAGTGTGTACTGAAACTGTTGTATGAGAGCTGAACTGAGCTGGACGATGGCATCACTGTTTTCTGCAGAACTGCTTTATAGAGGAAATGCACTAAATTAATAATTGACTATCTTTACAACGGAACTGAATCAACAGTGACTGACTTCAGCTGAACAACAGCCGAAATGCATCATTTTCCTGTTATCACTGTAAAGCTGCTTTGAAACAGTCTGTATTATATAAAGCCCTATATAAATGAAGGTGACTTAACTAGACTTTTGACCTAAAGGAGAGCATTTATCCTCAGGTTATTCCAGTGAACACTGTTCCTGCATTTAGTGTTCAGTAAGTCATTGTGAATGACAAGCATCTTCTAAATGGTATCTCAAATAGATGACGCATAAACAGCCAGTTGGAGGCAAAAATACCATAACTTCAATAAATTCAACAAACCAAAGGAAGTTTTATTTTTAATCTCATGTAACCAGTCTGACCTGTAGCAGTGCATAGCTTTGAGCGTGCGAACAATATACTGACACGCTCCGAGGTTGCTCAGGAGTTCAGTAGTAAAGAACTGGTTTGGCAGCTGTTGTTCATATTTTTACACGTATTATGATATCAGCTGTAACTGATTCCTCTCGGATCAGTATTGCTTATTTGAGATCTATCAAATATACTGTGTAATAATAATAAAAGCCCTTTTAAATAATTAAATGGTTTGTTTTTCAACCGTTGTCTTGTTGACAGCTCTGGTATGTTGTCTGTCAGCAGGTTTAAGCTTGAGCTCATTTTAAGTGACATTTGCACCACAAAATAATGATATAATTTAGTCTTGAACTATATACGCTGAGTGGAAAGGTTGCCAGGTCATCAGTCAAGCGTATGATACGTGTTTGTGGGTGGCAGCTCCCTGGTGGTCTTCCTCAAATATGTAGCCTCAAACACTTATTAATTCGTCTTCAGAACTGCCTTTTTTATCCCTCATGCAGACAATGGTTATCTCATATAGGTTTGTGTATGATAACCCAAACTGATAACCTAAACTGACAATGCTTAATTGTAATCTGGGTGGATTCTCTGGCCAATGTCTTACCAATATCTCTAACGTCATGGTCCCTATAGAAATTTCTTGTGTCTCCTTTAAATGTAAATATATGGGAATATTTGCAGATTTTTTGTCTTGAAATGCTTGCTTAGAAAAGTAATGAAACTAAAACTCTCTATTAAAGTTCTAAATCCTCTTCTACAGTCTTAAAAAGAAATCTTCCAAAAGGGGGACCATTTTTTACTTCTACTTTGACCTTTTGTCACTATTAAAGAACCTTTTGTGCGATGGAGAGGTTTTTCATGAAGCCATAGATGCCAATAAAAAAACTTTCATTTTAAGAGTGTAGGTCTAGAAACTTTGTTGTAGACCCGTGTGATAGCATTTCCAGAGTTATGCCGAGTCGATTGCAGAAAAGCAGCTAGATTATGTATAGATTATTGCAATGCTGGGACAGTTAGCCTGGGCTTGTTGATTTCATTGTTTTTGTAGAATCAACATGCTGTTGCCTGGAGCTAGAAGAGGTTTTGAGTCTAGAATTGTCCAGTATTGCTGTAAAGTCTTAATGATCCCGTTTTATGACATGATCGTGAGTTTGTCACGGGGGTGCTGTGGACAGAGTGTTTGGCCACTGTCAGGCAGTGTTGTTTTTAGCCTTGCTGCAGGCTCCGTAGAGTCTGGACCATAATGACACCTGTCCTGCAGCGTTAACAAGAGTAAAGATTGTCAACCAAAGTAAGAATGTGTTGCCAAAATCATATTTTTTCCGGACAATTTCGAGACTGGCAGAAAAGCATCTGTGATTGTGCATCTTTTTCACCAAAAACCCATATTTGAGCTGCACAATTCAGAGAAAAAAAAAAAATATATATATATATATATATAAATATATAATTACTGTTCCAAACTCCGATTAAAGGGATAGTTCACCCAAAAATGAAAATGCTGTCACCGTTTACTCACCCTCAAGTCCAAACCTTAATTTCTTTCTTCTGCTTCTGTATTTATTTTCATAATATGGAAGACAATGGTGTCCATCAACTGTTTGTTTACTGACATTCTTCATCTTCTTTTGTGTTCAGCAGAAGAAAGAAACTCATACAGGTTTGGAACAACTTGAGGGTGAGTATTTTGGGTGAGCTGTCCCTTTAAGAGTTGTGTGTACAACAAAGTAAGTCTGGTTGAATATTAAGAGCAGTGATTTTCAAATTCATAAGGAGTCCATATAAAATTTTAGAGAAAACACTTGGCAAATCGATTTTAGAAGTTTTGGGGGAAAATCCTGACTAGATTTTTGGAGGGAAATTTTTTTTGTTCAAAGTATTTAGCAGCATCTCTCTGTAAACCTGATTTAGAATAATATTTATTGTGAAATCTGAATTGAAGTAAAATAGTTTTTCTTATAATCTACAGTAAGTAAATATAAGTAAATATTGCCCAGACAGTATTTTAATCATTTGCTTTTGTTTTATTACAATGTCAATTATTTGTTAGTCAATTGTCGTGTTTATAATACCACACTTGCTGTTTGTATTTCTCTGTGCCCTAGTGAAAAAAAACCTATACCAAAATGTATTTAAAATACATTTATTTCATACTTATATTTCAGTACAATAGTATAATTCATTAACATATTTACTGACATACAGTGAGGAAAATAAGTATTTGAACACCCTGCTATTTTGCAAGTTCTCCCACTTAGAAATCATGGAGGGGTCTGAAATTGTCATCGTAGGTGCATGTCCACTGTGAGAGACATAATCTAAAAAAAATAATCCAGAAATCACAATGTATGATTTTTTAACTATTTATTTGTATGATACAGCTGCAAATAAGTATTTGAACACCTGAGAAAATCAATGTTAATATTTGGTACAGTAGCCTTTGTTTGCAATTACAGAGGTCAAACATTTCCTGTAGTTTTTCACCAGGTTTGCACACACTGCAGGAGGGATTTTGGCCCACTCCTCCACACAGATCTTCTCTAGATCAGTCAGGTTTCTGGGCTGTCGCTGAGAAACACGGAGTTTGAGCTCCCTCCAAAGATTCTCTATTGGGTTTAGGTCTGGAGACTGGCTAGGCCACGCCAGAACCTTGATATGCTTCTTACAGAGCCACTCCTTGGTTATCCTGGCTGTGTGCTTCGGGTCATTGTCATGTTGGAAGACCCAGCCTCGACCCATCTTCAATGCTCTAACTGAGGGAAGGAGGTTGTTCCCCAAAATCTCGCAATACATGGCCCCGGTCATCCTCTCCTTAATACAGTGCAGTCGCCCTGTCCCATGTGCAGAAAAACACCCCCAAAGCATGATGCTACCACCCCCATGCTTCACAGTAGGGATGATGTTCTTGGGATGGTACTCATCATTCTTCTTCCTCCAAACACGTTTAGTGGAATTATGACCAACAAGTTCTATTTTGGTCTCATCTGACCACATGACTTTCTCCCATGACTCCTCTGGATCATCCAAATGGTCATTGGCAAACTTAAGACGGGCCTTGACATGTGCTGGTTTAAGCAGGGGAACCTTCCGTGCCATGCATGATTTCAAACCATGACGTCTTAGTGTATTACCAACAGTAACCTTGGAAACGGTGGTCCCAGCTCTTTTCAGGTCATTGACCAGCTCCTCCCGTGTAGTTCTGGGCTGATTTCTCACCTTTCTTAGGATCATTGAGACCCCACGAGGTGAGATCTTGCATGGAGCCCCAGTCCGAGGGAGATTGACAGTCATGTTTAGCTTCTTCCATTTTCTAATGATTGCTCCAACAGTGGACCTTTTTTTCACCAAGCTGCTTGGCAATTTCCCCGTAGCCCTTTCCAGCCTTGTGGAGGTGTACAATTTTGTCTCTAGTGTCTTTGGACAGCTCTTTGGTCTTGGCCATGTTAGTAGTTGGATTCTTACTGATTGTATGGGGTGGACAGGTGTCTTTATGCAGCTAACGACCTCAAACAGGTGCATCTAATTTAGGATAATAAATGGAGTGGAGGTGGACATTTTAAAGGCAGACTAACAGGTCTTTGAGGGTCAGAATTCTAGCTGATAGACAGGTGTTCAAATACTTATTTGCAGCTGTATCATACAAATAAATAGTTAAAAAATCATATATTGTGATTTCTGGATTTTTTTTTTAGATTATGTCTCTCACAGTGGACATGCACCTACGATGACAATTTCAGACCCCTCCGTGATTTCCAAGTGGGAGCACTTGCAAAATAGCAGGGTGTTCAAATACTTATTTTCCTCACTGTATCACTTGAGACTTACTGATATAAATATAATAATCAAACTATAATTAGAGTAGGTCTAGTTCTTCATTGCACAAATATTCTTAATATTAAGCCTAAAATGTGTTTTAATATCACTATTATTAAGGACAGTATGTTCACTGTATAAAATCAGTCTTTAAATGCAAGATATTTAAAGTGTTCCTAAAGTATACTTGCAATAGTTCAATTTTAGCACAATCAAATACACTTACGTACATTATATCTTTAGTTGGGCCTTTTCCTTTCCAAGTACAAAATCATTTATTACAATTTAGCAAACTTTATATACATATATCAATTTAGTATACCAATTGCAGGGTATTTATATTATAAATATGTACATTTATTTGTAGTTTACTTAAATAAAAAACTAAATGTATTTCAAATAGATTTTGGTATATATACATATTTTTTACAAGGGTGTCCTCAGTATAAATGAATGTATTAAAAATATTAAACCTCAAATAGGGTTATACCTTTGCACGGGTCCCCTTCTTAAAATATAAATAAGGCTATACTTTTTATTTAAAACGTTTGAAAACCCCTGGTTTATTTGTAATTTATTTTTATGTTATTGTCATATTGCTTATTTTATTGGAACTACAGTCAAACTCAGTCTAAAAAGTACTGTTCTAGTGTAGTGTGTGTGTGTGTGTGTGTGAGAGAGAGAGAGAGAGAGAGAACTGAGGTGATTGTGATTTGCTAAGTTTTAAGTCACCAGAGACCAGATGAAGGAACAGACTGTCTCCGCCGAGTGTGTGGCCTGCAGGACAGGTGTTGCTCACTGACTGACCTCTTCATCTCCACTGCCTATGTAGGAAAGTACATGCCATAAAAATACCAGAGATAACATTTCACTATCTCTCTTATGCAGTAAGGGCTGTGAACTTTGACCTGTTCTTTTCTTATCCGCAAATAAAACAAGCTCTCTAACTCTCATCGATTTAACAGTACTTAATGGATTTGTAACTGCTTAGGAAAGTCATAAAAAGCAATTTGAGGAAAAGGGGTGGGACTCGGAAGGCAGGGCGTGGATTCCCACTAAAAACGGGTGGGAGATGAATGGGTAACCCTGGTCACCCGAAGCTGCACGACTGCGAGACTCCAAGCCAAAGAAGTCATATCAGTTCAACAAAAAGAACATGACAAGTTATAATTCGTTATGTTACATCTATGGATAAGACATGATCGCGCAAATATGCTGTGCATTTGATTAAGTGATTTTAATGCGTGAGTAAATCTCACTAAATGTTCAGTCTTGCAACCAAAAGTCACTCTTTTACATTTAATACGGCATGATTCCTCCGTTTAACGTGTTATGTCTTGCGAAGCAAAGACACTCATGGGATGTTGGACAACGAGTTTCGACTTCGGACACCTGAAAGCGCATTCCAAGGTGTCCGTGTTCTTTACCATGATCCTTATATTCACCTATTTATTCTACTGTCTCACTGGATACTGCGATTCCATGCCGAGTCCACTGTACGTGCATCAGAGTTTCAGAAGCAAACTTTTCCCAAAGGAAGGGAAGAAACTCCAGCCGGACGCGCACGGGAACGGCTCCGTCGTGCGCGAGCTCCTCGATCAGGACGCGACAGACGTGGAAGATGAGAAACGGCAGCGAGCTTCAGGCTATGACACTTACAGCAATATTTCTGTGTCAAACAACTTCGGGACTAAAGAGTTTCCTCAGGCGATTATCATCGGCGTGAAAAAGGGGGGAACGCGCGCGCTTCTGGAGTTCCTGCGCGTTCATCCTGACGTGCGAGCAGTGGGCGCAGAGCCGCACTTCTTTGACAGGTTTTATGAGAAGGGTCTTCAGTGGTACAGGTAGGTCTGTCAATAGTGTGAATTATATTATCGCTTTATGCTATAGGGATTATCAAAACCAATAAACGTGTCAACTTTATTATGCAGCCATGAAAGATATCACGTGCTTGTTGCATGCATGGACACTTATTACAGCACACATGAAAAATTATGAATGCAATAGGCGATAGGATATCCAGAGTAGTGGCATTTTTCTTAAAGAAATTTGCAGACTCTATGCTGTGTCTAATACAGTGAGCCTAAGTGTTTTGAATCACTTGACATTGAAGCATCAACCCACTTGAATAACACATAACACATTACAGTACCATTAACTGCAAAATATTGTTTGTTTATTTATTTATCCAGCATGTAACAACTCTCCGTAGCAACCATTCTCCCCTAGCGACTGCATAGCAACGTGCTAACAACCACTCCTTAGAAACCAATGCCCTGGCAACCACCTTGTCTAGTACCACTGGTACTTGAAGTGGGAGATGGAAAAAAAAAAAGCTATAGATTAAAATACAAAAGTGCCAGTTCTGCATTATAAACCATCTTATCTTATATGTCTGTATAATCACTATGATTTTGATTCTTTGAGACTGCAATTTTCTTTATCCAAGTTACCCACTTAAAATGTTAAGAGTGGTAATTAAGTGAGCCACCAGATGTTTTAAGCCCAATTTTATAACAGACATTGTAATTTATCTAGATTGAAATGCATATCTGAGGCACATAAAGTTTCTGTCGTAAAGTCATCCAGCCGAGATCATTGGTTTAATTTACTCCTCAAAAGAGTTTTCACACTGAGACTTCTTATAAAACTGCATGATTGTTTAGACTGTCCATCAGGCAGTTATACGTGTGTCTGCATGATCAGCAGTTGATTCTTCCTCTCTATTTGAATGCCACTTGGTTCATCACCTGTCAATAACCGGCCCAGTTTAGAGTCATGTCTCATCGGCAGGACATTCAGCCCTCTGTCAATATAATGTCTGTGGATTGACTGTCTCTCTCATCTGTCTCTCATCTCATCCAACCTGAAATCAGACACAGGGGAATCATATCTTAAACACGTCTTTCCTACTTTGGGCCTAAATGAATTCTGTCATTATTTACCCACTATCCAAACTCGTATGCTGTTATATTTTTCATAGAACCTGAATGGGTTTGGAATGACATGAGGGTGAGTAAATGATGATAGAGTTTTTATTATGGAGTTAATAATCATAGACATGGACCGTTTATGATGCATTTCTTCTCTGCTGAAGACAGCTATAGCTTGTGAAGCGACTTTGAGGCTTAGCCTGATGATTTCTCTCTCTTTCACGCACTTGCACACACATTTGTTCCAGCATGTGGTGACAGCCTTATGTAAACAATCTACCCATGTACGGGGTTTTTCTAACGTATAATTCAATATCAGTCTTGTCAACACCACTGGTATTCTGTGTGTGTGCAGATGTGTAATGACAGCTGAGCTATTGTGCATGCCAGCTGGAAGCCCTACGTGTGTGTGTGTGTGTGTGTGTGAGTGAGTGAGTGAGAGAGAGAGAGACCAGGTCTTCATATACTTTACTCATTAAAAGGTCATGTGTGAAATATTGTACATTGTACATTAAATATTGTATACATAATATACAGGTGTTTAGTCAAACATTTTATTTTGATTATTTGTTTTGTCATTTTATTTTAATTTACATTGTTAACTAATAGTAATCTACAACAGTGAAAAATGTCTAAATACTCTATTTTCGGAATCGTATTAAAAAAACTTGAATTTTTGTAAGTATTATTTATTAATTATTATAAGTAACAAATATTAAATTGTATTATATTCAAATCAAATCATAATTATATAATAATTATAATATTTATAAATGTAATAAATAAATTATGAATTAATAACAAATTATAATATAGAATTTATAAAATAATTATAATAATTGCATAATTTATTTAAAAAAAAGTAACTTATTTCTATAACCTGAAGATCATAAAAACCTTCTGAAAGCTGTTTCTATATTTTTTATTGCTACTTTTTTCTCATGAATTGCTAATATGTTCTGATTAACATGTCCATCCATTACATGTGCTTTAATTCTGTTCATTAATCCATAAAAATCCTTCCTCCCCCGCCTGACTCTGGTAGCACCTTTTCATGACTCCATAAATCACTGTGTGGAATAAAAGTCACCTCCCAATCAATGATGAATGCAGACGTGCTGATTATCGATTCTTCCTTAACCAACTGTATTGCACTTAGGCATAGAGACAGTTAATTAACCTGTGCATATTCAATCTTGCTGACAAACTGCTGCTGCCTTTCCAGCTCTTGAGATTCTTTATGATGCTCCGAGGTGCTTGGCTATAAAGGTTTATGCCTTAAGACCCGTGTTTTAAGAGAATACTCTTTTGTGATAGATATAGGTTTATCTTTTGTCTTGTGAGTGCTGTGTCACAGAAGGCTCTTTAGAAATGATGAGGAAAGATATTTATTATTTAAACGACTGAAGTTGATCCCTAAAGCTGACAAAAGTAGGTTTTAGACTAGGTGTTGGCATTATACCTATGCTAAAGGTGGTCAAAGTAATTTGATAAAAATATTTAAAAATAATTATTTTATGTATAATTATAAAATATGAATCATAAATATATTAAAAAAAATGGTATATATTTAAAATAGATTTATTTACTTTGTTTATAATTTTTTTTTAATATATATATATTCTGTATATAATTACTTATAATTACAAATTATATATAAATAAATATATAAAATTAGTGTATATATATATATATATATATATACACTGCCTTTCACAAGTTTGGGGTCACTACGATTTTTAATGTTTTTAAAAGAGTCTCTTCTGCTCTGCATTTATTTGATTAAAAATACAGTAAAAATTGTGAAATATTATTCCAATATAAATCAGCTGTTTCCTATGTGAATTGTAATTTATTCCTGAGATCAAAGCTGAATTTTCAGCATCATTACTCCAGTCTTCAGTGTCACATGATCCTTCAGAGATCACTCTAATATGATGATTTGATGCTCAAGAAACATTTATGATTATTATCAATGTTGAAAACAGTTCATATTTCTGTGGAAACCACCATACATTTTATTTTTCAGGATTCTTTGATGAATAGAAAGTTCAAAAGAACATACTTTATCTGAAATAGAATCTTTTGTAACATTATAAATGTCTTTACTGCCACTTTTGATCAATTTAATGTGTCCTTGATGAATAAAAGTGTTAATTTCTTTAACTTCTTTAAAAAAAAACAATTCTTTTAAAATATAAAATAATAATAAATAAATGAATAGTATTTAAAATATAACAGTATTCATATATGTATGTATATATGTGTGTATATATAGCCTACATAAATTTAATTATTTCATAATTTTAGAAAGAATTTGATATTTATTTTTTGTAAATTTGTCATAAAATAAATTCCAGAAGAAATGCCTTAAAACAACAGTTGATATTTAGGCAGAATTCCAACAAACTGTCTTAGAAAAAGCATTAGCACTCAATCTTCATCACATGTTTCTTCAGTTAATCTGTGTCTGATGGTAATGAGTACATTTACATTTTACATTACACATTCAATTTAGATATTAAAGTCATACATTTCACAATGTCAGAGTGCCGATTTGACAGGCTTGATTTCCCATATGACCCGGGTCTCTAACATTAAACTAGCCATTGATTGATCAGGGCTGAGGGTAGTGGTGTGGAAGAAACCACCAGCGCTGCAGAACAGAGATAGATGAGTTATCTATATCCTCAGAGTCGTAATGAAGAAGAACAGTCAGGAAGCAACTGATGAAAACCATCATGTCCTAAAACAATTTGTTGCACCAAATGCAGGGTCTCTTGATAATAATGATAGGAGATCTGTTTATATGTGGCACTAAACAATCTTAACAGATCTCAGATATAAAAAGAAATTGCATTGGAAGGGAGGCCTAGACTTATAAAAAAAAAAAAATTGAAGGTTTTTTATTGGCATTGATTGTTCCCGTGAAGAATCCATGGAATCTTTCCACTCCACAAAATGTTCTTTATAGTGGGGAAAAAGGTTCTTTAGATTGTTAAAATGTTCTTCACACTAAGAAAAACATAGTTCTTTTAAGAACTGTTCACTGAAAGGTTCTTTGGGTAACCAAAAATGGTTCTTCTATGGGATTTCTGGGAAACCCCCTCTTTGGGAAGCGTTTCATTAACTTAATAATTTGATAATCACAGGAAAAGGTTCGGGAAGCAATTTCAGCTGCTTTGTAAGCTTCCGCTATTTTGCTCATTTCATCGACACGCCCTCTCTTCAAAACCCCGCCCTCCAAACGTACTTAAGCTAATCCTGTCAGCAAATCTGAATATGCAAAATCATGACTGACAGAGAGGGTTTCTGATTGGCTAGCTTAATCGACTACAGCGCCCGTGATTTTGTACTTTCTGTGTGTCTTTCATGGACACACCTGGCTGAGTTGTAAGTCTGTGAGAAATGCGTTTAGCTTTGCTCGTGATTTTTTTTTTTTTTTTTTTTTCATTATTATTATTTTTTATGATGTGGTTAGCAGGAAAATAATTTCCTAAGGAATAACTTGGAGTGGGTAAGTTACTGTCTAGGCCAAGAGAAAGAAAGCTTTGGCTTGTCCCAAGTTGTTCACCAACCCACAACGGCATAGATAGTTGTTTTTGATGCATGGCTTCTCAGCAGAAATGCCTCGTCTTCTACTGCTGAAATACAGAGAAAAGCCCAGTATATCCCTCTTGAATACTTCCAATAAAAAAGTATGATTAATCAGGCAAAAAATAAAAGTGGTTGAAGACACTAACCTCTGAATTGTGCAGCTGCAGTCGTTCTTCTGCGACTGACTGTTAAAG